>NC_074695.1:31944293-32310126 GCF_029448725.1 Salvelinus fontinalis
TCACATTGTTCAAAGAGGGTTTGATAAACAACGTGTTTTCTGTCAAGATAACGATGGTAATACAGAATTGAAAAAGATCTACCACTGACCAAATGTCTCTTTGTTTTCCAGTCCAACAGGAGTATATCACTCAGACCATCCGGTGCATGGACATCCTGTGTCAGTGTGATCGAGTGCGTGTGAGTGTCCAGTCGTAGAGTCTACAGCACATCGAGCCTGCGGACGGAAAGGTCAGTAACTCATCACATATGATAAAATATTGTGTAAAACATTGCATTTGTAGATGTGTTTAAATTGTTACTTTATGTCCCCTTTTCCCCATGTTTTAGACATGAGGCGTGACATGTGGAACATCCGGCTCACCACCACGAGAAGCAGCGCATGATCAACGCCACCCTCAGTAGTTCTGGGTCAGGTTCAAGGAGACATGCTATTCCACTGAACCTGCCCCGGAGATGGTTCCTTAGCCACTGAAGATCCTCCTCTGTGGGCGCTCGGGACAGAGGGTTGTATTCTTCGGCGGGGTACAGGTCCTGCCCTGACTGCAACTGGTTGGGCACGGCTGACTTCCTCCACTCGCATTCCTTATCCATACGGTTGATATTGTGAACCGCCAAAAAAGGCTGCAAGGCTAGACTTATGAGGATCAAATCAAATCAAATTCTATTGGTCTCATACACAGATTTAGCAGATGTTATTGCAGGTGTAGCAAAATGCTCGTGTTCCTAGCTCCAACAGTGAAGTAATATCCAACAACACACAACAATACACACAAATCTAAAAAGTAAAAGACTGGAATTAAGAAACATAGAAATATTAAGATGAGCAATGTCGGAGTCCGCAGTATATACAGTACCAGTCAAAAGTTTGAATACACCTACTCATTCCAGGGTTTTTCTTTATTTTTTCTAATTTCTACATTATAGAATAATATTGAAGACATCATAACTATGAAATTACACATATGGAATTATGTAGTAACCAAAAAAGGATTAAACAATTTCTGTTGAGATTCTTCAAAGTAGCCACCCTTTGCCTTGATGACAGGCAGTCACCTGGAATGCATTTCAATTAACAGCTGTGCCATGTTAAAAGTTAATTTCTTTAATTTCTTTCCTTCTTACTGTGTTTGAGCATATCAGTTGTGTTGTGACAAGGTAGGGGTGGTATACAGAAGATAGCCCTATTTGGTAAAATACCAAGTCCATATTATGGCAAGAAAAGCTCAAATAAGCAAAGAGAATAGACAGTCCATCAATACTTTAAGACAAGAAGGTCAGTCAATTTCAAGAACTTTGAAAGTTTTTTCAAGTGCAGTTGCAAAATCCATCAAGGGCTATGATGAAACTGTCTCTCCACAGGAAAGGAAGACCCAGAGTTAACTCTAATGCAGAGAATAAGTTCATAAGAGTTACCAGCCTCAGAAATTGCAGCCCAAAAAAATGCTTCACAGAGTTCAAGTAACAGACAAATCTCAACATCAACTGTTCAGAAGAGACTGTCATGTTTTCATGATGGAATTGCTGCAAAGAAACCACTACTAAAGGACACCAATAAGAAGAAGAGACTTGCTTCGGCCAAGAAACACGAGCAATGGACATTAGACCGGTGGACATCTGTCCTTTGGTCTGATGAGTCCAAATTTGAGATTTTTGGTTCCAATCTCCATGTCTTTGTGAGAGAGTAGGTGGACGGATGATCTTTGCATGTGTCGTTCCCACCGAGAAGCATGGAGGAGGAGGTGTGATGGTGCTTTTCTGGTGACACTGTCTGTGATTTATTTCTAATTAAAGGCACACTTAACCAGCATGGCTACCACAGCATTCTGCAGCGATACACCATCCCTTCTGGTTTGTGCTTAGTGGGACTAAGATTTGTTTTTCAACAGGACAATGACCCAACACACTTTCAGGTTGTGTAAGGGCTATTTGACCAAGAAGGAGAGTGATTAAGTACTGCATCAGGCGAACTGGCCTCCACAATCCCCGGGCCTCAACTCAATTGAGATGAGTTGGACCACAGAGTGAAGGAAACGCAGCCAAGACTGTCCATCCTTCAAGACTGTTGGAAAAGTGTTCCTGGTGAAGCTGGTTGAGAGAATGCCAAGAGTGTGCAAAGCTGTCATCAAGGCAAAGGGTGGCTACTTTGAAGAATATAAAATATATTTTGATATGTTGAACAATTCTTTGGTTACTACATGATTCATATGTGTTATTTCATAGTTTTGATGTCTTCACTATTATTCTTCAATGTAGAAAATAGAAAAAAAAAAAAAAAAAAAATTGACTGAGTTGGTGTGTCCAAACTTTTGACTGGTACTGTACATACTGTATATGTGTGTGTGTGATGGGATATATAGACAATATGGGACATATGGATAGAATATGTAGTATATCTGAAGAATAGTATATGTACAGCAACAGTTAAAAAGGATAGGCCTTGACTAGAATACAGTATATACAGTTCAGGGCAGGGTACTGAGTGGAGGTCTTGATGATCTTCTTGGACTTCCTGTGACACTGGGTGCTGTAGATGTCCTGGAGGGCAGGCAGTGTGACCCCGGTAATGCATTTGGCAGACTGCACCACACTCTGGAGAGCATTGCGGATGCAGACGGTGAAGTTGCTGTACTAGGCGGTGATACAGCCCAACAGGATGCTCTCAATGGTGTATCTGTAAAAGTTTGTCAGGGTCTTAGGGGCCCAAGCCAAATTTCTTAAGCCACCTGAGGTTGAAGAGGCCCTGTTGCGCCTTCTTCACCACACTGTCTGTGTGGGTGGACCATTTCATATTGTCAGTGATGTGTACACAGAGGACCTTGACGTTTTTCACCTTCTCATCTGCAACCCCGTCAATGTGGATGCGGGCGTGCTACCTCTGCTGTCTCCTGAAGTCCGCGATCAGCTCCTTTATTTTGTTGACGTTGAGGGAGAGGTTATTTTCCTGGCATCACTCTGCCAGGGCCCTTACCTCCTCCCTGTAGGCTGTCTTGTTGCTGTTGGTAATCAGGCCTACCACCAACTAAATGAGTGAGTACAGGAGGGGGCTGACCACACAACCTTGTGGGGCCCCTGTGTTGAGGATCAGCGTAGCAGAGCTGTTGTTGCCTTCCTTCACCACCTGGGGGCAGCCCATCAGGATGTCCAGGACCCAATTGCACAGGGCGGGGTTCAGACCCAGGACGCCTAGCTTAATGATGGGCATGGAGGGTACTGTGATGTTGAATGCCGAGCTGTAGTCAATGAACAGCTTTCTTACATAGGTATTCCTCTTGTCCAGGTGGGATAGGGCAGTGTGCAGTGCAATGGTAATTGCATCATCCATGGATCTATTGGGGCCGTATGCAAATTGCAGTGGGTGTAGTGTGTCGGGTAAGATGGAGGTGATATGATCCTTAACTAGCTTCTCATAACACTTCATGATGACAGAAGTGAGTGCTATGGGGCAATAGTCATTTCGTTCAGTTACCTTTGCTTTCTTAGGTACAGGAAGCAAGTGGAAACAACAGACTGGGATAGGGAGAGATATGTTTATTTTATTTCACCTTTATTTAACCAGGTAGGCTAGTTGAGAACAAGTTCTCTTTTACAACTGCGACCTGGCCAAGATAAAGCAAAGCAGTTCAACACATACAACAACACAGAGCTACACATGGAATAAACAAACTTAGTCAATAATACAGTAGTTACAGTAATTTCTTTCTCTCTCTCGGAGGAACTGAGCCCTAGGACCATATGTCAGGACTACCGGGCATGATGACTCCTTGCTGTCCCCAGTCCACCTGGCCTTGCTGCTGTCCCAGTTTCAACTGTTCTGCCCGCGGTTATGGAACCCCTACCTGTCCCAGACCTGCTGTTTTCAACTCTTAATTATCGGCTATGAAAAGCCAACTGACATTTATTCCTGATTATTATTTGACCATGCTTGTCATTTATGAACATTTTGAACATCTTGGCCATGTTCTGCTATAATCTCCACCCGGCACAGCCAGAAGAGGACTGGCCACCCCTCATAGCCTGGTTCCTCTCTAGGTTTCTTCCTAGGTTTTGGCCTTTCTAGGGAGTTTTTCCTAGCCACCGTGCTTCTACACCTGCATTGCTTGCTGTTTGGGGTTTTAGGCTGGGTTTCTGTACAGCACTTCGAGATATTAGCTGATGTACGAAGGGCTATATAAAATAAACTTGATTGATTGATAGAAAAAAAACAAGTATATATACAGTGTGTGCAAATGAGGTAGATAAGGGAGGTAAGGCAATACAATAAACCATAATGGTGAGGAAATTACAATATAGTAATTAAACACTGGAGTGATAGATGTGCAGAAGATGAATGTGCAAGTAGAGATACTGGGGTGCAAAGGAGCAAAATAAATAAATATATACATTATGGGGATGAGGTAGTTGGATGGGCTATGTACAGGTGCAATGATCTGTGAGCTGCTCTGACAGCTGGTGCTTGAAGTTAGTGAGGGAGATAAGAGTCTCCACCTTCAGCCATTTTTGCAGTTTGTTCCAGTCAATGGCAGCAGAGAACTGGAATAAAAGGCAGCCAAAGGAGGAATTGGCTTTGGGGCTGACCAGTGAAATATGCGTGCTACAGGTGGCTGCTGCTATAGTGATCATTGAACTGAGATAAGGTGGGGTTTTACCTAGCAAAGGCTTGTAGATGACCTGGAGCCAGTGGGTTTGGCGACGGGTATGAAGCGAGGGCCAGCCAACGAGAGCATACAGGTCGCAGTGGTGGGTAGTATATGGGGCTTTGGTGACAAAACGAATGGCACTGTGATAGACTGCATCCAATTTGTTGAGTAGAGTGTTGGAGGCTATTTTGTAAATGACATCGCCGAAGCCAAGGATCGGTAGGATAGTCAGTTTTATGAGGGTATGTTTGGCAGCATGAGTGAAGGATGCTTTGTTGCGAAATAGGAAGCCGATTCTAAATTTCATTTTTGATTGGAGATGCTTAATGTGGGTCTGGAAGGAGAGTTTACAGTCTAACCAGACACCTAGGTATTTGTAGTTGTCCACATATTCTAGGTCGGAACCGTCCAGAATAGTGATGCTGGACGGGCGGGCAGGTGTGGGCAGCCATCGTTTGAAGAGCATGTATTTAGTTTTACTTGCATTTAACCTCTCTGGGGCAGGTGGGACGCAATCGTCCCACCGGCCAATAGCCAGGGAAAATACAGCGCGCCATATTCAAATAAAATGATATAAAAATCGAACTTTCATTAAATCACACATGTAAGATACCAAATTAAAGCTACACTCGTTGTGAATCCAGCCAACATGTCAGATTTCAAAAAGGCTTTTCGGCGAAAGCATAAGATGCTATTATCTGATGATAGCACAACAGTAAACAAAGAGAGAAGCATATTTCAACACTGCAAGCACGACACAAAACGCAGAAATGAAATATAAATCATGCCTTACCTTTGACGAAATTCTTTTGTTGGCACTCCAATATGTCCCACAAACATCACAAATGGTCCTTTTGTTTGATTAATTCCGTCGATATATATCCAAAATGTCAATTTATTTGGACCGTTTCATCCAGAAAAACACAGCTTCCAACTTTCGCCAAGTCACTACAAAATATATCAAAAGTTACATGTAAACTTTACCAAAACATTTCAAATTACTTTTGTAATACAACATTAAGTATTTTTAAAAGTTAATAATCGATCAATTTGAAGACGGGATGATCTGTGTTCAATACAAAAAGAAAACAAACTGACGCAACTTTTTTCGTAACGTGCCTCTCTCAAAAAATTTACTTCATGTGACCCTCATTTACGATAGCCCTACTTCTTCATTACACAAAGGAATAACCTCAACCGATTTCCAAGGACTGGTGACATCCAGTGGAAGCGGTAGGAACTGCAAGCAAGTCCATTAGAAATCTGGTGTCTCTAAGAAACCTCATTGAAAAGACAGTGACATCAAAAAAAATAAATCTGAATGGTTTGTCCATAGGGTTTTGCCTGCTACATAAGTTCTGTTATTCACAGACATGATTCAAACAGTTTTAGAAACTTCAGAGTGCTTTCTATCCAAATCTACTAATAATGTGCATATCTTATATTCTGGGGATGAGTAGCAGGCAGTTGAATTTTGGCATGCTATTTTTCAGAAAGTGACAATGCTGCACCTGCCCACAAGAAGAGCAGTTGGAGGCCACGGAAGGAGAGTTGCATGGCATTGAAGCTCGTCTGGAGGTTAGTTAGCACAGTGTCTAAAGTAGAGCCAGAAGTATACAGAATGGTGTCGTCTGCGTGGAGGTGGATCAGAGAATCACCAGCAGCAAGAGCGACATCATTGATGTATACAGAGAAGAGAGTCAGCCCGAGAAATGAACCCTGTGGCACCCCCATAGAGACTGCCAGGTCTGGACAACAGGTCCTCCGATTTGACACACTGAATCCTATCAGAGAAGTAGTTTGTGAAACAGGCGAGGCAGTTATTTGAGAAACCAAGGCTGTTGAGTCTGCCGATAAGAATGTGGAGATTGACAGAGTCTAAAGCCTTGGCCAGGTCGATGAATACGGCTGCACAGTATTGCCTCTTATCGATGGCAGTTATGATATCGTTTAGGACCTTGAGCGTGGCTGAGGTGCACCAGCTCTGAAACCAGATTGCATAGCAGAGAAGTGGTCGGTGATCTGTTTGTTAACTTGGTTTTCGAAGACGTTAGAAAGGCAGGGTAGGATAGATATAGGTCTGTAGCAGTTTGGGTCTAGAGTGTCTCCCCCTTTGGAGAGGGGGATGACCGCGGCAGCTTTCCAATCTTTGGGGATCTCAGACGATACGAAAGAGAGGTTGAACAGGCTAGTAATAGGGGTTGCAACAATTTCGGCAGATAATTTTAGAAAGAGAGGGTCCAGATTGTCTAGCCCGGCTGATTTGTAGGGGTCCGCATTTTGCAGCTCTTTCAGAACACCAGCTATCTGAATTTGGGTAAAGGAGAAATGGGGGAGGCTTGGGCGAGTTGCAGTGGGAGGTGCAGGGCTGTTGACCGGGGTAGGGGTAGTCAGGTGGAAAGCATGGCCAGCTGTAGAAAAATGCTTATTGAAATTCTCAAATATCATAACATTCTACCCATGAGGCCACGAGGTAATTTGACTGCAGGAAAGGGCTACTGATTATATAATTGATTAAGTGCCTCTTTCCTTGTAGAATGTTGACAGCTGTATAGAACACATTGTATTGCTAAGATGCTCAAACTTAACTTAATAGTTACACTCACCGACACAGGATAAACTTTAACCCTCATATTGGCCCTGACCAAACCGGTAAGTTGCCACTCACTATAGCTGCACTTCATCCACATGCTCATCCTGCAAAAACGTCTGAAATAGACACCATAGACACCAAAGTTATGTAGGCTAAGTAATACAAAATCATTGTTTTACCTACTGCTCTCCTAACTAGCTAGCTAAAGTGTAGTCAATGGCTAGAAAGAGAAAGGAGACGGAATTCATTCAATTAATTTCAATACAGCACAAGGTCTCTGATCGTGCTGATGAACAGTAGCTGACAATGACGGCTAGAGATGATTTGCAGGAGATTCCTACAGGATTTTTTTTGTCTTGCTGAGGTCTTCCCTGTTGCTAATTAGCATTTCAAATTTTGGGGAGTAAATTGAGTTTTACATATTGATAAAACTAACCCTGTCTGAGAGAGAATTCTACGGTTATCAAAACGTCACGCTGAGGTAAGTCTACACCAAACACATACTTAAGTGTTTGTAAAATCCCCTATGTAAAAAATGTATGGTGGAAAGATGATTGGAACCATTTCCGTGTTTGACAGCTTGGTTTTATGGATATTATGACCTGTCCACTATGGCGGACTATAAACTGTATGGTTTCTGGAGTCGTAGTGGGAGGACAACTGTCACGACTTCCACCGAAGTTGGTTCCTCCTTCGGGCGGTGCTCCGCGGTCGGTTTAGCCGGCCTACTAGCCATCACCGATCCATTTTTCTTTTTCCGTTTGTTTTGTCTTTGGTTCATTCACCCCTGGTTTTCATTTGCTTTCATTTCTGTGTGTATATTTACCCCTGTTTCCCGCTTAGGTTTGTGCGGGATTATTTTCATGTTGCTCGTTGAGGTTTTCCTCAGTTTATTCACGTGTGTACAGTGTTGTAGGAAAAGTAAGGAGCGCTGTTTTTCTCCTGCCGTGAGTGACTGTGTGTTCCTATGTCTTGGGCGTTTATTGGTATTGTACCTGACCCATTTTTGGACTTGCCTATTAAAGACGCTACTCTGACATCTCTGCTCTCCTACTCTTGACTACCTTAACTACCTCAAGTACAAAGTCGCAACAACAACACAACATTAAAGCGTTTCCACCGCAATTTTTCGCGAAATTAATTTTACAGAAACAAAAAGATCCCACCATGACGAACAAACAAAGTGTCTCTCTGCATTTATAAGATTGTACTGACATATCCTGTTTCCATCAGCTGGGTTTTAACTTTTCATGCATCAGGTTAAGTAACTCATCCGTATGAAATGGTTGGATGGAAACCTGGTTAAATAGAAGAATAAAACGAATGTATCAAAGTACACGGTGAGTTATCCTTTATTCTCGTTACAAAGTACTATTGGGTTACATTTGCACCACACCCCTTACGAAAAAAGATGGCATTCAGGGTGCAGTATAACTGCTGTTAGAGTGCAGTATAACTGCAGTGTGCTGCTAATACTGCGTCCAAAATAACACCGTTTCTTTTACTGCAGTAATTTTGCAGTAAAACAGCAATTGAACTGCAGATATTCTGCAATTACTGCGTTCAAAATACCACAGTTGACTGCAGTTACTGCACTTTAACTGCAGTTTCAAAACAGCAATATTTTTTTGTAAGAGAGAACGCACTGCCTCTGCAACGCAATGCAGGGTTCTATTGGAAATTCATGTAGGCTGCATCTTGTGTACCAAAACGCAATAACACTGTCGATCTAATCGAAATATCACCCGACGCTGCCGCCAACTGGGAGGACCAACAAACAAGGAAGGACGTCGTTACGTATCAATGTAGACATTTGAATCATTATTTCATCCACCCAATGGAATGGTCATCCGCCCAATGGCATGGTCGAGACAACGGGTAGCGACCTAAAAGGACACTAACATGTAAGTATTTTACATTTTGTATCCGACACATCAGTCATTCCAGTTCCGTTAAAGGATACTCTCAGGACTTCTGTATCCCGATGGCCAGCATCAGCATGTTCGTGGTCTATGGCTGTCATTACTGTAAAGCCAAAGACCGTGGATGCCGTTACCCAGTGGCGCACATGTTTTACGCCAAGTCATTAATACAGTATTTACACTCTGCATAGCCTAAACTGATTAAAGCACTGCTGTTCTTCAGTCACATCGGGCTTAATGATGGTTGATAGATAAACAAACGCGTCGTACAGCATCAACAACATCTGGTTGTATCTAGCCTATTTAATCCTTTACATTACGTAGGAAGCATTACAAAGGCATTCTGTATAGGCTGTAAATTAGTTAGTTCATACAATACAGTCATCATACTGACTGATGGGCTGATAACCGACTGATTATTATTATTGACCATTATTTTACAATTAGGTGGATTTAACTGGCTACCTGTCCATTGGTATATGCCTTAGCACATATTCTATTTACAGGAGTATGAGAGGATTCACTCGAATACTTTTTTGGTTATTAGCGCATGAATTTGCTGCCGGATTTGCCCATCATGACAAGAGGAAGTGTTGAGGCGTGACACCGAGGAAAACAATGGAAGAAAACGAAATGGATATTATATAGGGCGAAACTAAACTTGGTGGCATAATTTCGCCTGGTATTATTATTCCGTTATAACAGTGCCACAGCAGCGATTTGTTTTTGGTCTCGTTGTTGTAGCCTGAATAGCCTACATATCTGATCAATGAGCGGTCGACATGCAGGGTGTTTAAATATAAGACACCTACGTCTTTTCTGCATAGGCCTACTGGGTTTCCGATCATGCTCCCATCCTTTGTCTATGCAGTCGCGCAACAAAGCCATGCAGCGCGCAACACAGTTTCATGCATGTTATTGTATTCACTCAGGTTATTATTAAAAATGGTCAAACAGTAACACCTGCGTCTCTATGGTCAAACAGTGGCACCTGCGTCTCTATGGTCAAACAGTGACACCTGCGTCTCTATGGTCAAAAAGTGACACTTGCGTCTCTATGGTCAAAAAGTGACACTTGCGTCTCTCGTGTTGCTTCCTCATACTTAGGCTAAATCAACATGGCAAAATGTCCTCCCTGCAGTCTCCAAACGCTACTGTGTGCGAGTGGCGTGCCTGCATTGTGCACCTGCTCTTTTACAAAAGCACGTGGAATAGGTTTTGGCCCAATGAATGCATACCAACCTACTAAAAGATAAACCTCATGCTTACTCATGGTACACATTATGTGCATCCTATGGTCTGTAACCTTTGGTAACCAGCATTTGTTAATAAACCTATAGCATACTGAATAAAACAGAAATGTCGACAACAAAAAAGAAGAAAAAAGAAATGTCCCCTATATCTTGTATGCCTGGGGATATATTGTCATTACACTATAACAGTCTCTATGAGAATTTGATTTCAATACTGAACCACTGCCAGACCAGGCTTGATACATGGCAGTTTTACACACTTAAAACCCTTCTCTGTTTCCCCATGCCTGTAACATTTTGATATTTTAAGAGTGATTCTCAGTAACACTTGATCCCTTGTCCCTTATACATAATTGACAGGGGTCTCCCATGTGAGCGTGTCCATTGTTAAGTGCCCATTGACTCTGATGTGCATCCCCCATCCCACAGGAGGCCACTACTCACTTTAAAAACCACATGAAAAATTAGTCCTGTTGACCGAGTGACAGTGGTTGCAGAGTGGTTGCAGAGGGCAACGTGTTGAAGGTCTTAAACCAATCACGTTCCCCAGACCCCCACTTACCCTCCCTGACCAATCCTACTGTATGCCACTATGTGGATGGAGAGAGTATCCTCTGTGTGTTATGGTGTGGTTCCAATAAACTATATAGATGTTAATCATAATATGTTTTGATCCAAGGACCATACATTTTAGGGTCATATAGAATAAGGTAGTGTAAAACTAAGTGTGTGTGTGTGTGTGTATGCATGCATGTGTGTGTGCGTATGTTATGTTTGAATGTGTGTGTGTGCTGGTGAGAAGTTCCAAGGAAAGAATAAGACCTATATACTTCATATTCTTGTTATACTGTGTATGCACGGCCATGCGGTCTGGACTCTGGTTAGGCATCCCCAGCCTGGTTCCCCAGCCTGGTTCTGGTTAGCAAGGTTCAGCCTCCTCCCTCTCCCTGCCACCTGCTCCCCATTTGAGCCTGACAAACGGATATTGCCTGGGTGAGCTCCATTTGGCACAATAAGGAGAGGTAGCCACCAAAACAAACCACTTATCAGTTGTGTGTGTGTGTGTGTGTGTGTGTGTGTGTGTGTGTGTGTGTGTGTGTGTGTGTGTGTGTGTGTGTGTGTGTGTGTGTGTGTGTGTGTGTGTGTGAGGTAGGTCAAGTTAGTATGTTTTTTTAAAAATGTTATTTCATTTTTATTTAACCAGGTAGGCAAGATGAGAACAAGTTCTCGTTTTCAATTGCGACCTGGCCAAGATAAAGCAAAGCAGTTCGACACATACAACAACACAGAGTTACACATGGAGTAAAACAAACATACTGTCAATAATACAGTAGAAAAACAAGTCTATATACAATGTGAGCAAGTGAGGTGAGATAAGGGAGGTAAAGGCAAAAAAAGGCCATGGTGGCGAAGTAAATACAATATAGCAAGTAAAACACTGGAATGGTTGATTTGCAGTGGAAGAATGTGCAAAGTAGAGATAGAAATAATGGGGTGCAAAGGAGCAAAATAAATAAATACAGTAGGGAAAGAGGTAGTTGTTTGGGCTAAATTATAGATGGGCTATGTACAGGTGCAGTAATCTATGAGCTGCTCTGACAGCTGGTGCTTAATTAAAGCTAGTGTTTCCAGTTTCAGAGATTTTTCTAGTTCGTTCCAGTCATTGGCAGCAGAGAACTGGAAGTAGAGGTGGCCAAAGGAAGAATTGGTTTTGGGGGTGACCAGAGAGATATACCTGCTGGAGCGCGTACTACAGGTGGGTGCTGCTATGGTAACCACCGAGCTGAGATAAGGTGGGACTTTACCTAGCAGGGTCTTGTAGATGACCTGGAGCCAGTGGGTTTGGCGACGAGTATGAAGCGAGGGCCAGCCAACGAGAGTGTACAGGTTGCGGTGGTGGGTAGTATATGGGGATTTGGTGACAAAACGGATGGCACTGTGATAGACTGCATCCAATTTATTGAGTAGGGTATTGGAGGCTATTTTGTAAATGACATCACTGAAGTCGAGGATTGGTAGGATGGTCAGTTTTACAAGTGTATGTTTGGCAGCATGAGTGAAGGATGCTTTGTTGCGGAATAGGAAGCCAATTCTAGATTTAACTTTGGATTGGAGATGTTTGATGTGAGTCTGGAAGGAGAGTTTACAGTCTAACCAGACACCTAGGTATTTGTAGTTGTCCACATATTCTGTCAGAGCCGTCCAGAGTAGTGATGTTGGACAGGCGGGCAGGTGCAGGCAGCGATCGGTTGAAGAGCATGCATTTAGTTTTACTTGTATTTAAGAGCAATTGGAGGCAACGGAAGGAGAGTTGTATGGCATTGAAGCTCGCCTGGAGGGTTGTTAACACAGTGTCCAAAGAAGGGCCAGAAGTATACAGAATGGTGTCGTCTGCGTAGACGTGGATCAGAGACTCACCAGCAGCAAGAGCGACATCATTGATGTATACAGAGAACCCTGTGGCACCCCCATAGAGACTGCCAGAGGCCCGGACAACAGACCCTCCGATTTGACACACTGAACTCTATCAGAGAAGTAGCTGGTGAACCAGGCGAGGCAATCATTTGAGAACCCAAGGCTGTCGTGATTGACAGAGTCAAAAGCTTTGGCCACGTCAATGAATACGGCTGCACAGTATTGTTTCTAAACGATGGCGGTTAAGATATCGTTTAGGACCTTGAGCGTGTCTGAGGTGCACCCATGACCAGCTCTGAAACCAGATTGCATAGCGGGGATGGTATTGGGGGATTCGAAATGGTCGGTAATCTGTTTGTTGACTTGGCTTTCGAAGACCTTAGAAAGGCAGGGTAGGATAGATATAGGTCTGTAGCAGTTTGGGTCAAGAGTCTCCCCCCCTTTGAAGAGGGGGATGACCGCAGCTGCTTTCCAATCTTTGGGAATCTCAGACGACACGAAAAAGAGGTTGAACAGGCTAGTAATAGGGGTGGCAACAATTTCAGCAGATAGTTTTAGAAAGAAAGGGTCCAGATTATCTAGCCCGGCTGATTTGTAGGGGTCCAGATTTTGCAGCTCTTTCAGAACATCAGCTGACTGGATTTGGGAGAAGCAGAAATGGGGAAGGCTTGGGCGAATAGCTGTGGGGGGTGCAGTGCTGTTGACCGGGGTAGGGGTAGCCAGGTGGAAAGCATGGCCAGCCGTAGAAAAATGCTTATTGAAATTCTCAATTATAGTGGATTTGTCTGTGGTGACAGTGTTTCCTATCTTCAGTGCAGTGGGCAGCTGGGAGGAGGTGTTCCTATTCTCCACGGACTTTACAGTGTCACAGAACTTTTTTGAGTTTGTGTTGCAGGAGGCAAATTTCTGCTTGAAATAGCTAGCCTTGGCTTTTCTAATTGCCTGTGTATATTGGTTTCTAGCTTCCCTGAAAAGTTGCATATCACAGGGGCTGTTCGATGCTAATGCAGAACGCCATAGGTTGTTTTTGTGTTGGTTAAGAGCAGTCAGGTCAGGAGAGAACCAAGGGCTATATCTGTTCCTGTATGTGATGTAACGTAAATCAAATCTAAAAGAAAACATGACTGAGTGAACTTTATAAGAATAGAGATACTCTGTACTCAGCTACTCTGTAAATATAGTTTACCAAGCTACAAGTTACTTCACAGCAGAAGAACTTATGCTACACTAAAACTACCCCAAAGAAAAATATAGTTTCCTGAACTGAAGTTACGTCACAAAAGAAGTTCACTACTTCTAAACTACTTTGTGATATATATTATCATATCTAAATCTTAAATGTCATAGACTACAAAGTGCAAGAACAGATCACTCTGGAGTCAGGTGTTAACAGAATGTGTAATTTATTGAATGCAAGTGAGAATGAGACGTGTCTGATGTTGAAAGAGAAAGGAAATGATTGCCTACCATACCTATGTTTTCTTCTTGCAAAAAAAGTAGTGTGTAGTTCCAGTAGTTAGCTAAATCCGCTCCATGGTAAAAAATTAAAAAGTAACTGAAAACACTACCGAGATTTAAAATTAGTTAAACTACCACCAAGCTATTGCAAAATGTAGTTAAATAACTAATTGAACTACAGTTGAAGTCGGAGGTTTACTTACACTTAGGTTGGAGTCATTTAAACTCATTTTTCAACCACTCCACAAATTTCTTTTTAACGAACTATAGTTTTTGTAAGTCTGTTAGGACCTCTACTTTGTGCATGACACCAGTAATTTTCCCAATAATTGTTTACGGACAGATTATTTCACGTATAATTCACTGTATCACAATTCCAGTGGGACAGAAGTTTACAAACACTAAGTTGACTGTGCCTTTAAACAGCTTGGAAAATTCCAGAAAACGATGTCATCGCTTTAGAAGCTTCTGATAGGCTAATTTACATAATTTGAGTCATTTGGAGGTGTACCTGTGGATATATTTCAAGGCCTACCTTCAAACTCAGTGCCTCTTTGCTTGACATCATAGGACATTCAAAAGAAATCAGTCAAGACCTCAGAAAAGAATTGTAGACCTCCACAAGTCTGGTTCATCCTTGGGAGCAATTTCCAAACGCCTGAAGGTACCACGCTCATCTGTACAAATAATAGTACGCAAGTATAAACACAATGGGACCACGCGTTCTGTCTCCTAGAGATGAACGTACTTTGGTGCGAAAAGTGCAAATCAGTCTCAGAACAACAGCAAAGGACCTTGTGAAGATGCTGGAGGAAACAGGTACAAAAGTATCTATATCCACAGTAAAACAAGTCCTATATCGACATAACCTGAAAAGCCTCTCAACAAGTGCAGAAGCCACTGCTTTCACACTACTGTTTGCAACTGCACATGGGGACAAAGATTGTACTTTTTGGAGAAATGTCCTCTCGTCTGATGAAACAAAAATAGAACTGTTTGGCCATAATCACCATCGTTATGTTTGGAGGAAAAATGGGGATGCTTGCAAGCTGAAGAACACCATCCCAACCGTGAAGGACGGGTGTAGCAGCATCATGTTGTGGGGGTGATTTGCCGCAGGAGGGACTGGTGCACTTCACAAAATAGATGGCATCATGAGGTGGGAAAATTATGTGGATATATTGAAGCAACATCTCATGACATCAGTCAGGAAGTTAAAGGTTGGTCGCAAATGGGTCTTCCTAATGGACAATGACCCCAAGCATACTCCCAAAGTTGTGGCAAAATGGCTTAAGGACAACAAAGTCAAGGTATTGGAGTGGCCATCACAAAGCCCTGACCTCAATCCTATAGAAAATGTGTGGGCAGAACATAAAAAGCATGTGCGCACAAGGAGGCCTACAAACCTGACTCAGTTACAGCAGCTCTGTCAGGAGGAATGGGCCAAAATTCACCCAACTTATTGTGGGAAGCTTGTGGAAGGCTACCCAAAACGTTTGACCCAAGTTAAACAATTTAAGGGCATTGCTACCAAATACTAATTGAGTGTATGTAAACTTCTGACCCACTGGGAATGTGAAGAAAATAAATTAAAGCTGAAATAAATCATTCTCTCTAATATTATTCTGACATTTCACATTATTAAAATAAAGTGGTGATCCTAACTGTCCTAAAACAAGACATTTTTTACTAAGATTAAATGTCAGGAATTGTGAAAAACGGAGTTGAAATGTATTTTGCTAAGGTGTATGTAAACTTCCCACTTCAACTGTACATGTAGTTCACTACTCCCTAACACTGGATAATGGCTAGTTTGGTTGTCAGACAAGAATTTGTTCAATACATGTTATTTTTAAACGTACTGTATCCCCTTTTAAAGATTTACTGTTATCTGCAATGCTTTTTCAAATACTCTAGTGAAGATACAAGCTATTGCAATGCCTAGTGTACTGTAGATAGATACCACTCTTCCCTGTCTTCATTTGCATGAAGAAAATAATTGAAATAACTTTAAATAGCTTGACATTGAAAGACAACTGTCAAACTGACTCACATGTTAGATTAATTTTACTGTACTGAGCTGATGTGAGACTTGTTAGCACTCTAATAAATAAAATCAAATGTTATTTGTCACGTGCATTGTAAACCACATGCGTAGACTAAAACTGAAATGCTTACCTACTGGTCCGTTTCCAACAATGCAGAGTTAAATACAGCCTAATACCAAAGCATATCTGTTCTATGTAATATATTCCCAAATAAATGTGTTCTCAAATATTTAATTGTATGTGTTATGCTGTGTGTAATGAACTGACATGCATGATTGTTGCTTACACTGATGTTCAGATGAAGGGAATTAAACAGTGTACAATACGCACCACCGTGGCACTCAACTCAGGGCGATGTTAACAAGTTAGCAAAAACATTCTTCTCAATAACACTTGTGTCTGTAGGCACCGCACACTACAACAAAAGCTAGCTAAACCGTGGGAAAGCTAGGCTACTGCATGCACTCTCAGGAGTGACTCTCAGGAGTGAAAAAAAGTCAGTAGAAGGCCCTCACTGTTTCCCACTGCCCTCCACTCTCTATGTCGTTGAACTGGTTGACCTATATCCTGCTCTGAGTGTTCCGTAGCTTCACTGTGGGGTCTGGTTCATTTGTAGCGCTGTGTTTATTTTTTCAGTCTTTCTTTTCATCTCTGTAGTTGAGGCAAGCCCAACCTCGGCAGGCAGTGAGCATCAGGGTCAGCAGACACAGGTAATTAATTAGCATCATCGACATGGTGGCCTCTCCTCACCCCTCAGAAAGCTCATATAAGGGTAAGTCTGGTATGGAGATGTCTGATTGGCTTACTGGAGGTCATTTCTTCCAGTCGGTTTCACCTGCGATCCAACACATCAACAGCAGATAGCGAGCCTGCCTGGAAAAGTAGGGCAGGAGGTTCATTTGTGTGTGTCGGAATGCGTCTTATTTTGGAAGGAATCGGACCTTTACACAGTGATCTGTACAGTAAATTGACATAATTTTCCTCCACTCAACAAACTCATACCTATCCCCATCAAAATCACCCCACCCCTATAGGCCTGATGCATTGGTGTGTCCTCATTTATGACTCTCAGCCGCCAAAGACAAGTAGTGCTGGGGTGCAACCAGGGGATGTGAGAGTTAAAAGAGCCCTCCCCTCTCCTAATAGTGTTTCGCAGTATACCGAAACTTCACTACTTTTTTGGTACTAGAATTTGTGTTACTTTCGGTCAAATGTGTCTCATGTCATATACCGATTGAGAGGATCGAGCGTCTAGTAATTTGTCTGAATCTTTTCAAGGTGGCAGTAGCTAGCCAGGCTACTTTGGCTTGGTTATGCAGCTGACACAGCACAAGCCACTTTTGAGAAGCAAGTGAGAGGAGAGAAAATGAAAAACATCATACCTCCATGCCTGCAGCTTGTTGACAAAACTGGCTCCATAAGCAAACTATGTGAATACTTTGATTACAGAGCAGATGATGAGGGCCAGTCTACCGAAACAACTATGCAAAAGGTGTTACAAAGCAGTGCAGTGCACTGAATCATTGTTGTTATTTTACCAAATAAAATGTATTTTTTATTGACAATGACATGATCATACTGTATATTCAGTATGACATTCATGTGAGCATTATAGTATGAGAGCAGCAGGTAGCCTAGTGGTTAAGAGCGTTGGGCCAGTAATAGGTCGCAGGTTCAAATCCCCGAGCCGTCTAGGGGAAAAATATGTTGATGTGGCCTTAAGCAAGGCACTTAACCCTAATTGCTCCTGTAAGTCACTCTGGATAAGAGCCTGCTAAAAATGACAAATGTTTTTAAAAATGACACAACCCTAAAGTCATGTGAAATTCACTATATTTAGTCTCCTTGGTATTTGTCTAGGCTTGCTATCAGTAACCACTAGCCAGCCAACAGCCCTGGGGGGAGCATTGCACCCTGGGAAGTGAAATCGTAGTATGCTGTGTAAAATCCATTGTATTTATATGGTGTGTAGACTATTGCAATAAAGAAGCTTCAAAGTGTTTTTATGTTGTTTTGGAACTAAACTATTAATTTAATACATTCAATTATTTAGCTGCAAAGAATTAATGAATCACAGGAGGTTGGTGGAACCTTAATTGGGGAGGACGGCTTGTGGTAATGGCTGGAGTGGAATATATGAATGGTATCAAATAAATCAAACACATGGTTTGATGCCATTCCATTCACTCCATTATTATCAAATCAAATGTATTTATATAGCCCTTACATCAGCTGATATCTCAAAGTGCTGTACAGAAACCCAGCCTAAAACCCCAAACAGCAAGCAATGCAGGTGTAGAAGCACGGTGGCTAGGAAAAACTCCATAGAAAAGCCAAAACCTAGGAAGAAACTTAGAGAGGAACCAGGCTATGAGGGGTGGCCAGTCCTCTTCTGGCTGTGTCGGGTGGAGATTATAACAGAACATGGCCAAGATGTTCAAATGTTCATAAATGACTAGCATGGTCAAATAATAATAATCACAGTAGTTGTCGAGGGTGCAGCAAGTCAGCACCTCAGGAGTTAATGTCAGTTGGCTTTTCATAGCCGATCATTAAGAGTATCTCTACCGCTCCTGCAGTCTCTAGAGAGTTGAAAACAGCAGGTCTGGGACAGGTAGCATGTCCGGTGAACAGGTCAGGGTTCCATAGCCGCAGGCAGAACAGTTGAAACTGGAGCAGCAGCACGGCCAGGTGGACTGGGGACAGCAAGGAGTCATCATGCCAGGTAGTCCTGAGGCATGGTCCTAGGGCTCAGGCCCTCCGAGAGAGAGAAAGAAAGAGAGAAAGAGAATTAGAGAGAGCATACTTAAATTCACACAGGACACTGGATAAGACAGGAGAAGTACTCCAGATATAACAAACTGACCCTAGCCCCCCGACACATAAACTACTGCAGCATAAATACTGGAGGCTGAGACAGGAGGGGTCAGGAGACACTGTGGCTCCATCCGATGATACCCCCGGACAGGGCCAAACAGGAAGGATATAACCCCACCCACTTTGCCAAAGCACAGCCCCCACACCACTAGAGGGATATCTTCAACCACCAACTTACCATCCTGAGACAAGGCCGAGTATAGCTCACAAAGATCTCCGCCACGGCACAACCCAAGGGGGGGGGGGCGCCAACCCAGACAGGAAGATCACGTCAGTGACTCAACCCACTCAAGTGACACACTCCTCCTAGGGACGGCATGAAAGAGCACCAGTAAGCCAGTGACTCAGCCCCTGTAATAGGGTTAGAGCCAGAGAATCCCAGTGGAGAGAGGGGAACCGATCCGGCAGAGACAGCAAGGGCAGTTCGTTGCTCCTGAGCCTTTCCGTTCACCTTCACACTCCTGGGCCAGACTACACTCAATCATATGACCCACTGAAGAGATGAGTCTTCAGTAAAGACTTAAAGGTTGAGAGCGAGTCTGCGTCTCTCACATGGGTAGGCAGACCATTCCATAAAAATGGAGCTCTATAGGAAAAAGCCCTGACTCCAGCTGTTTGCTTAGAAATTCTAGGGACAATTAGGAGGCCTGCGTCTTGTGACCGTAGCATACGTGTAGGTATGTACAGCAGGACCAAATCGGAAAGATAGGTAGGAGCAAGCCCATGTAATGCTTTATAGGTTAGCAGTAAAACCTTGAAATCAGCCCTTGCCTTAACAGGAAGCCGGTGTAGGGAGGCTAGCACTGTAGTAATATGATACATTTTTGGGGGGTTCTAGTCAGGATTCTTGCAGCCGTATTTAGCACTAACTGAAGTTTATTTTTTGCTTTATCCGGGTAGCCGGAAAGTAGAGCATTGCAGTAGTCTAACCTAGAAGTAACAAAAGCATGGATTCATTTGTCTGCATCATTTTTGGACAGAAAGTTTCTGATTTTTTCAATGTTACGTATATGGATAAAAGCTGTCCTTGAAACAGTCTTGATATGTTCGTCAAAACGGAGATCAGGGTCCAGAGTAACGCCGAGGTCCTTCACAGTTTTATTTCAGACGACTGTACAACCATCAAGATTCAACAGAAGATTCAACAGAAGATTTCTTTGTTTCTTGGGACCTAGAACAAGCATCTCTGTTTTGTCCGAGTTTAAAAGTAGAACGTTTGCAGCCAGCCACTTCCTTATGTCTGAAACACAGGCTTCTAGCGAGTGCAATTTTGGGGCTTCACCATGTTTCATTGAAATGTACAGCTGTGTGTCATCCACATAGCAGTGAAAGTTAACATTATTTTTTCGAATGACATCCCCAAGAGGTAAAATATATCGTGAAAACAATAGTGGTTCAAAAACGGAACCTTGAGGAACACCGAAATGTACAGTTGATTTGACAGAGGACAAACCATTCACAGAGACAAACTGATATCTTTCCGACAGATAAGATCTAAACCAGGCCAGAACTTGTTCATGTAGACCAATTTAGGTTTCCAATCTCTCCAAAAGAATGTGGTGATCGATGGTATCAAAGGCAGCACTAAGGTCTAGGAGCACGAGGACAGATGCAGAGCCTCGGTCTGACGCCATTATTTAACACCTTCACAAGTGCAGTCTCAGTGCTATGATGGGGTCTAAAACCAGACTGAAGCATTTCGTATACATAGTTTTTCTTCAGGAAGGCAGTGAGTGTCTGCGAAATAGCTTTTTCTAACATTTTTGAGAGGAATGGAAGATTCGATATAGGCCGATAGTTTTTTATATTTTCTGAGTCAAGGTTTGGCTTTTTCAAGAGAGGCTTTATTACTGCCACTTTTAGTGAGTTTGGTACACATCCGGTGGACAGAGAGACGTTTATTATGTTCAACATAGGAGGGCCGAGCACAGGAAGCAGCTCTTTCAGTAGTTTAGTTGGAATAGGGTCCAGTATGCAGCTTGAAGGTTTAGAGGCCATGATTATTTTCATCATTGTGTCAAGAGATATAGTACTAAAACGCTTAAGTGTCTCTCTTGATCCTAGGTCCTGGCAGAGTTGTGCAGACTCAGGACAGCTTTGCTTTGGAGGAATACGCAGATTTAAAGAGGAGTCCGTAATTTGCTTTCTAATGATCATGATCTTTTCCTCAAAGAAGTTCATGAATTTATTACTGCTGAAGTGAAAGCCATCCTCTCTTGGGGAATGCTCCTTTTTAGTTAGCTTTGCGACAGTATCAAAAATAAATGTCGGATTGTTCTTATTTTCCTCAATTAAGTTGGAAAAATAGGATGATCAAGCAGCAGTGAGGGCTCTTCGATACTGCACGGTACTGTCTTTCCAAGCTAGTCGGAAGACTTCCAGTTTGGTGTGGCGCCATTTCCGTTCCAATTTTCTGGAAGCTTGCTTCAGAGCTCGGGTATTTTCTGTATACCAGGGAGCTAGTTTCTTATGACAAATGTTTTTTGTTTCTAGGGGTGCAACTGCATCTAGGGTATTGCGCAAGGTTAAATTGAGTTCCTCAGTTAGGTGGTTAACTGATTTTTGTCCTCTGACGTCCTTGGGTAGGCAGAGGGAGTCTGGAAGGGCATCAAGGAATCTTTGTGTTGTCTGAGAATTTATAGCACGACTTTTGATGCTCCTTGGTTGGGGTCTGAGCAGATTATTTGTTGCAATTGCAAACGTAATAAAATGGTGGTCCGATAGTCCAGGATTATGAGGAAAAATATGAAGATCTACAACATTTATTCCATGGTACAAAACTAGGTCCAGTGTATGACTGTGACAGTGAGTAGGTCCAGAGACGTGTTGGACAAAACCCACTGAGTCGATGATGGCTCCGAAATTATGAGGTGTCTTCCCCTCAGCAGCCTCCACTGTAATGAATCATAGGTCATTTGACCCAATATAAGAAAATAACCCTAGGTCTCTGATATGGTTTTGCATAAGGTACATTTAAGGTATTCTTCTGTTATTTAATATGGGATTTATTTTTTTGCAAGAATTTGAATAAAGAATTGGCCGCAGGGTGATGTTAGCCCTGTGAGCAGCAAGTGGAAAGCCATTATTGGGTCAGTGCCTGCCTTGTCCAGTCTCATTAGCTCCAATAGAGTGAGCTGTGGCCTGTGGGGTGTACTGTTACTGCAATGAGCTGGAAGGCTCCACACATACCTTTCTGTACAGGAGGACATCACACACTGGTTGGCATATTATGGGTGTCAATGGAATCCGTCCATTAAGAAAGCTATTGATATTAAATATAGTTTAACCACACAGGGAATATCTGTTCCTGGAGTCTCCCCACAGCCCAGTTACACATCTGACACATGTGTTGTTCTGAGGCAGTACCAGGAAGTGCTGATTAGGCTTCAAGATCAGCCAAGAGGTTTCAAAGTTCACATTGCTTTCAATTAGGATGGAAAGGCCTCATCCAAAATACTGAACGTGCCAATCCCAAGGAAGACTGGGCAGGGCATAGGTTTGATATCAAGAGACAGCAATGTGCTGCTCAACTGCTGCGTAGGGAGATACAGGCTGTTAAAACTGCTGCTACTGCTGCTGCTAGTGGAAAGCTTTGGTAGGGAAGCTTTGGGGATTTAAAATGCATTTTAGCTCAGTGGACACAGTATGTTAGATACTGTACTAGTGGATGTATCAAACGGATCACCTAACAGAACTGGTCTCATCTGCTGTATGGAATACATATAAACAGAAGGGAAACGAAAAGACAGTCAGCACATCTTTAGGAGAAAAATAATCTAAAGGAAAAGGAAAGTAAAACTGAAGATCAGTTACTCTGACTGTTTTTGAAACAGTTTTTGAAATGGTCCTACTTACATGTTCCAAAATTCTAAAAGGAAATCTCTGAATAGACTTGGCTGAATCAACTGTGGTTGAGGTACCTATATCAAGCACAAATATGAAAGGCATCTAGTTTTATGGCACACAGTTGTATTGTATATACATTCCATAATAGAGCAATGAAGGGTAATAACATCAACTTACTCTGAGTAGGATTCCAAAGGCCACCCTGGACCCAGTGTCACTACAGTTACTGTCACTGTTACTGTTACATTTGGTAGGGTACAATGTAACGTGCGTAACCAGAGTACATTTGTATAAATTGTAGCTAAGGAGATGGACTACACATTTGGAAATGTAGGACCTATTTCCTACCTTATGAAAAACAAAATCGTAATATTTCAAATTCTTCACTGGTCCTGTTGATATTTCATGTAGCCTTATCATGCATAGCCTGCAGAAGCATCATGGAGAGAAGCTTAGTAGCTACCTGTTTAATTGGGAGGTAATGTCCCATGACAACGGCATCTGCACCAGAATAACATAAAACTGCTGCCATAACCAGGATCATAAACGGATGAGTCCTGTCCGCCCCATGTGTTTCAAGTTGGCCCTGCCTTACGCTTCAGGCACCCAGAGGGAAAACTAGCCACTAACATGCACACGGGACTGATGCATAGACATACTGTAGGTACAGTGGGAGTGTGTGACAGATAGTCAGTTAAAGATGGAGAACTGGGACCTACAGTATTGTTTAGACTGAGCGCGTGTAGCTGTATGAGATGCGTTACGGCCCGGATGTTGGAGAGGGATGGACAGACAGACAGACAGACAGACAGACAGACAGACAGACACTGTGTCTCCATGCTGGGTCCAGGGCCTGGCGTTCTGGCAATGTCATAGTGCCCAGCCTCAGTCCCAGTCAAGATCTCTGCTGGCCTGAGGGACAACCTGCTGACGCCTACTCGCTGAGGGCCCGAATGTCTGTCCGTATGTCTGTCTGTCCCTGGCTGTCTGTCTGTCCAGCCGTCTGTCTGGCAGTTCTATACCTGCTGTGCCATGTCTTTCTGTCTGTCAGTTCTTGTTTGCAGCTCTGTCTACTGTATGATGTAAGTTGTAGTTTTCTTGTGGCTGCTATGTATGGAGTGTTTCCCTCTGTCTCGCTAGTGCTTTTGGGGTGACTATGTGCAACAAAATGTCCTGATATTCTTTTTTTGAGGGCATACAGTATGGATGTACTGTAACTGTATAAAGATAAACAGTATGGAGAACAATACTACCCTGGGGCCAAACAGAGATGAAGGAATCTCAGGGTTTTAATAGTGTACTTTGTAGACTAGACACAATGGTTAGATCAGTATCGGAGATTGTTCTAATGGAAATAGTATGTTTGCTGTTGCCTGAACCTCCCAGGAACATTGAGCCAACGGGGGCTGAACGACAACAATGTTAGTGGGCTGTTCCCTGGTTCGTTTTGTAGTGATTGGTTAAATTTTAGTTTTTCTTTCGGACATCTATGACGTTGTTATCGGACCATACATTGTCTGATCTCAGCAGGCAAAACCAAATGCTCTGGACCAATCTGTCACAAGACAGATACAGAAACATACAGTACTTCCCCAAATTATTGATTTTCAAATATGTTTAGTTTAATATTTTCCCTAAAAATTATGTTTGTCAGCGTCAAGTTACAGTACCTTATTACCGAACTTAAACCTGATAATAAGTGTGTTACATCCATATTCCATCCTCTATGTTGTAGTTGAGGAACGGAGGTCGAATTAAGCATTAGTATTGAAAGTGCTTCCCTTCCAGGAACAACAGGTGAGAATGAGTAGGGTGGCTTCCCTACCCTGCTATGTTATGTGAGACAGTGGTTCTACCCAGAGCCACGTATTTAGGGTACGTTTGTAAATTCACTCTGGCAATCTACTCTCAAGTGGAGAGTATCAGAGCGAAGAATAATTTAGGAATTTACAAACAGCCTAGCACTGTGGTTATGACAGGTGTCAGTAAACATTGGCTAAAAAACTGTCATTAAACCTTAAGATAACATGAAAACAGTATAACCAGCTCTGCTAGGGTGAGTGAAATGGTCCGAGTGAGGTGATCTCTCATTTGTGACTAAAAGTAGCTAGCAAGCTAGCCAACGTTAGCCAGTTAGCTTGGGTGCATGATTGCTGTTGTGAGGTCAGATTGCTCTGATCAACTCTACTTCTCGGCCAGAGCGTCCAGTGTGGACTCTGAATTTACAAACTGACAATCTGACAACACTCTGAATTTAGGAACGGCCCAGAATGCACTCTTGACTATCCAGGGTAAATTGACGAACACACCCTTAAAGAGTTGGGCCTTTGAGGTTTCTGAATCATGATGCATTTGCATGACCCTACAACATTCTATGGCAGCCATGTTAACTCCCCATTAAAATTACATGGGGGATATTTAAACAATGCTATGGAACTGAATGTCGAGAATAAGAACAATATAAAACATTCTAAAAGTTGTCCCAAATCTAAATATATGGCTCTGGTTCTACCTCTTGGCTCTGCATGCAATAGCCATGTGAGCGCCTCCAACAACACATCAAAGGAAACTGTTTACCAAAGAGGAGGAAACCCTCCTCACTCCAAAGCAAACACTGCTGCTATTCATAAGAATGAGCTGCTATTCATAAGAATGAGGACCGGTAGCCCCTTTGCTTATTCATCTGAGCTCCCTCATTTTGATCTCACTTTGATATAGAAATGAAAAGACTCGAAGATCCCAATATAAATGGAACAGGTCTGTAAAACACTAGAAGGTTTGCCAAATCTTGTGTTTGGGCCTTGTTTTTCTTCATATATCCGTTGCACTGGGATACGCAAACAACTAAATAACGGACATCACCCCATGGCTCATTGTGAACATTGTACCATGGCTCAAATGCGTCCTTCCAGCTCCAGACTCGTTCCCATAGTCTAATCTAGAATCTTAGTCTCTCTCTCTCAAACTATCTGAGGAAAATGGGGATATCTCCACTTGGCCATCAATCAACTGCTCAATACAATTTAATTAGGATTTAATCAAATGTTCTGGGCTGGCTCACCACCGCATACTCTTATATCTGCAATCATCATGACCATTGTTGCTGAAGTCAGATACTACTCGTCTTTCTCTGTTGTTTTAGCAGCAGTAACAGACCACCAGTGCCATAATTTCATGCAGAATTAAGAGGACAATATTACTACTACTGTATATGGCATGTAGCCAAAAACCCTGATGTCATAAACATCCTCAAAGCTGTGAAAATCAGGTTTTTGATATTACCTTTGTGGACTGAGCGCAGAGGTTCTGGCAAATAATTGCTAGTTTTGAGGATCCTGAAGGCAGCAGCAGATTATTTAACCTGTAAAGTGGCACTCAGGGAAAATCAGGCAAAACCTGAGGGTATATCTTAAAGGTGATGAGGTAAAGGGTGTATTCGTTTGTGTGTGTATTTTAGCGAGGGAGGGAGAGAAACACCACACAAACACACACAACACTGTGATAATTCACTTCAGAAGAGCTGAAGTGCTATTCAGTTCACTGTTAGGATAACGTTTCCCTATATACTGGTCCTTAAATGACCCCACACAAACAATGGCTGTGTGGCTGGCGGTCAGACTAGGCTATTTCATTCTCCTATTCACACACAACATTCACATTAATTTGCTGCTCTAGGGAATATCTGTTCAAATAATGAGTTTGCATTTACAGTAGTTACCGTTGTTTACAATTCACCCTTTGAGCTATAACCACAGAAATGTGTGATCTAAAATGAGATTATACTGCAGTTATTATATTATATCATATATATTATGTTATACTGTATTCTACAGCGGGGGGGGTGTGTGTAGCTGTGTGCGTGTCTGGGTTGGGTAGGGTGGTCAGTGGGAGGTGGTGGTAAGCCCTAGCCAATTATCCAGGTGGATTAGGTACTGGAGTGGTGGGCTGTCCCACATGGCTGTCATCAGCAGGATCTGTACGTCAGGATTGGGCGTTGTGCTGTCTCAGTGTTAGCCTTTAAGAGACTTGGAGAGACTGGGTTAGAACCTGGGATACCTCCGTCTCTATCTCTCTCCCTGACTCAGTTTCCCTTACCCTGTGAGGAAGAGTGGAGGTAGGATGCAAATAATGCTTAATATTTCGCTTTCTACTTCGTATTTATTGTAATGCTTCATTATTGGTATTGAGGAGTAATTGAGAAAACAGTATGGTCAATCTGAGGATTTTATTTTATTCTGTGTGAGTTTAATCTTCAATCTGATTATATTGTTAACTAAATGGTGTTGTACTGAGGAGAGGAGGGTTAGCATATTATGTGAAAAGGTGGTAAATAGTCTACAGGTCCTGCGTAGCTTCCAAAGCTGAGGAAGAAAGGATTTTCTCCAGTCTCAAACAGAAAACAGATAACAGCAATATGTTTAATTGCATACTTGAAACGGTTGTTAGCTTTTCTTTACTAGTACTTGCTCACCAAACATTAAGAAAAGGAGGAGCCAAAAAAATGATAAGGGTTTAGTTGATCATTCAACAAAGCATCACCTTTTTATGGTTCTGAAGAATGTTGGTAGACCAAACTGTTTCTGCATGTATCCTGAAAGTTCTAAAGCAGTTGGATTGTGTGGAATAGAATGTTTTCAAAAATGTAAACCAAAAATGGTCTGTACAAACCAAGCAACAAGGAGTATGTTTAATAAGGTATGTTTTATGTTTGAAATAATGATTTGGTCATAGAAATATCCAAGAGCTACCTGACTAAAGGCTCTCAGTTCTTTTTTGTTGCTGTTGGAATAGGTTTAATGAGATGGAGTCTGAGCTGTATAATTTGATTTAAGCAGTAATACATGAGAGGTCATGTGTTATGACAATTGTATCATGGCTGTGACAGCCACGAGGTGAAGCCTAGTGGTTTAGCTGTAGACCACCACAGCCATGATAAAAATGTCATAACACATGGCCTCTCATATATTATTGCTTTTATACAACAGGTTACCAGCATTAAAAAGCAAGATTCTTTCCCAAACCATACAGTTTCTACAAAATGTGATGCTACATTGGTTGTCAAGTGCAATTGTAGGCGCTTTCTGGCCATTAGTTCTATTCGTATTGGCTGCCATGTAAAGCAAAATGACCCAAGCGCTGGTTGATAGTTCCAGAACATTGCAGGTTGCTATGGCAAGCAAAAATGGTTGCTATGGAGGCTCTTCCCCCTTGCTAGATAGCCAACTACACAGCTACCACACAATCACTGAAGCTGGAAAGACAGCAAACTAGCTGCATTTTGTTTCGTTTGACCAGTTTTTCTATAGAAAATTCTTTGTATCCATAAAAATGATGCTGATACATGATTTTGACTGGCTGAGAAAAGCTGCCCGTCTGTCTGGCCTCCACTCCCAACACATTCATTATTATGGGACGCAGTGGAGATCGAATTTCAATATTGCAACCATGTTACAAATGTTGGACATAATGTCTAGATGCTTTTTACAGTGGACAAGTTTATAAATTGCATGGCTTGGCAGATGAGACAGTGGATCTGTAAAGGTAGTAGTGTGTTGCTAGGTAAGGACGTAACCAATGGCACTTCTTATGAATGTACTGGCCATGTGTATATTGTCTCATGAAATTGGTTGTTTGGATTCTGAATGCTAATTGGTTGATACAGTATACGGGAGTTAACATACCATGACATACCATGACGTGTTAATGTCATCATTCCACTGTCCTGTAGTCCAAGTATAACATTTATAAAATATTTTGGTTTATAAAAGTCTGGGATTGTATAAACTTACCTGTCTGCCCATGACCGGTGCAACAATGTATCATTTTACAAATGCGATCTCTCCTGTTCCAAGAATATATCTGATGCGGGACTGGAGGCAAGGGAAATAATGGCTGTGAATGGTCATCGATGTGAGAGCTCACTCAATAGTTATTGGCTGCACCATGGAGAACAGAAAGTGCTGGAATGCCATTTTAGCTGGCAACGATGTGAGTGGGGCGTCCCAACCAGCGCCAGTACCATGGACAGTTCTTCGACTCGTGTGCCATCAACGGAAACATCACTATTAACATTACCAACTAGCTTGGTTAGCTCAGACTTGCCAACCCTAATAGTTGTTGCTTATGTAGGCCTTTATTAAATCATTATTTATTGAAGTTCTTGTCTCATCATCATTGAATCTCTGCTAGCTATCAAAATTCCAATGATTTGTTTAGCTTAGCAACGTCTAATGAATAGAATTATTAGAATTAATGACTGGGTCAAAACAGCCCTTAGTCGTGAGTTATTTAAGCAATAAGGCACGAGGGGGTGTGGTATATGGCCAATATACCAAGGCTAAGGGCTGTTCTTAAGCACGACGCAACGCGGAGTGCCTGTATAGTCCTTAGCCATGGTTTATTGGCCATATACCACAAATCCTGAGGTGCCTTATTGCTATTACAAACGGGTTCTACTTCATACCTTTCAGACCATCAGTACAGTTGAAAGTATGGATTATATTCATTGCGCTCCACGCAGGTCAAGTAATAATAACAACAAAGTTACAGCGTGGGAGGACATCAGACCACACACTGTTTCTTCTCGCAAAGTTAGCTTAGCCGTTTTGCATAAGTTGAATGCTCCGCTGCTTCCGTTTTTCGGATTGCATCTTCCCATGTCCCGGGAGGGTAAGCTAAATTCTGTGTGAGTTGTGTGTACTGTCAGTCTGTCACCAACATCCTGTGACCTCTGGGTCAGAGCACGAAATTCACTCCCCAAGGCTGTGTGACAGCTCCCTTTTATTGGAGGATATCGGGCTTCCTTGTCTTGTGCTGACTTAGCCCAACAGCAAGTGTGTGTGTTGGCCACAGTACTCCGGTGCTGACCTTGTCAAGATATCCTCCACTGCTGTGCTTGTTATCGAGGCCACCGGGCACTAGTCGTCCTTCGACTATTTAAAACTTGAACGGGTCACTTCCCTAAATACCCACATCTAGGAAGATTGTTAGCTTAGCCAGCTATATGACGTAAGATTTGGATTGCCTCCCGTAGGCATCCCTCTCCCCTGGTATTACTAGTATGCTACAAGCAAGCTAGCTAGCCAGTTTACTAACTCAACCTAGCTGCCACTGTGTGTCGTCAGCTATCTTACCAACTTCATATAGCTGCCACTGTGTGTTGTCAACTTGGCTTACCAAATGACGGCCATTTGTTTGTGTTTCAGATAAATAAGCCTACATTTAAAAATGTTACCTCTCCTGCTCCAGCCCTGTGGTCATAGCTAGGCTCAATCAAAATTATTTTTAAGGCTGCTGTACTGCTTCCGCCAGATTATTGTCGCTGTTATATACAGTCTTCGGTTACTATTATATTAGTTAGTTTGATGAGTTTGCATGAGAAATATTTAATATTTAGAATTTATTGTCTTCACATTCTGAGTTGAGAGAACAGCGCATCACCATGATGCTGGGCATGCATGGCTGTTCCTCTTGTGGAGCTGAACTACAACTTGAAGATGGTTTGGCGTTGTCCACCTGCGTGTGGCCTTTTCTGACCCCAGCGTTAACTGTGCCGTCCTGCCTGTGAAGGTAAGGCAAGCGCGGCTAGCCAGAGTGGAGTGCCTGGTTTTCAAAGATAATTTACCAGCGTCCAGCGTTGTACGCAAGGTCCCACCCAGGGCCACCAAAAGAGGGAAAGCACACGAAACTGATGCCCCCCCCCCGTAAAAAAAGTAAAAAAATAAGAGCCTCACTCGGAAGGTCGATTCCTTATCCTCTGAGATAGAGCAGCTACAAACGCTTTTGCATTCCTTCAAGCCCCGTGAGTTGGGTCCCTCTAGCACACCCTCCAGCATGGGGAATGCAACATAGGGCTCAGATAGCAGGGATGATGACCTGCTGTCCACTCGGGGATCCAGTGTTGTGGACCCATTAAGTCTCAAAGCTAAAGATGGGACAGAGGAGTCATTCTGAGGCTCTGATCACACGGAGTCAGAAGGAAGCTCTGCCTCACTATGCGCGGTCCTGCGTGCGGCCTTAGCTAGGCTAGATCTTGATGACCCTCAAGCCACAGCCCCTGCCGCTAACCTGTTCTTTAAGAAGTCCCCGGCAGATACACCGTTCAGTGTGCCACGTTCACAGGCTTTTCTTACAGAGCTTCAGAGATGCTGGGTGACCCGCGGGCACTTGCCCACCACGGCAAGGACAGTAGGATGCTATCTGCCATATGCGACGCAAAACAACATGGGCTGGACCATATGCCTGATGTGGATGAATGCATAGGAGAGCTAATGCTCTTCACAGATGAAGCCTTGAAAGATGACGCCCGCTGCCCAAGACCTCAGTGCAGGGCCACAGAGGTCCGTATGGGCCTCATTGGGAAGTCGTTCTCAGTGCTCATGCTAGCAAAGAACAGGATGATCCAGCCAGAGCACGCAGACCTGGACCTCTGCAACCTGGATGACACATCTCTTCAAGCGTTTGCGTTCATGACCAGAGAGCTAGGCAGACTGCTGTCCACACTCATTGTGACTCGTCGCCAGGTCTGGCTCGCCTAAGCCCCAATGTCTGACGACTCCAGACGCACACTGAGGAGGCTCCCAGTGTTCCCCGGACTGCTTTTTGGCCCTGCAGCTGAGCGGGCCATCGAACATAGAAAACAGATGACTTAGGCTACACCACTGTGGAACCCACAGGCCACAGGCAGCACACTCGTGGCAGAGGGAGGCGTGACGCACGTGAACCTCGCCGTTCTCACTTGGCACAGCCGTACACATACCCTTGGTCCTACCACCAGCCTAACACAGGTGCTCGCCAGCCCCAGACGGCGAGGCAGCCACCCCCCTACCCCCAAGAGGCCGGGGCGGTTGTCAGTGCCCCAACAAACAGGCGTGGAGGCAGAAACTGAATGGCGGGGCTCGGTCGTAAGCTGATTTACCCAGCAGCACCTGACCTACTGGGCATCCCACTCCTCAGACCCATGGGTGGGGATGACCCTCTCACAGGGGTACAGGCTGCATTTCCGACGCCAATCCCCACCATTCTCAGGGATCAGAATGACTTGAGTCACAGAACCCCTGAAAGCTTGCACCCTCAACCAGGAGATTAAAAGCATCAGAACAGCAAGATGGCTTTTACTCAACCTATTTCCTGGTTCCGAAGAAAGATGGAGGCTTCTGTCCAGTTCTGGATTTTAAATGGTTCAATGTTTTCCAAAAAATACTCCCCTTCCACATTTTGCGGACGGTCGACATTCTCCAGACCTTAGTCGTGGACAATGGTTCATGTCCCTGGGCTTACTATCACATTCCGGTGTTACCGGAACACAGGCGTTTTCTGCGGTTCGCATTCCAGGGCCAGGCATACCAGTTTCCTGTATTACCCTTCGGTCTCTTCCTGGCTCCTCGTGTCTTCACAAGATGCGTGAGCGCAGCCTTGAGCTCCCTCCACCTACAAGGGATCAAGATCCTTCCTTACCTCAACAACTGGCTCATCTACGCCACCTTTCGCGAGTGTGCGGCCGAGGGCACAGCGCTGACTTTGAAACATTGGCATGGCTCTGAACTCCCGCACAATGAGGGCATGTATAACACCTCAGCTTGTGGACAGCATTCTTCTTCTTCTGCAACAATTTCAATTGATTGCATTGGTGAAGGTACGAACGTTCCAACAACAGATGGGCATGCTCACGGAGGCCTCTGCGGTGACACCGTTAGGCCAGCTGTCTTTAAGTCCACTACAAGGGTGGTTCAACAACCTCCGCTTGGACCCCAAGTGGGACAAAAACACCAAAATACGGGTGACAAGGGCGTGCTACTCTACTCTACGGCCGTGGAGAAAGAGAGCCTACCTAACTACAGGTGTCCCTCTCGGATCAATTCTGGCAAGGCGGGAGGTAGTGACGACCGCCGCTTTGCTAACAGGCTGGGGAGCAGTGTGGCAACACAGGTCTGTATGGGGAGAGTGGTGCCCCCGCTGGAGGAAAGAGCATATCTACGTGCTAGAACTTCAGACAATTTACCTAGCTCTGAATCACTTTCTGACGCTTCTCAAACACAAACATGTCCTGATACAATCAGAAAATACAGTGGCATGAGAAAGTATTCACACCCTTTGTATTTTTCCTATTTTGTTGCCTTATAACCTGGAATTAAAATAGATTTTTTTGGGGGGGTTGTATCATGTGAGTTACACAACATGTCTAACACTTTGAAGATGCAAAATATTTTTTCTTGCAGGGCAAGACAAAGAAACTGAAAATTTGAGCGTGCATAACTATTCACCCCCCAAAGTCAATACTTTGTAGAGCCACCTTTAGCAGCAATTACAGCTGCAAGTCTCTTAGGGTATGTCTCTATAAGCTTGGCACATCTAGCCACTGGGATTTTTGCCCATTCTTCAAGGCAAAACTGCTCCAGCTTCTTCAAGTTGGTTGGGTTCCGCTGGTGTACAGCAATCTTTAAGTCATACCACAGATTCTCAATTGGCTTGAGGCCATTCCAAGACAAACCACTCAAGTGTTGCTTTAGCAGTATGCTTAGGGTCATTGTCATGCTGGAAGGTGAACCTCCGTCCCGGTCTCAAATATCTGGAAGACTGAAACAGGTTTCCCTCAATAATTTCCCTCTATTTAGCGCCATCCATCATTCCTTCAATTCTGACCATTTTCCTAGTCCCTGCCGATGAAAAACATCCCCAAAGCATGATGCTGCCACCACCATGCTTCACTGTGGGGATGAGGTTCTCGGGGTGAGGTGTTGGGTTTGCACCAGACATAGCGTTTCCCTTGATGGCCAAAAGCTACATTTTTGTCTCAGCTGACCAGAGTACCTTCTTCCATATGTTTGGGGAGTCTCCCACATGCCTTTTGGCGAACACCAAACATGTTTGCTTATTTTGTTCTCTAAGCAATAGCTTTTTACTGGCCACTCTTCCATAAAGCCCAGCTCTGTAGAGTGTACGGCTTAAAGTGGTCCTATGGACAGATACTCCAATCTCCGCTGCGGAGCTTTGCAGCTCCTTCAGGGTTATCTTTGGTCTCTTTGTTGCCTCTCTGATCAATGCCCTCCTTGCCTGGTCAGTGAGTTTTGGTGCGCGGCCCTCTCTTGGCAGGTTTGTTGTGGTGCCATTGTCACGATCTTGGAAATGAGCGGACCAAGGGGCAGCATGAGTATAGTTCCACATATTTATTTCAGTGAAACTAACAAAACAAAATAACAAACTTAAAGCCCGTGAGGACGTAGTGCCCCAAAACACTAACAAACAATCAATATTCCACAAACTCAGGTGGGAAAAATGCTACCTAAATATGATCCCCAATTAGAGGCAACGATTACCAGCTGCCTCTAATTGGGAACCAAACCAAAACACCAACATAGAAATGTTAAACTAGAACACCCCCTCGTCACGCCCTGACCTACTACACCATAGAGAAACAAGGGCTCTCTATGGTCAGGTCATGACAGCCATATTCTTTACATTTTTTAATAATGGATTTAATGGTGCTCTGTGGGATGTTTAAAGTTTCAGATATTTTTTTATAACCCAACCCTGATCTGTACTTCTCCACAACTCTTGTCCCTGACCTGTTTGGAGAGCTCCTTGGTCTTGCTTGGTGCTACCCCTTGCTTAGTGGTGTTGCAGACTCTGGGGCCTTTCAGAACAGGTGTATACATTCTGAGATCATGTGACAGATCATGTGACAGCTGGACTTTATTTCACTATGTGACTGGTTGCACCATATCTTATTTAGGGGCTTCATAGCGAAGGGGTGAATAAATATGTACGCACCACTTTTCCAGGGTTTGTTTTAGAATTTTTTTAAACAAGTAATTTTTTACATTTCACTTCACCAATTTGGACTATTTTGTGTATGTCCATTACATGAAATCCAAATAAAAATCCATTTAAATTACAGGTTGTTGTAACGGCTTGTGCTCTCCTCATCCTCGGATGAGGTGAGGAGAGAGGGATCTGAAGACCAAAACGCAGGCTTTGGGAAATAAGCCATCTTTATTATACAATATGATGGCAACACGAAACGAAACAAAACACTTTCAAACTACAAAACAAGAAAACGACGTTGAACGAAACCTGAACATAAACTTACATAACTAAACATAAACTTACGTACAGGAAACGGACGACATCGAAACGAAACGAAACAAACAAACGCTACAGTCCCATGTGGTACGAACGTACATACAGACATAGGAGACAATCACCCACAAACAAACAGTGAGAATGCCCTACCTAAATATGACTCTTAATTAGAGGCAAACGCAAACCACCTGCCTCTAATCAAGAGCCATACCAGGCAAACCAAAACCAACATAGAAACAGATAACATAGAATGCCCACCCAACCTCACGTCCTGACCAACTAACACACAAAAACTAACATAAATAGGTCAGGAACGTGACAGTACCCCCCCCCACAAGGTGCGAACTCCGGACGCACCAGCACAAAGTCTAGGGGAGGGTCTGGGTGGGCATCTAACCACGGTGGTGGCTCAGGCTCCGGGCGCGGTTCCCACCCCACCATAATCCATCCTAGCCTCCTCCCTCCAAGCATGTCCACCCTCTTTCTTCCCCCACAAAATCCTCTTAATAACATATCTAATAATGACAACACCGGGACAGAGAGATAAACCAAGACAGAGGGATAGATAAGAATATAGAGGTAGATAAAGATAGAGAGGGAGATCAGGATAGAGGGGCAACTCCGGACTGAAAGGCAGCTCCGGACAGAGAGACAGCTCTGGACTGATGGGCAGTTCTGGGTATTTAGCCTTTTCAGGCTGAAGGGCAGCTCATGGCTGACTGACGAATCTCGACGCTCATGGCTGGCTGACGGCTCTCGACGCTCATGGCAGGCTGACGGCTCTCGACGCTCATGGCAGGCTGACGGCTCTCGACGCTCATGGCAGGCTGACGGCTCTCGACGCTCATGGCAGGCTGACGGCTCTCGACGCTCATGGCAGGCTGACGGCTCTCGACGCTCATGGCAGGCTGACGGCTCTCGACGCTCATGGCGCTCTGACGGCTCTGGCTGCTCATGGCGCTCTGACGGCTCTGGCTGCTCATGGCTCGCTGGCGGCTCTGGCAGATCCTGTCTGGTTGGCGGCTCTGGCAGATCCTGTCTGGTTGGCGGCTCTGGCAGATCCTGTCTGGTTGGCGGCTCTGGCAGATCCTGTCTGGTTGGCGGCTCTGGCAGATCCTGTCTGGTTGGCGGCTCTGGCAGATCCTGTCTGGTTGGCGGCTCTGGCAGATCCTGTCTGGCTGACGGCTCTAGCGGCTCCTGTCTGGCTGACGGCTCTAGCGGCTCCTGTCTGGCTGACGGCTCTGTAGGCTCATGGCAGACGGGCGGCTTTGCAGGCTCATGGCAGACGGGCGGCTTTGCAGGCTCCTGGCAGACGGGCGGCTTTGCAGGCTCCTGGCAGACGGATGGCTCAGACGGCGCTGGGGAGACGGATGGCTCAGATGGCGCTGGGGAGACGGATGGCTCAGATGGCGCTGGGGAGACGGATGGCTCAGATGGCGCTGGGGAGACGGATGGCTCAGATGGCGCTGGTGAGACGGATGGCTCTGGCCGGATATGGCGCACTGTAGACCTGGTGCGTGGTGCCGGAACTGGAGGCACCGTGCTAATGATAAGCACCTTCCTACTAGTGCGGGGAGCAGGGACAGGGCACACTGTATTCTCAAAGCCTACTCTATCCCTGATGCGTGGTACCGGCACTGTTGACACCGGGCTGAGGACAAGCACATCAGGATTAGTAGGGGGAGAAGATACAGTGGGTTCAGGGCTCTGGAGACGCACAGGTAACTTAGTGCGTGGGCCCGGAACTGGAGGCACCGGGCTAGATACACGCACTACAGGGAGAGTGCGTGGAGGAGGAACAGGGCTCAGGATACGCACTGGTAGCCTAGTGCGTAGTGTAGACACTGTAGGTACTAGGCTGGGGCGGGGAGGTGGTGCCGGAAATACCGGACCGTGGAGGCGTACTGGCACTCTTGAGCATTGAGCTTGCCCAACCTTACCTGGTTGAATACTCCCGGTTGCCCGACCAGTGCGGGGAGGTGGAATAACCCGCACTGGGCTATGCACTCGTACAGGAGACACCGTGCGCTCTACTGCGTAACACGGCGCCTGCCCGTACTCCCGCTCTCCACGGTAAGCCTGGGAAGTGGGCGCAGGTCTCCTACCTGCCCTTGGCCCACCACCTCCTAGCACCCCCCCAAGAAATTTTTGGGAATTACTTACGGGCTTTTTCGGCTTCCGTGCCAGACGCGTTCCCTCATAGCTCCGGTTCCTCTCTCCGGTAGCCTCCGCTCTCCTCAGTGCCTCCAGCTGTTCCCATGGGAGGCGATCTCTACCAGCTAGGATCTCCTCCCAAGTGTAGCAACCCTTTCCATCCAAAACCTCGTCCCATGTCCATTGCTCCTTTCTCTCCTGTCCCTTACTCCGTTTCGTTTTCCCTTGCCGCTTGGTCTTAGCGTGTTGGTGGGTGATTCTGTAACGGCTTGTGCTCTCCTCATCCTCGGATGAGGTGAGGAGAGAGGGATCTGAAGACCAAAACGCAGGCTTTGGGAAATAAGCCATCTTTATTATACAATATGATGGCAACACGAAACGAAACAAAACACTTTCAAACTACAAAACAAGAAAACGACGTTGAACGAAACCTGAACATAAACTTACATAACTAAACATAAACTTACGTACAGGAAACGGACGACATCGAAACGAAACGAAACAAACAAACGCTACAGTCCCATGTGGTACGAACGTACATACAGACATAGGAGACAATCACCCACAAACAAACAGTGAGAATGCCCTACCTAAATATGACTCTTAATTAGAGGCAAACGCAAACCACCTGCCTCTAATCAAGAGCCATACCAGGCAAACCAAAACCAACATAGAAACAGATAACATAGAATGCCCACCCAACCTCACGTCCTGACCAACTAACACACAAAAACTAACATAAATAGGTCAGGAACGTGACAGGTTGTAATGCAACAAAATAGGAAAAACGCCAGGGGGATAAATACTTTTGCAAGGCACTCACATCAACGGTGTTCCACATCAACCATCAAGGGGGAACAAGGTCTGTACAGTCCCTACAGGTGGCCAACAACTCTTGATATGGGCGCTACCACATCTGGCCTTCCTACGAGCCATTCATCTCCCCAGCAAGGTGGACGAGGTAACAGACTTCTTGTCGCGACAGAAACCGCCCCCGGGGGAATGGAGACTTCACCCACAAGCAGTGAAGATGAAATGGCAGAGGTTTGGAACAGCACATGTGGACCTGTTCACCTCAGCGAAAACATCCTACTGCTCCCTCTGGTTCTCCAGGGCATGGACGCCTTAGCCCACACATGGCCAGGGCGTTCTGTATGCTTTCCCATCCGAACCCCCCCCCCCCCCCCCCCCAATCTTAGCAATGCTGCACAGGGTCATGCTGCTGCTTGTAGCCCCCAGATGGCAAGCGAGACCCTGTTTTCCAACCCTCCTCAGTCTTCTGGAGGGAGTGCCATGGCAGCTGCCTCACAGACAGGACCTGCTTTCACAGTTGGAATGCAGGATATGACATTCCAGCAAAGAGAAACTTCAGCTACGGGTGTGGCCTCTGAAGAGCCCGTCTCTCTACTGAATGGCTGCGATCCTGCTATTGTTGGACGAAACCTCCTTTCGAGCATACGGAGGAGCCGGACATGAAATGGTTCTCTCTGAAAATGGCTTTCCTCTTAGCTATTTCATCAACGCAATGTGTGAGTGAGCTCCACACGGTCTCTATGAGCCCGGTCTGCCTACGATGGAAGGCAGATGACCTAGGTGTGACCTTATGGCCCTATTCAGCCTTTTTGCCTAAGGGGTTTAATACCCCTTGACATCAATCAAGCCATCGAACTGGTGGCCTACTGCCCTCCTCCTTTCCAGAATGCGGAGGAGGAGCGAGCAAATCTCTTGTGTCCAGTCCATTCCATCAAACACTATATGCAAGCCTCGGAACACTACAGAAAGTCAGAGCAGCGGTTTCTGTGCTTTGGTGGGAAGTCAATAGGCCTTGCATTATCCAAGCAGAGGCTTTCACACTGGGTTGTGGATGTCATCACCCAGGCCTACAAGGGAGTAGGGCTCCCTGTTCCAGAAGCTGTGATATGTCACTCGACCAGAAGTGTCCTGGGCTGCGTTGAGAGGCATCCCCCAGAATGAGATATGCGCTGCTGCTATCTGGTCGTCGCCCTGCACGTTCTCAAGGTTTTCAAAGTTCACATCGCATCCTTCCACACCATGGGCTCTGCCATTCTTCCAGTGGTACTGGTGCATTAATCAGAGGTTCGTAGTGCTATTCCTTGTGACCTTGTTGGTATGAGTCATCCATACTTTCAACCGTACTGACGGTCTGAAAGGTATGAAGTAGAAGGGAAGTTCCGAATGTAACTATGGTCCTATGAATACCTGGAAGACCGTCAGTACTTTCCTGTCACTCGGAATCTTTTGGGCAAGAAGATCCTCTGAGAAAGTGTGTGGTTTGATGTACGGTTGTATATGAACCGCGGGGGCAGGTCATTCCATGCTGTCACGTCACCATCGTGACTTTGTTGTTATTATTACTTGACCTGCGCGGAATGCGAGGGATATAATCCATACTTTCAACCATACTGACTGTCTTCCAGGTATTCGTAGAACCATAGTTACATTCGTAACTTCCGCTACTAACATAATTAGAACAGTAAAAATAAATGTTTTGTCATACCCGTGGTATACGGTCTGATATAACCAATCAGCATTCCGGGCTTGAACCACCCAGTTTATAATGCACTTTAATCCTTGGTTCTCATGATTTATTGCTTTATTCTACAACAGGTGGATCTAATCCTGGATGCTTATCGCATTCTAGCCGGTGTATATTCCACAAGTTACCACCGGCAAAACTATGACGTTGAAATGCCTATTTACTCTGTTCCATCTCAATGCTCAATCCACTGTCTCATCAGCCCAGCCAGGCAATTTATAAACTTGATCTCCACTATAAAAAGCATCTTGACATTATCTCCCATTTATTTTTGATTTTCAAACGCGGAGGTTTGTATTAACCTAGCTGTCTATTTCAATATTGAAATTCGATCTCCAGGTGTCCCATAGTAATTCACTTTCAGGAGTCGGGATGAGAGAGACAGGCAGGAAACTTTTCTCAGCCAGTCGAAATAATAAATCAGCTGGCATCATTTGTATGGATATATACAAAGAAATGTCAATAGAAAACAGGTCAAATGAAGCAAAATGCAGCTAGTTTGCTGTCTTTCCAGCTTCAATTTGAAGTGATTGTGTTAGATATGCTGTTGGCTAGCTCCTCTGAACAATAGTGTCCTGACAACAGAGTACATTTTCTATGCCAGGCGAAATTGTGCATCATTAGCTCATTGTTATGGATGTATCCAAATAAATGTCACTAGAAAACTGCTTAAACAAACGCAAATGCAGCTACCTTGCTGTTATTCTGGCTGCACTGTTTGACGTTACTGTAAGTTAGTTGGCTAGCTAGCAAGCAAGGGATAAGAACGTTGCTAGCCAGTATGGCAATGGAACATTTAGAACAAACAACTGGGTCGCGTCCATAGAAACAGAACAAAAAGACTGAATGACTGGGTCGCGTCTCTGGCAACCAAACTGATAGGACGAACGACAAGCCGGCTTGGGTAGCAACCCCAGATTTGTATCGGGACTATATCATGTGGAAGGATGAAATAGTATGAATAAATTAATAAAAATAGAGATTTTAATGAAAATATGTCAATCATTATTTCAATATGTTGGTAACCCGTTGTATAAAAATGTTAATACCCTCTAAGCCGGTGTTTGGAGGATATATTGGCACGGGACCTGTGCCAATATATCCTCAGAACACCAGCTTCTCGGGCATTGCCACTTAAGTATATCATGGGCAAGATAGGACATAACAATGGGAATTCCAAACCACCCGTTGTATAATAGCTAGTAAGCTCATAGTCCGTGTTGGTATTAGATAGAACGGCGCGGCCCTGCCCGCCTGTGAGGAAAACAACCTGTGGTTATCTAGGTTACCTCATTGGCTCACAGCAAAATCTTTTTCAAACGAAATGTTCTTGTTGTGTGCTTGTTTTAGTAAATTACAAAACTACATTTAAGAAAAGTACAACATGTCTTAAGATTGCATTTCAACATTGTCTGCTCCAGAGCGGTTTCACTACTTAGAATATTTCTCATAACAGCACTATCAGCCACGTGAGTGAGTGCCAGCTACCTACCTACCGGAACATTAAGCTAGCCAAGACCAGCAACACAAATTAACAGACTATACAGCTACAAGTAGTGAATGGAGTTACAGACGGACTATACCTAACAAGTTAAATGGTAATTGCTGTGACATCTGTTGCACAGACAGCTTCTCCAACTCTCATTTAGGCCAGAATTGAGGGGGGAAAGTTGCTAAATCCTATTAAAACCCTTGGTGGTAAAACCAAGGCAGCCTGAAAAGTAGGCGGACTTGTCGTTTTTTACCAAAACTGGAAAAGGTCTGAAAACTCGCTAAATAGAGAAACAAAGTTGCTAAATTGGCAACACTGTGCTTAATGTCAACCACTCCTATGCCTAGGGTATAAGGGCACTGTGTTTCTGTTTATGTTTTAGTGTTTGCATTGTTTAACAGTGTCATGTAAGCATAGGGCTATTGATGCAGAAACCTATTGTGGCTGTGGTCAGCTGTCTGAACCATGGACACACACATACACACTCAGCCCTTCACAGAGTTAAGCATACATTTCAGTACTTCTCTCCGCTTTACCATCCCTTTTAACTTGTTTACTCTGTGTGGGGAATGAGAAGTGGAGGCGAGGTCAGGTGGGTTAAGAGATCGAGGGGTCAGACGATGCTCTGATGGGTGACCTTTGGTTCACCTGTTAGCCCGTTAACCTTCTGTTCCACAGCACCATATGCAATCACTGGGTTTATGTGTATACATTATTACTCTCATATGGTACCATTGTTTAATCCGAGATATTATTCAAAGTGTTTCCACCGTCATTCATGGAGCAAAATGAGAGTACAGTATATAGGGAACAGTCACTGACTAGATATGTCTTCATGTAAAATGGGGGATTTTGATTTACACATGGTTGAGTTATCAACTAATGTGAATTTCAACATGAAATCAGCAAAATATTGTACCCTGTCATTGGATTTAGGTTACAAGTTATAAAAAATTATAAATGCCCTTAGAAATCAAATCAAATTTGATTTGTCTCATGCTTTGTAAACAAAAGGTGTAGACTAACAGTGAAATGCTTACTTATGGGCCCTTCCCAACAATGCAGAGAGAAATAATAGAAAAGTAAAACACGTAATATCAAATGTAATAGTAGATACACAATGAGTAACGATAACTTGGCTATATACAAGAGGTACCAGTATCGAGTTAATGTGCATGGGTACGAGGTAATTGAGGTAGATATGTACATATAACTAGGAGTAAAGTGACAGTTAATAAACAAGCAGCAGTATATGTGGCAAGTCGAAAAATATAGTGCAAAAGGGGTCAATGCAGATAGTCCGGGTAGCTATTTAACATAGTATTTAGAAGTTTTATGGCTTGGGAGGTAGAAGCTATTCAAGGTCTTGTTGGTTCCAGACAGGGTCCTGTTGATTCCAGTGCATCGGCGCTGCTTACTGTGCGGTAGCAGAGAGAACAGTCTATGACTTTGACAATTTTTAGGGGCTTCCTCTGATACCGCCTGGAATAGAGGTCCTGGATGGCTTCCCTAGTGGCGCAGTGGTCTAAGGCACGGCATCGCAGTGCTAGCTGTGCCACTAGAGATTCTGGCTTTGAGTCCAGGCTCTGTCGCAGCCGGCCGCGACCGGGAGACCCATTGCGCGGCGCACAATTGGCCCTGCATCGTCCGGGTTAGGCCGGCAGGGATGTCCTTGTCCCATCACGCGCTAGCGACTCCTGTGGCGGGCCAGGCGCAGTGCACGCTGACACGGTCGACCTACACCTCTCCCGAGTCCGTACGGGAGTTGCAGCGATGAGACAAGACTGTAACTACCAATTGGATACCACGAAATTGACGAGAAAACGGGGTAAAAAAAAAGTATTAAAAAAAGAGGTCCTGGATGGCAGGGAGCTCGGCCCCATTGACGTACTGGGCTGTACGCACTACCCTCTGTAGCACCTTGCGGTCGGATGCCAAGCTGTTGCCATACCAAGCGGTGATGGAGACAGTCAAGATGCTCTCAAAGGTGCAGTTGTTTAACTTTTTAAGGATCTGAGGGCCCATGCCAAATCTTTTCAGCCTCTTGAGGGGAAGAGGCACTGTTGTGCACTCTTCACAATTATGTTGGTGTGTGTGGACCAGTGGTGTAAAGTACTTAAGTCAAAAATATTTTAAAAGTACTACTTAAGAAGATTTTTGGGTTATCTGTACTTTATTATTTATATTTTTGACAACTTTTACTTTTTCTTCACTACGATCCTAAAGACAAAAAATAAAATAGTGCCGTCTGGTTTGCTTAATATAAGGATTTTTTTTTTAAATTTATACTTTTACTTTTGATACTTAAGTATATTTAAAACCAAATACCTTTAAAAACTTTTTCTCAATAACTACTTTACTGGGTGACTAACTTTTACTTGAGTCATTTTCTATGAAGGTATCTTTACTTTTACTCAAGTATGACAATACGGTACTTTTTCCACCACTGGTGTGGACAATGATAGATCCTTAGTGATGTGGACACTGAGGAACTTGAAGCTCTCGACCCGCTCCACTACAGCCCTATCGATGTGAATGGGGGCGTGCTCCCCTCCGTTTCCTTTAGTTCACAATCACCTCCTTTGTCTTGCAGACATTGAGGGAGAAGTTGTTTTTCTGGCATCACATTGTGTGTTCTCTGACAGTCTCCTCCCAATAGACTGGCTCATCGTCATCGGTGATCAGGTCAACCACCGTCGTCGGCAAACTTAATGATGGAATCGTGCAAGGCCGCGCAGTCGTAGGTAAACGGGGAGTACAAGAGGGGACTTAACAGTACACCTGAGGGGCCCCCATGTTGAGGGTCAGCATGGCGGATGTGTTGTTGCCTACCCTCACCACCTGTGGGGGGCCTGTCAGGATGTCCTTTGCTTAGTGATGAGCTTGGAGGGCACTATGGTGTTGAACGCTGAGTGTAGCCAATGAACAGAATTCTCACATAGGTGTTCCTCTTGTCCAGGTGGACAGAGCAGTGTGGAGTGTAATAATCAAACTTTATTTGTCACATGCGCCGAATACAACTGGTGTAGACCTTAAAGTGAAATGCTTACTTACAAGCCCTTAACCAACAGTGCAGTTCAAGAACAGTTAAGAAAATATTTACTAAATAAACTAAAGTAAAAACACAATATATTTTCATGAGGTATTCTACCTCAGGGGAGCAATACCTCGAGACTTTAATATTTAATATTAGACATTGCGCACCAGCAGTTATTGACAAATAGACACAGACCCCCGCCCCTCGTCTTACCAGACTTCGCCACCCAGCTCTATATTATCCGTGTCGTCGTTCAACCACGTCTCAGTGAAACATAAGATATTACCGTTATTTTTTTTCTTCCCTTTGTAATCCGTGATAGCAAGCTCTGCCAGATCCGACGAGCATCAGAGCCGGTGTAGTAGGATTAGTCCTGTATTCGATCTTAGTCCTGCTTTGCATGTTTGATGATTCTTCGGAGGGCATAGCGTTTACAATTGGCTCATTCATCCCCCTCCTCTCCCCTGTAACTATTCCCCAGGTCGTTGCTGCAAATGAGAACGTGTTCTCAGTCAACTTACCTGGTAAAATAACGGTAAATAAAATAAATAAATAAATAGCGGAATTTCTTATCAGTGTCTGGATTAGTGTGGCGCTCCTTGAAATCAGAAGCTCTAGCCTTTAGCTCAGTGAGGATGTTTCCTGTAATCCATTGTTTCTGGTTGGGATATGTACGTAAGGTCACTATGGAGACATAGTCATTGTTGTGCTTATTAATGAAGCCGGTGACAGATGAGGTAAACTCCTCAATGCCATCGGATAACAAAGAGACACACAACTCCTCCCTTTAGCTTACCTGATGTTGCCGTTCTGGCCTGCCGATGAATAGATAACATAGCTTGATGTATATTATCCATGCCCTTGTTCCACCACTGTACCGTTGATAGGATAGTCCTGAATGGATCTCATCCAGTTTGTTGTCCAGTGATTGTACATACGCCAATAGAATGGAGGGTAGAGGCGGTTTATGCACTCACCAATGTAGTTCCGTCAGTGTGCCCGCAAGTTGGCCTCTCTTATGCAATTATTTCATTTTCTATGTCTCTGGGATTAGGGCCTTTCCAGGGTGAGCAGTATGTCCTGCGCCTCCGACTCGTTGAAGTAGAAATCTTCATCCAAATCGAGGTTAGTGATCACTGTTTTGATGTCCAGAAGCTCTTTTCGGTCATAGCGGAAACATTATGTACCAAAAAAGTTAATATTAGCGCAGAAAAAACACTCAAAATAGTAGAATTGGTCAGTAGCCTGTACAACGAATGCTATCCAATGCAGGGCCATTACTCACATGTTGATGACTTTTGGCAAATTCAATCAGTTTTCTACGATGATTCAACGGCAACACATACAAAAATGTGTTGATATGACGTGGGAAAAGCATTGATTCAACCAGTTTTAGCCCACTGGTGTAACGGGTGTCTAGTTCTTCCTCCTCCTCGGATGAGGAGAGGAGAGAAGGATCGGAGGACCAAAATGCAGCGGGTTGTGAATACATAATGAATTTAATGGAAGACGAAGACGAAAACACGAAAAACACTTGAATAAACTACAAAACAAATAAACGATGTAGACAGACCTGACTATGAGAACTTACAATAGACGAAGAACGCACGAACAGGAAACAGACTACATACATGAACGAACAAACCGAAACAGTCCCGTGTGGTGCAACATACACAGACACGGAAGACAATCACCCACAAACAAACATTGTGAACAGCCAACCTTTATATGGTTCTCAATCAGAGGAAAACGTCAAACACCTGTCCCTGATTGAGAACCATATAAGGCTAATTACAAGTGACCTAAACATAGAAACACAAAACATAGAATGCCCACCCCAACTCACGCCCTGACCAACTAAACACATACAAAAATAACATAAAACAGGTCAGGAACGTGACAACTGGGCTGTGTTTGTTGGGGGAAACCTGTGGTTCTGGACAGATAAGAGAAAGCAGTAATAGTTGTGCTAAAGCTCCCGGCTAATCCCGTTAGTGTTTTGTTCTGGTCCTCTGGACCACTCCAATGCCCTGGCACCATCACAGGAGGATAATAGTCAGTGTAGTACAGTACCATGAGACCTGGCTAAACCCAACCAGAGACAGATGTCCTCTGTCAGCAGGCACTAGACAAAAGAATTGTCTTAAATGAATGTGTTGTATTAGAATCATGATTTTTTTTATCCCAACATTTTCATATTTTCAAAATATGTTCTGTTCTCTCATCTCTTTAGGATGAAGTTTCCCAGAGGCTCCAGAATGGCACGTCCTGTCCATTCCCCGATATAGTGGACCTCCTGCAGAGCTGTGCTTTCCACATGCAGAGACTTTGACAGCTCCATGGCATAGGCACATACTGGGTACAGACAGTAGCCTACAGGAGAACAGCATCCTTATCTTTTAGCAGTCTCTCCCTCCCCCAAAATACTAACCTGTCTCCCAGCCCCCTCTCTCCCTGTCAGAGAGCCTCTCCCTGGGGCCATGCCCATCCTACTTAATGCCGACACCTCCTTCAGCTCCAAGCAGGAGCTCCTGGACCTCCAGAACGGCCCCATAGGCCCCTCCCTGGATACACCCAGCCCCTTGAACTCTCACGAGGATAGCCCAGTGGGCTCAGGCCCCGGCAGCCCTGCTGGAGAAGGCCCTGCTGGCCACCTCATCTTCACCAGGGCGTCTGCCCCTCTGCCTGGACAGCTTTACGGGGTTGAGGTGCCCACAGAGACCCCCCTGGGCCTCAAATTCATCCCCACGGACTCAGAAGGGCTGTGTGGCTGGGGGGCCCTGACGCCCCGAGCCATCCAGACCTTCAACACCCCTCGCTGGGTGCTCTTCTTCCTCTGTGTGGCTTCCTTCCTCCAGGGCATGATCATCAATGGCTTCATCAACACCGTGGTGACCTCCATAGAGAGGCGCTTTGACCTGCGTAGCTACCAGGCCGGGCTCATCGCCAGCTCCTACGACATCGCTGCCTGTGTGTGCCTGGCCTTCGTCAGTTACTTTGGTGGGACGGGGCACAAGCCTCGTTGGCTGGGCTGGGGGGTGCTAGTCATGGCGCTAGGCTCTCTGGTGTTCGCCCTGCCTCACTTCACCACTCCCCCATACCATGTCAGCATTCCTGAGCGGACAGGGGTGTGCACAGGAAACCGTACCAGCCCTTGCCATGATAGCAAGGGTGGGGGCCTGTCCAGCTACCGCTTTGTCTTCATGCTGGGCCAGTTCCTGCACGGGGTGGGAGCCACTCCGCTGTACACTCTGGGGGTCACCTACCTGGACGAGAACGTCAAGTCCAGCTATGCTCCAGTGTACATTGGTGAGTCACTAAGCACAACGCTGACTGTAGTACCATTGTTCTATCTAATCTTTTTAGGAATGTGTATTTTCTCAGGTGTACTTTTCAGATTTGATGTGGTGCATATATTTGTCATCCATCAGAGAATAGTTTTAATTGTGTTTAATAATGTTACAATATTTGATTTTAACGTAACTAAAAACACCAAATGTACAGTGTCAAAGGAACTGTGAACTGTAGATGACTTGATTTGCTCATGGTCTAAACCAGGGATACTCAACTCTGACCCTATGATGCCCGTAGCCTAATGGTTTTCTGTTCAACCTGATAATTAATTGCACCCACCTTGTGTCACAGGTCTAAATCAGTCCCTGACTATAGGGGAACAATGAAAAAATGCAGTGGAGTTGAGTTTGAGGGGTCTAGACTCGCGTCATGCTACTCTTGAAGTGTGCTGCCAGTATTTGTGGCTGCTGTGATGACTGATATCCTGTGTGATCTATAACCCTGTGGTCACTTCTCCATTAGGTGTGTCCACAGAATGACCCACGCTGCACAGAAGCAGTAACCAGGATGCTGTGAGACTTGTCAGACAGTTATAATGACAGAAAAGTAGTCCGGATGAGAACAGAGCCTGCTTCACTGATGTAATAGGTGAATAGATTAGACCTTCGAGATGTCACACATCGGAGAAAGACTCAGTAAAAAATAGGTCTTAGATGTGAAAGTGAGGGTTGTATATCTAATGGCTCGGAAAGGCAGTATTTAACTCTAAAACAATAACAGACTGTTACATCCCTGTTGATTGAGCTTGATTGTAGGTGAAAGTTGTTGAAATTGGATGTGTGCAACGTTATGTCTCCACCTGAGGTTCAGCAGACAAGCCACAGAAACCCCCGCCACATCTGACGTTCCCTATTGACCTACCATCAAGGAGGATCAATGTCACACCCAGAATGAGGCCTACAATTTTGACCCTTTCAGGCTCCCTTAGACTTCCCATCTTTCCATTTAGCAGTTTCACCACAGACATCAATAATATGCCCTTGAATTGGGCCTCTCCCCCGCTATCCTAATTTCAAAGGCAACAGAGGCAATCAAAGACATTCTCCACCTTGCTGACCCCAGTGAGGATTCAGTGAACGCACTCTGTTTCTGCGAGCTTATCTATCACAATAAAACAACACAGATGAAAACCAAACCATCAAAGCAGGAACAATTAGGTATTTTTACTCAGTTGAAAGGAAGTAGGAAGTCCCTAACTGACGCACGCAGCTCTCCTCTGGACTCTGTTTCCTTAGGGATCTTCTATACAGCAGCCATCGTGGGTCCAGCAGCAGGGTACCTTCTAGGAGGACACTTTCTCAACATCTATACAGAGGTTCACATGACGTGAGTACCTCAGTTATTCTGTCTCCACCATACACCTGGACTAACCTCAGGGAGTTAGCTACTTAACGTAGATCCGTTAGACCCATAGACTGTATAAAAATGGTTCACCTTAAAATTGAAGATGGCAGCAGGGCAAAATCTTTCTACAGATAAAGAGTAGTGCCATCTAGTGGCCATTTGTAGTGTAACCTTTGCTCAAAACCCCCCCAAAAAGCTCTCAACTTAATTATTTCCCCTAGCACACTCTTTCTCCCTCTTTGTCTCTTTCTCATCTTCTTCATTCCTTCTTCTGTGCCCCTTCCCTGTGTGTAGAACGGAGCTGACTCCAGAGAACCCTCTGTGGGTGGGGGCCTGGTGGATTGGCTTCCTTGCAGGAGGGGCAGCAGCGCTGGTCATCGCCCTGCCCATCCTGGGCTACCCACGCCAACTACCAGGTTACTTACCAATTTATTGTCACTTCACCAGCACCACAGGACACAGAACACTAAACAATCAGATCAGCAACTAACCCAATCTTTGCCATCAACATGAATATCTCTATTTTCCCCCTTCTCTCTCTAGGCTCTCAGAAGTATGTGGCCATGCGTGTGTCTGAGGCCCACCAGCTGAAAGATGGCAGTCAGGCCAGTGCATCAGACCCTCAGTTTGGGAAGTCAGTGAAGGACATGCCTAGGTAGGAGACCATACAGTCTAGGGCACAAGAGGGACCACCAGAAAGCCCTACACTCTTACTTCATAACTCGCACACAGATATAAGACTTATAGACGATAGTGTAATCCCTTCATGCATAGCTACATTGTTTATTATGTGTCCTGTACCCCACTTGGGCTCAGAAAGCCAGCTGGTTCTCCATGGCAACAGGGGATTACTGAGAGGAAACAGGACAGTGATTACATCGTATAACATGGTAGTAAAGTATTTATTTTCACTGTGGCTGTCTTTTCCAGGGTCAGGGATGGACCTTTAATTAAGAAGATACAGTCTTACTAAAGAGATCTCTCTCTCTCTCCAGGTCAGTGTTGCTCCTGCTGAAGAACCCTCCCTTCCTCTTCCTGTGTCTGGCGGGGGCCACGGAGGCCACCCTCATCGCTGGCATGTCCACTTTTGGCCCAAAGTTCCTGGAGTCTCAGTTCAGCTTGAGTGCATCTGAGGCAGCCACATGGTTCGGTGAGAGACTACTGAACCAGACAACTAACATTACCCCATACACAAACATGCACTTCTAGCACATTGTATATTTGAAACACCACCTTCCCCCTCCACTATATTAGGACCCTACCTCATCTACTTCTCTTCTTTTAGTCACACTACTACCATTTAACTAGTTATGCTTCCATTCTCTTCCATCCTCATCCATCCTTGTCCCTCACATACACATGGGTATTAACCTTCCCTTTCCTCCCACCAGGCTACATGGTGGTGCCCGCGGGCGGAGGTGGCACCTTCCTGGGCGGCTACATTGTGAAGAAGCTGAACCTACGTTGCCGTGGCATCATCCGTTTCTGCATGGTGTGTGCCCTCGTCAGTCTAATGGCCATATTCATCTTCCTCATCCACTGTCCCAATGCCCCTATGGCCGGGGTGACTGCTCCCTACCGCAGCAACTTGCCACCGGGCCATCAGTACAACAAGAAGTACAATGAACAGTACTATGAGCAAGCCAACAACCTCCGCAACAGGTAAACCCAGACCAGGCGCAATGAACAGACAGACCATCGGTGTCCTTTAGAAGGATTATTTGACATTATTTCTGTAATGTTCCGTTATCATATTTTTTTTTATTTTTTTTATTTTACCATTATTTTACCAGGTAAGTTGACTGAGAACACGTTCTCATTTGCAGCAACGACCTGGGGAATAGTTACAGGGGAGAGGAGGGGGATGAATGAGCCAATTGTAAACTGGGGATTATTAGGTGACCATGATGGTTTGAGGGCCAGATTGGGAATTTAGCCAGGACACCGGGGTTAACACCCCTACTCTTACGATAAGTGCCATGGGATCTTTAATGACCTCAGAGAGTCAGGACACCCATTTAACGTCCCATCCGAAAGACGGCACCCTACACACAGGGCAGTGTCCCCAATCACTGCCCTGGGGCATTGGGATATTTTATTAGACCAGAGGAAAGAGTGCCTCCTACTGGCCCTCCAATACCACTTCCAGCAGCATCTGGTCTCCCATCCAGGGACTGACCAGGACCAACCCTGCTTAGCTTCAGAAGCAAGCCAGCAGTGGTATGCAGGGTGGTATGCTGCTGGCAATGGTAAGGATATTTAGGTGAAAATCAGGACGAGCTCAATTGAATTATGAAAATCTTAAGAGACTAAAAAAAGCATACAGAGTAGCCCACAGTAAACAACACCAATGACTCAACATTAAAGCAACACACATTAACACTGAGTTGATTACACATGAGTTGATGCCCTCTGGCTGTGGAATACTAAGAAACAGAGAGGAAGCAGAGGGATTGTACAACCCACCAGGGGAGGAGAGGAGGGTATGCTGTTTGACAAGTACTTTACAGTTTAAAACTCTTAGTTTGTCAGCTGCATGTCTATGCACAATGTGATAGACAAGACATTCCCCCTCAAGCAAATTAATATATTTAGCTAGTCAACAACTAGACCAGCTCCTTATTGTCCTATTCCAGTTCCATTCCACGAAACGATCAACAGTTAGCCATGGTACAAGTCTGTTTAGGTTACATACCGACGAATAGTTTTGCAATGACACAGAGTTTAAGGAGTGGAGCCGTAGCTAAACAGACTGGTTTGCAGGCTAATTAATATTAATAACACAGAATAAATACTACTGCATACAGAGCAACACATTATGGATGTCATAGAAAATAACCATTCAACTCTATTTCTCTCTCCCTCTCTCAGCTCTTTGTTGGGGGGCAACCTGACGGTGGGGTGTAATGCAGATTGCCACTGTTTACGAGAGCTCTATAACCCAGTCTGTGGAGCCGACGGTGTGATGTATTACTCCCCATGCCATGCAGGATGCAGCACAATCAACCACACAGAGATCTCAACAGGCAGACAGGTAATGAACCAAACCTTCAGCAAAGATCTCACTTTGGTTAGAACTCTAATTGTAAAAATCGATGGGCAGGGTCTGTGTAACAGGTCTGTGTTAAATGAAGATGAATGAATGAAGATACATTAAATAAATTAGTTAAATTAGATACATTAGTTAATGAAGATAAATGATAGCCAGTATACAGTTGAAGTCGGAAGTTTACATACACCGTAGCCAAATACATTTAAACTCCGTTTTTCACAATTCCTGACATTTAATCCTAGTAAAAATTCCCTGTCTTAGGTCAGTCAGTTTATTTTAATAATGTGAAATATCAGAATAATAGTAGAGAGAATTATTTATTTCAGCTTTTATTTCTTTCATCACATTCCCAGTGGGTCAGAAGTTTACATATACTCAATTAGTATTTGGTAGTATTGCCTTTAAATTGTTTAACATGGGTCAAACGTTTCGGGTAGCCTTCCACAAGCTTCCCACAATAAGTTGGGTGAATTTTGGCCCATTCCTCCTGACAGAGCTGCTGTAACTGAGTCAGGTTTGTAGGCCTCCTTGTGTGCACATGCTTTTTCAGTTCTGCCCATATATTTTCTATAGGATTGAGGTCAGGGCTTTGTCATGGCCATTCCAATACCTTGACTTTGTTGTCCTTAAGCCATTTTGCCACAACTTTGGAAGTATGCTTGGGGTTATTGTTCATTTGGAAGACCCATTTGCGACCTAGCTTTAACTTCCTGACTGATGTCTTGAGATGTTGCTTCAATATATCCACATAATTTCCCCACCTCATAATGCCATCTATTTTGTGAAGTGCACCAGTCCCTCCTGCAGCAAAGCACCCCCACAACATGATGCTGTCACCCCCATGCTTCACGGTTGGGATGGTGTTCTTCGGCTTGCAAGCATCCCCCTTTTTCCTCCAAACATAACGATGGTCATTATGGCCAAACAGTTCTATTTTTATTTCACCAGACCAGAGGACATTTCTCCAAAAGTATAATCTTTGTCCCCATGTGCAGTTTCAAACCGTAGCCTGTTTTTCTATGGTGGTTTTGGAGCAGTGGCTTCTTCCTTGCTGAGCGGCCTTTCAGGTTATGTCGATATAGGACTAATTTTACTGTGGATATAGATACTTTTGTACCATCTTCACAAGGTCCTTTGCTGTTGTTCTAGGATTGATTTGCACTTTTCGCACCAAAGTACGTTCATCTCTGGGAGACAGAACGCATCTCCTTCCTGAGTTGTATGACGGCTGCGTGGTCCCATGGTGTTTATACTTGCGTACGATTGTTTGTACAGATGAACGTGGTACATTCAGGCGTTTGGAAATTGCCCCCAAGGATGAATCAGACTTGTGGAGGTCTACAATTCTTTTTCTGAGGTCTTGGCTAATTTCTTTTGATTTTCCCATGATTTCAAGCAAAGAGGCACTGAGTTTGAAGGTAGGCCTTGAAATACATCCACAGGTACACCTCCAAATGACTGAAATGATGTCAATTAGCCTATCAGAAGCTTCTAAAGCCGTAACATAATTTTCTGGAATTTTCCAAGCTGTTTAAAGGCACAGTCAACTTAGTGTATGTAAACTTCTAACCCACTGGAATTGTGATACAGTGAATTATAAGTGAAATAATCTGTCTGTAAACAATTGTTGGAAAGAGTATCCGTGTCATGCACAAAGTAGATGTCCTAACCAACTTGTGTATGTAAACTTCCTACTTCAACTGTACGTGTTTACTCTGTCTGGTGTGTCCCTGTGCAGGTGTACTCGGGCTGCAGCTGTGTGGTGGGTGGGAATGTGACATCGGGGCAGGAGGGCCTGGCATTGGATGGGAAATGCACTAGCTCCTGTAGCCACATGCCAGCCTTCCTCACCTTCCTCTTCATCATCATCTCCTTCACCTTCCTGTGTAGTATACCAGCCCTCACCGCTACCCTCAGGTGGGTACAGATCAGACAGACTAAAGAGAGAACTCAGTGGTATAGTCCTGTTATAACAAGGCATGAGAGAGAAACCTGTGTGTGAACTCTGTCTCTAAACTGCTCTCCCCCTCCAGGTGTGTTCCAGACAACCAGAGGTCCTTTGGACTGGGGATCCAATGGATTGTGGTGCGAAGTCTAGGTACTGTATGCGCTTGCTGAATTTGATTTGATTTGATTAATGGCCTTGTAGCCTGACATTCCCAACAACAAGCATTATATGATGTGATATGTTCTTCCTGAAGGTGGGATCCCAGGCCCGATAGCATTTGGCTCTGTGATCGACATCTCATGCCTGCTGTGGGAGGACCAGTGTGGAGAGCAGGGCTCCTGCCATCTCTACCAGAACTCTGCCATGAGCCGCTACACCCTTATCGCTGGCATCATCTACAAGGTATTTCAAGGCCTACAAGTTGTCTGGGCTGTTATCTAAGCCTTTTGCAGGTGGAGGATTATGTTCAAGGATTTTCTTTATACTCGTAACCATATCAAATGTTTGTTTAACTGAGAGAGAATTCTATTCTCCCTACTTTAACTATAGTGCATGTCTCATTCGCTCCCTCCCTCTTTCTGTCAGGTTCTCGGCACTCTGTTCTTCCTGCTGGCCAGTGTTTTGTACAAGCCCCCTCCAGAGTCGCACCAGAGCAGCTGTGAGAGCACCGACCATGGGCCGGGGGACAGCGGGGGTGAGACGGGGGACCTCCCCATCAAGGACCTTCCACCAGAGATCATCGCCAATGTACACACCAGGTTATGATGACTTCAGACCCCACCCACCCTGCACTACAGTGTGTATCACCCCACATCTCACCGCATGTGTATGTTGGTGTGTGTGGCGTACTACTGCTACCCCCATCACTGCCAGCCTATGCCCGTCTCATAGCCACTCCCAACACATAGACACATCACCCCAGGGCATGTCTCACCTACTGACCCCACGTTCATCCCATTGGCCTGCCCTCCACTGCCAGCCCACTGAACTTGGGGGGTGTGTTATGTGATGAAAGACTAGGGTCACAGATAGCGTCAGAGGTTAATCTGAGAAGTAGCTAAGAGGTTTCTCCTGATGGCTTTTGGGATTTAAACCAGTCCAAAATCACATTTTTAAATGAAGATTTTGTTTTGTTTCCCAGTAGGGTCTAAGGGATGTGACATATGGGCTGTTTGTATAGCTTATGTCATGCCATGAGTATGAAGCATTCCTTCTGAGTGTTGAAAGAGGCATTTACACCCGTAAAACAACCCTGTTGTCTTGCCCTATCACAGATACATATTTTTTATCTACACCGAAACAGAATTGAAATACTTATAAAAACTATAGACCAAGAGTATTTAAAGGCACTTACTGTTATTATAACTATACCTATTGAAGAAAATAACACACATATATTTTAACAAATGGAAGAGCACACACCTATTTATGACAGCCTTTAGCACATGTATGACATTGAATGACCTGTAGCAGGCTGCCATTTAACAGAAGTGAAGACAAAACCCAAGAGAGGCCATGAAGATGATGATGCTATATCATCCTGTCCACGTGTCATACAACACGACAAACTATTTTGTATGAAGGGGTAATACCAAGACCCTTTTTCACAACCAGACACATTGCTGCACTTTAAAACTAATCAGCTCTGATGAATTTAGACAATGGTATTATATGAGAGTTTTTTCGGCAGTGTATGCTGGTTGTAATAAATTGTCGGAACAATGCACTAATGGAATGAGTTGCCATAAAAACAAGAACAACAAGCCTCTTATCCAAACCTACAAGTGTGCCAAAGTAGCATTGCCCCAATCTCTCTTCTGTTTTGTGATCTAGATAATTTATGTATGATGGAAATTAAAAGCACAGATTTCTCATATAGTTTTTCGCATGATTTGATATTGTCCAGACATATTTGTATAAAGAGGCTGTAGTTAGATTTATACTGAAAAATGGACCCATAGAAGTTTACCATGACAAACAATCTCTCCTAGAACTACCCTGTTCTATAAAGTGTTAAAATATAATCTTTGTTGTTTAATGTAACAGTAATGACACTTTACAACTTGTGTTGGTAATTTGCATTTCTCATGTTTTTGTTTTACATGTATTCATTTGTTATGGACCCAAATGCCTCCAGATCAGCTCTCCCCCATTCTCCAGGCAGGGAGAGTGGGGCTTGACCGCCATTACAGAGTATGTGTAATCACAAACATTCCTAGTCTTATTGTTATGCCTCCTCACTCCCTAGCACTTCGTAAAATTTGACTTTTGGATTTTGTTTTGGTACTTTTGTAAATGAAATGGAAACGTATGAATTTCATTAAAATGTTTCTTAAGATGTCATGTTTTTTTAAACAACAGGTGAACAACGGAATCATTTGTTTTGTTTAGATGTTTTATCAGTGTTTGAAAGTATTGGATGTGTCTGCTCACTTCAAACTCTCTCGCATGTACCACATACAGTACCAGTCAAAAGTTTGGACCCAGCCACTCTTTACAGGGTTATTCTTTATTTTTACTATTTTCTACTTTGTAGAATAATAGTGAAGACATCAAAACTATGAAATAACACACATGGAATCATGTAGTAACCAAAAAAGTGTTATATTTTATATTTTTCAAAGTAGCCACCCTTTGCCTTAATGACAACTTTGCACACTCTTGTCATGCTCTCAACCAGCTGCATGAGGTAGTCACCTGGAATACTTTTCAATTAACAGGTGTGCCTTGTTAAAAAATAATTTGTGGAATTTCTTTCCTTCTTAACGCATTTGAGCCAATCATTTGTGTTGTGACAAGGTAGAGGTGGTATACAGAAGATGGCCCTATTTGGTAAAAGACCAAGTCCATATTATGGCAAGAACAGCTCAAATAAGCAAAGAGAAACGACAGTCCATCATTACTTTAAGACATGAAGGTCAGTCAATACGGAACATTTCAAGAACTTTGAAAGTTTCTTCAAGTGCACTCGCAAAAACCATCAAGGGCTATGATGAAACTGGCTCTCATGAGGACCGCCACAGGAAAGGAAGACCCAGAGTGACCTCTGCTGAAGAGAGTTACCAGCCTCAGAAATTGCAGTCCAAATACATTTTTCACAGAGTTCAAGTAACAGACACATCTCAACATCAACTGTTCAGAGGAGACTGTGAATCAGGCCGTGGTCGAATTGCTGCAAAGAAATCACTACTAAAGCACACCAATAATAAGAAGAGACTTGCTTGTGCCAAAAAACACGAGGGATGGACATTAGACTGGTGGAAATCTGTCCTTTGGTCTCATGAGTCCAAATTTGAGATGTTTGGTTCCAACCGCCGTGTCTTTGTGAGACGCAGAGTAGGTGAACGAATGATCTCCGCATGTGTCGTTCCCACCGTGATGCATGGAGGATGAGGTGTGATTGTGTGGGGGTGCTTTTCTGGTAACACTGTCGGTGATTTATTTAGAATTAAAGGCGCCCGTAACCAGCACGGCTACCACAGCATTCCGCAGCGATACGCCATCCCATCTGGTTTGCACTCAGTGGAACTATCATTTGTTTTTCAGCAGGGGGGCTACTTTGAAAAATCTCAAATCTAAAATATATTTTGATTTGTTTAACACTTATTTGCTTACTACATGATTCCATATGTGTTATTTCATAGTGTTGATGTCTTCACTACTATTCTTTATGGTAGAAAATAGTAAAAATAAAGATAAACCCTTGAATGAGTAGGTTTGTCTAAACTTTTGACTGGTACTGTATATACACATAACCAAACAAATGACAAATGCATGTGACATGTGACACAGTTCTCTCTTACTCTCTGTATCTTCTTGTGTCTTCCTCAAACAAACAAACACATTCTCTCATCCTCTTACTCAGCCAGCAGAACCCACAACTATATGGGGATAGCCAAATATTTCAGCTTTTTTTAATTCCAGGGGATTCAATGAATATGACTGAAACAAGGTTTTTCCTCCACAGCTCAAAACACAGACACGGGCACAGGGAACATTAAGCCAACAAACATGGGCACTTTTGTACCCAACACATTGATGGATTTAATAGTCACCGGGTTCTTCATAGAACAGTATTAAAGAAATGAGCAAGGTCACGCAAAAAAAGACAGGATTAAAAGAAACTATGTAGGAGGATTGTGGGACAAATGATCAGTTTCCATGGATACTGGGTGAGTCATAACTCAGCAGCGCTGCTGTCTGTCTTGTCTGGTTTGTGTGCAGACATTACATTTATGACCCGTGGCAAATAAACGCAGGGACACATTAATGAACATTAAATACTCATAAAGATATCACGCTCAAATACACAAACCAAACACAGTATGAATCAATGTACTGACAGAAACAACAGTGGATGTTGTGACCATAATGATAATATATTAAACAATATATATATATGATGACCCATTAGTAGCTATGATATCGAACATTATCAGTAGCCATTTTAATCTGCATTGACGGATCTCATAACGGTACATCCATTACGATCACCTTCTCTTTCCATGACATAGACTGACCAGGTGAATCCACGTGAAGGCTATGATCCCTTATTGATGTAACCTGTTAAATCCACTTCAATCAGTGTAGATGATGGGGAGGAGACAGGTTAAATAAGGATTTTTAAGCCTTGAGACATGGATTGTGTATGTGTGCCATTCAGAGGGTGAATGGGCAAGACAAAATATTTAAGTGCCTTTGAATGGGGTATGGTAGTAGGTGCCAGGTGCACCGGTTTGAGTGTGTCAAGAACTGGGTTTTTCACCCTCAACAGTTTCCCATGTGTATCAAGAATGGTCCACCACCTAAAGGACATTCAGCCAACTTGACACTGTGGGAAGCATTGGAGTCAACATGGGCCAGAATCCCTGTGGAACACTTGACACCTTGTAGTCCATGCCCTGATGAATTAAGGCTGTTCTGAGGGCAACAGGGGGTGCAACTCAATATTAGGAAGGTGTTCCTAATGTTTTGTGCACTCAGCGTATAGTGTTTTCAATAATAACTATTACCGATCATGAGCTTTTTAATCCCACCCGTCAGATACTCTCAACCCATCCCACCTATCTCAGTAGACAAGTCTCTTGATTTCCGCGTGACATATATTTTTCAACTGCGCTCACATGAGTTTTGAACCTTTCTAATTGCATAGTACCCACAGACTGTAAATGAAATATGATTATTTTACCTAAGAGTAATATTAAATCATTGATTGATTGGCAGTGGCTTTCCAAATCGCCCAACACTGCTATTTGTAAGGTTAATTTGAAATGAATGTACAGATCTTTCAGCCATTCCTGAACCTGTGACCAGAAACAAGCTACATGTTAGCAATACCCGAATAAATTACATAATGATTCTGTCTTTTCACAGCAAATCTGCATAGCTGAGATATTTTGTTGGTGGCACAAATGTTGTATAATAATTGTCCTGAAATGAAACTGGTATATTTTTCTATTTATGGCAACTTTTTTTGCCTGTTTTGGTCTTTAATATACGACATAATAATATACCTTCCCTCTTTCCACTTGCCTCCTCCATTTTTGCGGTAATGCTGCAATCAGTTGGTTGTAACTTTGGATGGAGCAGACATTCCCATATATTTTCGATAGCTGCTTGTGTGACATAACTCCACCATCAAATCACAAGTCACATGCGCTGAATACAATAGGTGTAGACTTTACCGTAAAATGCTTACTTACGAGCCTTTCCCGAACAATGCGGAGTAAAAAAGTATGACACATTTCCATAAAATAAAAATTGTTCATTGTTCATAATAACAAAATGGTGCAGCTATATAACTTCAAATTGCATTTGACACAGGTTTCGTAAACAACAGGTGTAGACTAACAGTGTAATGCTTACTTACGGGCCCTTTTCTAACAATACAGATTCAAAGACAATAAAAAAAATAAAAAAACCTTTAAAAAAAATGAATAACAATAACGAGTAAAAAAGGACATGGCTATATACTGTGAGAACCAGTACTGAGCCGATGTGCAGGGGTACGAGGTAATTGAGGTAGCTATGTATAGAGCCTTTGGAAAGTATTCAGACCCCTTTACTTTTTCCACATTCTGTTACATTATAGCCTTAGTCTAAAATTGATTAAAAAAAAAAATCCTCATCAATGTACACACAGTACCCCATAATAACAAAGCAAACAGATGTTTTTAGACATTTTTGCAAATGTATTCAAAGAAAAAACTGATATGACATTTACTTAAGTATTCAGACTCTTTACTCAGTACTTTGTTGGAGTACCTTTGGCAGCGATTACAGCCTCAAGTCTTCTTGGGTATGACGCTACAAGCTTGGCACACCTGTATTTCGGGAGTTTCTCCCATTCTTCTCTGCAGATCCTCTTAACCTGTACTGCTCTGGCGTTCCACCAGCGGAACTCCTCCCACATTCCACTGAAAAGGCAGAGCGCGAAATTCTAAATATATTTTTTAGAAATATTTAACTTTCACACATTAACAAGTCCAATACAGCAAATGAAAGGTACACATCTTGTGAATCCAGCCAACATGTCCGATTTTTAAAATGTTTTACAGCGAAAACAGCACGTATATTTATGTTAGCTCACCACCAAATACAAAAAAGGACATACATTTTTCACAGCACAGGTAGCATGCACAAAGCCAACCTAACTAACCAAGAACCAACCAAACTAACCAACAAACAACTTCATCAGATGACAGTCTTATAACATGTTATTCAATAAATCTATGTTTTGTTCGAAAAATGTGCATATTTCAGGTATAAATCATAGTTTACATTGCAGCTACAATCAGAAACTGCACCGAAAGCAGACAGAATATTTACAGACACCAACGCCAAACACCTAAATACTCATCATAAAACATTTCTGAAAAATACATAGTGTACAGCAAATGAAAGACAGGCATCTTGTGATTCCAGACGATATTTCGGATTTATTAAGTGTTTTACAGCGAAAACACAATATAGCGTTATATTAGCTTACCACAATAGCCAGAACACAAGCCATTTCCCAGCAGCAAAAGTTAGCGATCGTAACAAACCAGTAAAAGACATAATTTTTTACTAACCTTGATAAGGTTCATCAGATGACAGTCCTATAACATCAGATTATACATTCACTTATGTTTTGTTCGAAAATGTGCATATTTAGAGCTAAAATCAGTGGTTATACATTGTGCTAACGTAGCTACTTTTTCCCACAACGTCCGGATTTTTTTCTGACACTTTTTCTGACACACATATTCTGACCAAATAGCTATTCATAAACATAACAAAAAAATACATGTTGTATAGGAAATGATAGATCCATTAGTTCTTAATGAAATCGCCGTGTTAGAATTCTAAAAATAACTTCATTACGACATACAGCTTCGGTATAGCTAGAGTACCCAAAAGCTGGGCGCCAACGACTAGTTCACATGTACGACAGATATATGAAATAGCATCATAAAATGTTTCCTACTTTTGCTGATCTTTCATCAGAATTGGTGGACAAGGGGTCCTTTGTCGGGATCAATCGTTGTTTGGATTTAGAACGGCTTCTTTCCCTCTCGATTTAGCAAGCACACTAGCCAAGTGGCACGAATCTCTCCATGTCAACAAACGGAAGAGAACGGAACACGGCAAAACTCCCGAAAAAATTTCAATAATCTGATTAAACTATATTGAAAAAACATACTTTACGATGATATGGTGACATGTATCAAATAAAATCAAAGCCGGCGATAGTAGTCGCCTATAACGAAACTTTTCATAAGGCAATCCCCGGTTCCTTCTCGCGCCTTCCTGAAAACAGGAAATGGGTGACACGTCATTCCAAGAGCTTTTATTACACTTCAGACCAAGATAAACACTCCATTTCTTCTCTCACCGCCCCTTGACATCCAGGGGAAGGTGTATGACGTGCATGTATACTAATACGTATCATGCCCATTTATAGGCAGGACCCAGAACAGAGCCTCGATTTCAGACTTTCCACTTCCTGGTCAGGAAGTTTGTGCCAATTGAGTTCTGTTTTACTCACAGATATAATTGTTTTCTATCCAATAGTAATAATAATATGCATATTGTACGAGCAAGAATAGAGTACGAGGCCGTTTAAATTGGGCACGTTTTTCCCCCAAAGTGAAAACAGCGCCCTCTGTCCTCAACAGGTTTTAAGCTCTGTCAGGTTGGGTGGGGAGTGCTGTGGGGAGTGTTGCAGCACAGCTATTTTCAGGTCTCCAGAAATATTAGACCGTGTTTAAGTCTGGGATCTGGCTGGGAAACTCAAGGACATTCAGAGACTTGTCCTGAAGCCACTCCTGCGTTGTCTTGGCTGTGTGCTTAGCGTCGTTGTCTTGTTGGAAGGTGAACCTTCGCTCCAGTCTGAGGTCCTGAGCATTCTGGAGCAGGTTTTCATCAAGGATCTCTCTGTACTTTGCTCCGTTCATCTTTCCCTCAATCCTGACTAATCTCCCAGCCCCTGCCGCTGAAAAACACCCCCACAGCATAACCCTGCCACCACCATGCTTCACCGTAGGGATGGTGCCTGGTTTCCTCTAGAAGTGACACTTGGCATTCAGGCCAAGAGTTCAATCTTGGTTTGATCAGACCAGAGAATCTTGTTTCTCATGGTCTGAGAATCTTTATGTGCATTTTGGCAAACTCCAAGTGGACTGTCTTGTGCCTTTTACTGAGGAGTGGCTTCCGTCTGGCCACTCTACCATAAAGGCCTGAGTGGTGGAGTGTTGCAGAGATGGTTGTCCTTCTGGAAGGTTCTCCCATCTCCACAGGGGAACTCTAGAGCTGTGTCAGAGTGACCATCGGGTTCTTGGTTACCTCCCTGGCCTTCTCCCTCGATTGCTCAGTTTGGCCGGTTGCCCAGTTCTAAGAAGAGTCTTGGTGTTTCCAAACTTCTTCCATTTAAGAATGATGGAGGCCACTGTTTTATTGGGAACCTTCAATACTGCAGAAATGTGTTGGTACCCTTCCCCAGATCTCTGCCTCGACACAATCCTGTCTCAGAGCTCTACGGACAATTCCTTCGACCTCATGGCTTGGTTTTTGCTCTGACATGCACTGTCAGCTGTGGGACCTTATATAGACAGGTGTGTGCCTTTCCAAATCATGTCCAATTAACTGAATTTATCACAGGTCAACTCCAATCAAGTCTTAGAAACATCTCAAGGATGATCAATGGAAAGAGGAAGCTCCTGAGCTAAATTTCGTGTCTCATAGCAAAGGGTCTGAATACTTATGTAAATAAGGTATTTCTGTTTTTCTAAAAACCCGTTTTCAATTTGTCATTATGGGGTATTGTGCGTAGATTGATGAGGATTTTCCTTTTATTTAATCCATTTAAGAATAAGACTAAAATAAGAAAATGTGGAAAAAATTAAGGCATAGGAATACTTTCCGAATGCACTGCCTACAGTGCCTTCATAAAGTATTCACACCCCTTGACTTTTTCCACATGTTGTTGTGTTACAAAATACTCTGTAATGTCAAAGTGGAATAAAAAATCTAACATTGTTTAAAAAAGAAGGAAAATTAAACACTAATATATCTTGATTAGCGAATTATTCAATCCCAAGAGTCAATACATGTTAGAATCACCTGTTGCAGTGATTACAGCTGTGAGTCTTTCTGGGTAAGTCTTTAAGAGCTTTGCACACTCGGATTGTACAATATTTGCCCATTATTATTTTCTTTTTTTTTAAACGTCAAGCTCTGTGAAGTTGGTTGTTGATCATTGCTAGACAGCCTTTTTCAGGTCTTGCCATAGATTTTGATGCCGATTTAAGTCAACACTGTAATTCAGGACCATTCAATGTCGTCTTGGTAAGCAACTCCAGTGTATATTTGGTCTTGTGTTTTAGGTAATGTCCTGCTGTAAGGTGAATTTGTCTTCCAGTGTCTGTTGAAAAGCAGACTGAACCAAGTTTTCCAGTAGGATTTTGCCTGTGCTTAGCTCTATTATGTTTATTTTTCTTTTAAAAAAAACAACATTTTCCTTGTTGATGACAAGCATACCCATAACATGATGCAGCCACCACCATGCTGCTTGAAAATATGAAGCATGGTAATCAGTGATGTGTCGTGTTGGATTTACCCCAAATACAACTTTGTAATCAGGACAAAAAGTGCAATTCTTTGCCACATCTTTTGCAGTGTTACTTTAGTACATGTTTAGATGCATGTTTTGGAATACGTTTTATTCTGTACAAGCTTCCTTCTTTTCACTATGTCATTTATGTTAGTATTGTGGAGTAACTACAATGTTGTTGAGCTATCCTCAATTTTTTCCTGTCACAACCATTAAACTCTGTACCTGTTTTAAAATCACCATTGGCCTAATGGTGAAGTCCCTGAGCGGTTTCCTTCCTCTCTGGCATCTGAGTTAGGAAGGACGCCTATATCTTTATAGTGACAGGGTGTATTGATACACCACACAAAGTGTAATTAATAACTTCACCATGCACAAAGGGATATTCAATGTCTGTTCAATGACTTTTATCTACCAATAGGTACCCTTCTTTGCGAACCATTGGAAAACCTCCCTGGGCTTTGTGGTTAAATCTGTGCTTAAAATTCACTCCTCGACTAAGGAACCTTGCAGATAATTGTATGTGTGGGGTACAGAGGTGGGGTCATTTATACAAAAAATCATTATTGCATACAGAGTCCATGCAATTTATTATGTGACATGTTAAGCACATTTTTACTCCTGAACGTATTTAGACTCGCCATAACAAAGGGTTGAATACTTATTGACTCAAGACATTTCAGCTTTTAATTTTTAATTAATTTGTAAACCTTTCTTTAAACTTAATTCCACTTTGACATTATGGGGTATTGTGTGTAGGCACAAAATCTCAATTTAATCCATTCTAAATTCAGGCTGTAACACAACAAATGTAGAAAAAGTCAAGGAGTGTGAATAATTTTTGAAGACTGTAGGTAAGGGCTTGCTTAATCATTTCAGCCCCCCAAACTCATGTCATTATACAAAAAGTCACATTTAATTTTGCCTGGCTTAGCGTGCCAAATAAAGTGAATTATTTTTGGCTCATATGGTTTAAAAAACAAGGTGGCTGGTGTGGGTAGTGCTATAAGTAAATAAGTAAACTGTGATATGACGAAAGAGTTAACCAGGGCGATTTTTCCATAAAGACAGGTGTTTACCTCTCCATGGTTGAAAGATCTTGTCTATTTTTGCTAACTTTCTATATCAATTTGTATTGGTAAATTCATTTATATCTTTTGGGAAATTAATACTAAGCATACCTACATCACCAACAGCCCATTTTATTGGTAAACTACAGGGTCATGTGAAAGTTGTGTCTTTTAATGGTCCAGTATGTAATATGGCACACTTATCATAATTGGGTTTTAATCCGGAGGCTAGAGAAGGGATCTAGATCTTCAAAGAGACCATGCTGATATCCAGATTGGGGACTTAAGTTAAGAGGAAACTTGACACTTTTGTTTTTAATAATATGAATATTAATACAATCTCTTTACACATGCAGTCATACTATATATTTGATTAATTCATCTCTTATTCCTCCTATCTCTCTTATCCTCCCCTTTCTTGAACTCAGGAGTAAACAACTTGTCATCTAACCTGTGACACAGATCCTGCTGGTCGGCTGGAAGGAGAAAAGGAAAGGAGACCCCCAGGTCTGGGAGGTGGAAGGAGAGGTCAAACAGTAGCCCTCTTGTCCTGCAGCCTGTGAGGCCCACTGTGCAACAGGTCCAACATCAGTCTTGAGTATATATTGCCATGGAGCTGTCGCTTAATGATAGAAGAAGGTTGCAGGGCTAAAGTGTGCTGCAACGCCAGTGAGAGCGATGGGCCTCTCATTGATTCAGCCATGCCATACCCCCCAGTCAGGAGACACTCTGATCTGAACACCTTGGACTATCTGCTGCTCTGCTCCACTATGGAGATTTACCACAACACAGTGCCTTCAAGAGCTGAGGGGAGTTGGATGGAGGGGTTTACTGGGTTTACTGCGTGTGTGCGTGTACTGTAAGTGTGTGGTTGTGTGTAGAGGGAATGAATGCATGAGGAGGCTACGTATGCAATAGTGTTTTAATGTGCCTCTAATCTATTATCATCTACTGTTGCTGTTGTGTCAAATCTTGAATGAAGAAGAACAGTCGAAGATAACAGAGTGATGTGGTGTTGCATCGACATCTATGGAGTTTGCACTGCAAGGTTACCATGTACATTCCTGTGAATATTGACTTTGTACCATCACCTTCTTTGTGATTTACTGTACCAATGCATTTACCATATCCATTAATTTAATGTCCTTACTGTATGTGTCCTCATGTACTATGAAATGTGTTATGAATTACTTTCCGACTAATTTGTGTATGAAGTATGTTGCATATCCACGTGTCAATGTGAATGATAACTGTTCAAGTTCAGGCTAAGTAGTTTTGAGTTGTTTCCCATAGTGACATTAAGTGCTGAGTGGGAATGTACTGTATCATTCATCTGTCCCTACTGTAAGTAGCCAGATACACAGGTAGACTGTGTAACAAAACATTCCTTATTAGGTCAAAAGTTGACCCCAAAGCAAAGGCAACAATCCCCCAATGACAGATACGCCTAATTGGGGCACTATTGTGAGACCAGTCACTGATCGAGACAGGAATATATGGGGGTTCCACAGACAGCATTCATCTTCCCTTTCCCATTGCACCCTTCATTTTGAGGGCATACTGTAGGCTTCTAGTTTATCAACACCATTGAATGCTGTGTTTACTGTGTGATACCCATGAATTATTCAGCATCACTATGCCATTTAAAACAGTACAGCAGGTTGAACATCTTGTGCTCCCTGATTACCAGGGTTTGGGTCAATTCCCTTTCACTTCCAGTCAATTCAGAAAGTCAACCAAATTCCAATTCCAAATGTTCCTAATTGAAAAGTGTTGAATAGAATTGGAATTTCAGTGTACTACTTCCTGAATTGACTGGAATTTAAATGGAACTGACCCCAACCACTCTTTTTACCACAAGCCAGGTCAGAACAGTGAGTAACTCAACTACTCAGCCATTTAAGAAAAACACAAACATGCAGAGCATACAACTCCATGTAAACTGTAAGCTTCATTGGGAATTGAGAAGGTCACCTTATCATGGATCAAATGTGACCAGATACTGTGTGGTATTCGCATTTTCTAGTAGTTAGTGATGTTTTCTTGTGTATGTGAATCAGCTGTCATAAGGCCTTGCCTTTGTCCCCTGATAGGGGCTCTGAATAGGGACAAAAAGCACATTGGAGACATGGCTTATCAATGCAAGACTGAAAATGGAATTGTGCACGGAATTTAAATTGAGCTGTTTTTTTTTAACAAATAAAAGTTTGAAAATCCCATGTGATTGAGTCTACTACTATTCATATGATCATTCAGTGGAGATAATGTTTTCCCGCAAATGGATCTGACTATATTAGCCACTAGGTGGAAACAGGTACCCATAATGACCCCAGCCTCCTGTTGCACCCAGTTCCCATCATCCTGCCATTGAAACCCTAAAACCTACAGTAATCTGAATAGGTGTACAATTATTTCCTGTCAAAAAGCAACAGCGGTAAATCATATACCGCGGGTAAATGTAATAACTTTTAGATTTTGTTTGTGTAATAAACCCAGTTAATGTAATAACTTGCCGGTAAACATAATACAATGTAAAAACATAACATTAACCAGTGGTTATTACATTAACCGGTGAGTAATAACTTTTTTTGCAGGACTGGATCATGACACTGTAGTTATGGGGGTTCCACAGACGGGAGACGGGACCATGACCTTGACACAGGACCGGACCATGACCATACTTTCTGCATAACAAAATAACTTATTTCATTATCAAGCTGACACAGGGTGTTTCACATTTTCAGGGAACTGTCTAATCCAGGTGGTTTAAGTAAAATAATTATACTTTAGTCATTTCAAATATACTTTACAATGACAAAAATCGAATCGAAACTGTAGAAAGAATAATGGACCTACTGTCCCTTCAGAAAGTATTCACACCCCTTGACTTTTTCAAAATGTTGTTGTGTTACGGCCTGAATTTAAAATGGATTAAATTGAGACTGTGACACTGGCCCCATAATGTCAAAGTGGATTTGGGGGTGGGATGTTTTACAAATTTAGAAAAAATTTAAAGCTGAAATGTCTTAAGTCTAAGTATTCAACCCCTTTGTTATGTCAAGCCTAAATGGAATACAAGAGTATACGTTTGGTTAGCAAGTCACATACTAAGTTGCATGGACTCACTCAGTGTGCAATTATAGTGTTTAACATGATTTTTCAATGACTACCCTATCTCTGTACCACACACATACAATTATCTTTAAGGTCCCTCAGTCGAGAACATTTCAAGCACAGGTTCAACCACAAAGACCAGGGAGGTTTTCTAATGCCTCGCAAAGAATGGCACCTATAGGTAAAAAAAAAAGCAGACACTGAATATCACTTTGAGCATGGTCAAGTTATCAACTACGCTTTGGATGGTGTATCAATAAACCCAGTCACTACAAAGATACAGGCTTTCTTCCGTATTTAGTTGCCGGAGAGGAAGGAAACCGCTCAGGGATTTGACCATGAGGCCAATGGTGATTTTTTTAAACAGTTATAGAGTTTAATGACTGTGATAGGAGGAGAAAACTGAGGATGGATCAACAACATTGTAGTTACTCCACGATACTAACCTAAATGACAGAGTGAAAAGAAGGAAGCCTGTACATAATAAAAATATTCTAAAACATGCATCCTGTTTGCTATACGACACTAAAGTAATACTGGAAAAGATCTGGCAAAGAAATTAACTTCTTGTCCTGAATAGAAAACGTTATGTTTGGGGCAAATCCAACACAACACATCACTGAGTACCAATCTTTTTAGGATACAAATAAATGTAATAAAGCTAAGCACAGGCATAATCCTAGCGGAAAACCTGGTTGTCTGCTTTCCAACAGACACTGGGAGACAAATTCACCTTACAGCAGGACAATAACGTAAATCACACGGCCAAATATACACTGTAGTTGCTTATTGTCAAGGTTGTCAATGTCGTTCTCCTCCTCAGACGAGGAGGAGCATGGATTGGACCAAGATGCGGATTGGTAATTGTACATGTTTAATGTAAATAACAAGAAAACACTACAAAATACAAAACAACAAACGTGACTAACCTCAAACAGTCCTGTGTGGCCCAAACACTGACACAGGAAAGAAACACCCACAAAACACCAGTGAAACCCTGGCTGCCTTAGTATGACTCTCAATCAGAGACAAACGATACACACCTGTCTCTAATTGAGAATCATACCAGGCCGAACACAAAACCCCACATAGAAATAGAAAACATAGACTAACCCACCCAACTCACGCCCTGACCAACTAAAACAAATACATAACAAAGGAAAACAGGTCAGGAACGTGACACTTATCAAGATGACATTGAATGTTCCTGAGTCGCCTAGTTACAGTTTTGACTTAAATTGTCTTGAAAATCTATGGCAAGACTATATAGCAATGATCAACAACCAACTTGAGAGCTTTTTGTTTTTTTAAATGGGCAAATATTGTATACAGTATATAATTAACTCAAATTGAAACACAACATGTAAAGTGTTGGTCCCATGTTTCATGAGATGAAATAAAAGATCCCAGAAATGTTCCATATGCACAAAAAGATTACTTCTCTCAAATGTTGTGCACAAATTTGTTTACATCCCTGTTAGTGAGCATTTCTCCTTTGCCAAGATAATCCATCCACCTGACAGGTGTGGCATATCAAGAAGCTGATTAAACAGCATGATCATTACAGGAGTGCACCATGTGCTGGGGACAATAAAGGCCACTCTAAAATGTGAAGTTTTGACACACAACACAATGCCACAGATGTCTCAAGTTTTGAGGGAGCATGTAATTGGCATGCTGACTGCAGGAATGTCCAGAGCTGTTGCCAGAGAATTTAATGTTAATTTCTCTACCATAAGCCGCCTCCGACGTCATTTTAGAGAATTTGGCAGTACGTCCAACCGGCCTCAGAACTGCAGACCACGTGTAACCACACCAGCCCAGGACCTCCACATTCGGCCTTTTCACCTGTGGGATCATCTGAGATCAGCCACCCGGATAGCTGATGAAATTGAGAAGGATTTTTCTGTCTGTAATAAAAACCTTTGATGGGGAAAAACTCATTCTGATTGGCTGGTGTGGCCTCCCAGGCCCACCCATGTCTGCGCCCCTGGCCAGTCATGTGAAATCCATAGATTAGTGCCTAATGAATTCATTTCAATTGACTGATTTCCTTATATGAACTGTATCTCAGTAAAATTGTTGAAATTGTTGCATGTTGCGTTTATATTTTTGTTCAGTATATATACGTTTTATTGTCACATACTTTATTGTCAGCATGCCAACAATTTTTATTGTCAGCATGCCAATTGCATGCTCCCCCTGGCAGTAGTGGTACGTGGGTAAAATCACTGGGGAAGAAAAAAAGGCCATATTACAACCTGCAGTATGTGTTGTGATAACTTCGTTGTTTGCTCTATAACCTGTTCGTTCATATGCCTTGCGACCTTGATATTTAGGCCTAAGGCCGAGACAATAAGAAGACACAGTGGAATAATACTTTCAACCAAATCAAATCCAATTTTACAACCTGACTGGCACAGAGACTCATTCGGGACTTCTCCTTAGATGGGGGGCTGGGGGGCTGGTTTTGTGGCTGTTGGACTTCCTGAGCCAACGCTCACAGCGAGTCAAAATGGTTCCCCATGTGTCGGATATACGCAATACCAACACAGGCTCTCTTCAGGGATGTGTTTAGTCTCCACTCCTGTACATCTTGTACACTAATAGTTGTGCTAGTTCCCATACTGACAGACACCTCGTTAAGTTCACTGATGACACTGCCTTGATCAGCCTGTTGCATGATAATGAGGAACATCATGGCCTGGTCCTAGATGACTTTGTAGACTGGTGTGAGTAATCACACTTGGTCCTCAATACCAACAAGACCAAAGAGATGTGCATAGACTTCAGGAAGCGTACAACACCTAACTCTGCAACATCTATCAGAGGTCAGAATATAGAAATTGTAGAATAATACACATATCTTGGTGTCCTTTTGGACAATAAGCTTCAGTGGAGTAAATGTACAGACCTGATCTATAAAAAGAGCCAACAGAGACTGTACTTTCTCAAAAAGCTGGGATCTTTTAATGTAGACTGTACTATATTGACTCTGTTTTACAAATATTTTACTGAGAGTATTTTAACTTTTTGTATTGTTTGTTGGTTTGGCAATGCCACTGTCAGCCAGAGAAACATGCTGAGAAGGATTATTACCACAGCAAGCAAGGTACTTGGAGTCAAACTGTCAGGCCTGGATGAGATCTTTAAGGTCAGGGCCCTCCGTAAGGCTCACAAAATCATTTTAGACCCAAGCCAACCCCTGTACTTGGACTTTGAACTACTCCCCTCTGGGCGCAGGTATAGGGCACCCCTCAGCAGGAAAAACAGAACTAGACAATCATTTGTGCCAGGTGTGATATCCCTCCTAAATAGCTCGGACTAATGTTCCTATCGACTCCATAAGGCCAGCGGGCTAGTCTTTAAAAAAATATATATATTTCTTTATTTAGTATAATTATTATCATTTTTCTTTTATTGGTATGTAATTGTTATGAAAGTTGTATTGTCAATTTTTGGTTTTTGTATTGTATTTAAACGCCACTTTAAATGTGTACATGACACTGCAACAAAGTTTCCCCATGGGGACAATAAAGTCAGTAAGTAAGTTACAGTGAAATGCTTACTTACAAGACCTTATCCAACAATGCAGTTAAGAAAAATAGGCGTTAAGAAAAAAGGCATACACCCCTGCCCTTCTTCTTACCAGAAAGATGCTTGTTTCTGTCGGCGCGATGCGTGAAGAAACCAGTTGGCTGGTTTCCGTGAAACAAAGAACGTTACAGTCTCTGATGTCTCTCTGGAAGGCAACCCTTGCACAGATTTCGTCAACCTTGTTGTCAAGAGACTGGACATTGGCGAGTAGTATGCTCGGGAGCGGTGCGCGATGTGCCCATCTACGGAGCCTGACCAGAAGACCGTTCCGTCTGCCCCTTCTACAGCGTCGTTGTTTTGGTTCGCCGGCTGGGATCTGATCCATTGTCCTGGGTGGTGGCCAAAACAGAGGATCCGCTTCGGGAAAGTCGTATTCCTGGTCGTAATGTTGGTGAGTTGACGTTGCTCTTATATCCAATAGTTCCTCCCGACTGTATGTAATTAAACCTAAGATTACCTGGGGTAAGAATGTAAGAAATAATACATTAAAAAACAAAATACTGCATAGTTTTCTAGGAACGCGAAGCGAGGCGGCCATCTCTGTCGGCGCCGGAAGTTAATTCGTTGTCGGTGATCAGGCTGTTGTGTCATCGGCAAACTTAATGATGGTGTTGGAGTTGTGCCTGGCTATGCAGTCATGAGTGAACAGGGAGTACAGGAGGGGACTGAGCACGCACCGCTGAGGGCCCCCCGTGTTGAGGATTAGCATGGCGGATGTGTTGTTACCTACCCTTACCACCTGGAGGCGGCCCGTCAGGAAGTCCAGGATCCAGATGCAGAGGGAGGTGTTAATTCCCAGGGTCCTTAGCTTAGTGATGAGCTTGAGGGCACTATAGTGTTGAACACTGAGCTGTAGTCAATGAATAGAATTCTCACATAGGTTTGAGTGAGTTTCTGGGATAATGGTGTTGATGGCGTGAGTTCTACGGGGTCAGTAGTCATTTAGGCAGGTTACCTTAGTGTTCTTGGGAACAGGGACTATGGTGGTCTACTTGACACATGTTGGTATTACAGACTCAGTCAGGGAGAGGTTGAAAATGTCAGTGCAGACACCTGCCAGTTGGTCAGTGCACGCTCTGGGTACACGTCCTGGTAATCCGTCTGGCCCTTCGGCCTTGTGAATTTTGACCTGTTTAAAGGTCTTACTCACATCGGCTACGGAGAGAGTGATCACACAGTCATCCGGAACAGCTGACACTCTCATGCCTGTTTCAGTGTTGCTTGCCTCGAAGCGAGCATAGAAGTAGTTTAGCTCGTCTGGTAGGCTGGTGCCACTGGGCAGCTCGCGGCTGTGCTTCCCTTTGTAGTCTGTAATAGTTTGCAAACCCTGCCACATCAGACGAGCATCGGAGCCGGTGTAGTACAATTCAATCTTAGTCCTGTATTGACGCTTTGCCTGTTTGATGATTCGTCGGAGGGCATAGCGGGATTTTTTATAAGCTTCCGGGTTAGATTCCTGCTCCTTGAAAGCGTCAGCTCTACCCTTTAGCTCAGTGCGGATGTTGCCTGTAATCCATGGCTTCTGGTTGGGGTGTGTACTTACAGTCACTGTGGAGACGATGTTATCGATGCACGTATTGATGAAGCCAGTGACTGATGTGGTGTACTCCTCAATGCCTACAGAAGAATCCCGGAACATATTCCATTCTGTGCTTAGCATCTGCTTCATCTGACCACTTGTTTATTGACAGAGTCACTGGTGCTTCCTGCTTTAGTTTTTGCTTGTAAGCAGGAATCAGGATAATAGAATTATGGTCAGATTTGCCAAATGCAGGGAGAGGGAGAGCTTTGTATGCATCACTGTGTGTGGAGTAAAAGTCGTCTAGAGTTTTTTCCCCTCTGGTTGCACATTTAACATGCTGGTAGAAGTTAGGTATAACGGATTTAAGTTTCCCTGCATTAAAGTCCCCAGTTTGTGGTTGTAAATAGACAGCTACGAAGAATATAGATGAAAACTCTCTTGGTAAATAGCGTGGTCTACAGCTTATCATGAGATACTCTACCTCAGGCGAGCAAAACCTTGAGACTTGAGACGTCCTTACTCAGGCGGCTGTTCTATCCTGCAGATACAGTGTAAAACCCACCAGCTGTATGTTATTCATGTCGTCGTTCAGCCATGACTCGGTGAAACATAAGATATTACAGTTTTTAATGTTCCGTTGGTAGGATATACGTGATCGTAGTTTGTCTATTTTATTATCCAAGGATTGTATGTTGGCTAATAGGACCGATGGTGAAGGCAGATTACCCACTCGCCATCGGATCCTTAGCGGGCACCCCGACCTACGTCCTCGATATCTCTGTCTCTTTCTCCTGCGAATGACGGGGATGACGGCCCTATCGGGTATCTGAAGTAAAGTACCACACCTTTGTTTCATCACAAAACCGGAGAGCAACCTCTGTCCAGTGAAGTCCACAAAGCGTATTGCATGTAAAAACCAGTTACATGACCTACTGCATGGTTAAGCATTTAGAACCACAGAGAGTTACTGCAAGTCTCAAAGATAACAGGAGCTGCCTCTATTCCAGGACCATTTCAACTTCAACAATTCAATACCATCAAATCACCTATTCTTAGTCTAATACCGTGACAACTAAAAGATACCAAAAACATTTTAGTTCAATCAACATAAGCTAAATACAATGTGGCTGTCCATGGTTTTGATTTCTGTGTATGTGTGTGTGTGTGTGTGTGTGTGCAAATAGAAAACACATGATGACTCAACCTACTTGTAGAGAAATGCCAATGCCATCCTCTTCTCTTTCATGTTGATGAAACGGTCTATTACTCAGTCATACAGTACACACTTTTATTTTTTGTTGTTCTAGGCTACCTGGCTAAAATGCTTGCTCACTAGCCTAACTTCCTTTCTTGAGCAACGTTAGCTAGTTAACATTAGCCTCATACAGCTAGCTATATATTGAACTTCCATCCTCTCAGGCCAGGGTCAAAATGTATGAATTTATGGTTGGATCAGAATCTGCTTATAGTCATTGGCCAGTACTCCATCCATGGCTAATTTAGGTAAGGGACCATTTTAGCTAGCTAGCTAGCCACTGGAGGACAACAACACAACTAGATGCAACAATTCAAGTTGTTTCTGTCAATGGCGTAGTGCTCTCAATGTGATGTGATTGGAGTGAAGCCAAAACAAAATCAAGGCCAAAGGCTCGCTGGCTTATTTTGCATTCAATGCTATGGGTGGCAACAAGGGGCGCTGTTTCGCTCGCTCCGATGCTTTTTCTGGTCAAATACATTCAGCCTCCTGCGATTTTAAGGAAAATTATGAAACACAGAGAGACTAATACATTTTTTTTACGTTTTTTTTTTTCTTGGTTCATTTTTTGGGGAAGCCTGGCTTCCTTTGGTATCCATGAAATGCACGCCACTGAAATACATGTCAAGTGCAGTGAAATGTGTTGTTTTACAATACGGCACACCTGGAGCAAATTAGGGATGTACAATCCAGGTGTTGAAAGCTCTTAGAGACTTACCCAACAACTCTCACAGCTGTAATCGCTGCCAAAGGAGATTCTAACATGTAATGACTCAGAGGGTTAAATACTTATCTAATCGAAATTTTATTTTATTTTTCATTAATAAAAAAATAAGAAAAAGTTTCATTTTCTTTACTTTGACATTAGAGTATTGTGTATGGATCATTGACAAAAAAAGGACCTTGAGTGGCCCAGCCAAAGCCCAGACTTCTGTGAAAATCTGTGGAAAGACTTGAAGGTTGCTGTTCACTGGGTATTCTAAATTAACAGAGCTTGAGAAAATGTGCGAGGAAGAATGTGAAAAGATAATACAGACATACCCAAGATGACTCATATCTGTAATTACTGCCAAAGGTGCTTCTACAAAGTGTTGACCAATGAGTGTGTATACTTCTGTAAATGAGGTATTTCTGTATATCATTATCAATAAATGTGCTACTATTTCTCAACATGTTTTTCACTTTGTTATTATGTAGTATTGTGTGTAGGTGGGTGAGAAAAAAATATATGTTGAATTCAGGCTGTAACAACAACATGTGCAACAATTAAATGGGTACAGTATGAATACTTTCTGAAAGCACTGTACTTTGGCAGGAAGTCTGGAGTCAGACACTAAATGTGACTCCTCTATCTGTGTAAGGAAGCTCTACAAATCTGCTGGACATTGCAGTGTTCTGGCTAGTAGGATCAAGGAACTGTTTGGAAAAGACCATCACTGGATGAGAGCCTGGATCTTTTTTAGGTATAAGGTCAGGGACATCTTTTGGAGGTAGTTAATTGACTTAAAATGGACCAACAATTTAACATGGTATTCTATCTTTTACTTGAATCTATTTTAATGTACACTAATCTTTACTTTTCAATGTGTTTCCTTTAATTGAAGAGTGGCACATTATTTGAATGATCAGATATTTTCACTTTGACAACCAAAACAGAAGGGGGTTCGAACTGGTTCTGAAAGATGCCCACGGGGGTGTCCACTGAATGTTGGCAAAGCAACTAGAAAGGGACCTAAAAGACGCCCATCATGGATGCCCACTAGATTTGCCTCAGAAAAGACAAGCTAAAAGAAAAACCACACAAGTACTTAGGATAGGGAGATACAAAAAATACAGACCAAACTTGAGGGGAAACGTGAGGGGTAACTCTCTCAACATCTCTTTTCCAACTGGTAAGTCGCTCTGGATAAGAGCGTCTGCTAAATGACTTAAATGTAAATGTAAATGTAAATGATACACTGGGCCAGCAGGTCTTAACTACATGCTGGGCCAGTACAGGTGAAACACAAATCTGTCACTCTGCCCTTGAACAAGGCAATTAACCTCTAATTGCTCCAGGGTCGCTGTCAATAATGGCTGATCCCCTGGCTGTAACCCCACTCTCTGAGGGTGTCTCAGGGGGAGTGGGATATGCAAAAAACACATTTCCATTTCACACCTCACACTTGTACAGGTTACCCACTTGTACATACAGTGAAACAGGAACCCCTAATAATAATTATTATTATTATCCTCACTAACAAGATAACTCTCTCTCTCTCAGGTGAAACCCATCCTGACTAATGAGGTGACTCCTCAGCTAACATTCTAACCAACCTCGAAAAAGAGAGAAACCCCAAAACCTGTAACAATGGGTATATTTAAATTGAGTTTTGGGATTTACTTAGAATGTGCACTGTACTGTACTTTAGCTGCTGAAGTGACCTCAGTGTTCACTACAACATGCCCAGGCAGTCAGACACTAGTGACATGCCTGTTTACTTATTTGCTCCTATTTATCTATCTCACAAACACTCTACAAGTATGGTGAGTCAATATGTTTTTTCTACTTTCACGAACGCGCGCACACACACACACACACACACACACACACACACACACACACACACACACACACACACACACACATTACTTTACACACACAGCATTGTTTATCACCAAATTGAAACAGTATTTGCATGTTTGTGTTTCCTCCCCCACACTGGTCAGACAGATCTAATCAACTACACCAATTGGCTTAGCAAAGAACAACAGTATGTGATCTGCATGCAAAAATAGGCACATTCGTATTGGGTTCTAATCTTTTATTAACCACTCCTTTCAATGGAAACAACTTGAACTGCAGGGTAATAAATCATGAGAAAAAAATCAGTGCATTCATTTTATATTCAAACCTGCACTCACAGCACTATGTGAAATGTGGTGGCAAGGTCACACAATACCAGGGCTGGGGTTCATTCCACAAATTCAATTCTAATTCAATTCCTTCTCCTTGTAAATTCCATTTAATTCAATTCAAAATCCAGGTCAGTCTTTTATTCCAGAGATAATGTTATGTAAATTCCAAGAATCCAATTCACAATTCAATATTATCCTCGACAATTCCACAAATTCCAATTCTAATTTAATTCCCTCAGCTTTTCAGGCTGATCATGTCACTGTTCAGATAGCCTAGCTATACTGGAAATATGGAAATAAAAGTTCAAATGATTTAAAACAAATACTGCAGTCCATTTTTGAAACTAAGTGCATTCAGACCATTAACTGGGAAATGTACAAATATTGAATTCCAATTATATTCTAAATGTAATTTTTGTGCAATTCCAATTCAAACAGTCTAATTCAATTCCAATTACATAACTTTAAGATTGTTGAAATTTGAAATTCTCCACTTCATGAATGAATTCAAAAATGTATTTGGAATTTCAAATTAAATTGGAATTGACGCCAACCCTGCACAATACTTTAGCCTACTGATTGCAGGGGTTAATATAAGTGCATCCTGGATTCTCCACCAGTCTGAACACACCTATAGCTAGGTTTCCATCCAATTGGCGATAGATATTCATGCGAATATTCTAAGATCTGCATTAAAACAATATGCGCATTTTGCCTCCAGAGATGTTTCCATCAAATTGTTACAGATAAAAGGCTGTGCGTGATTACGTAGTACACCTTTCACGGTTAAATTCCCATGTATCAAATCAAAAACTCCACTGATGGTTTTCTCTCCAAAAAAAATCGGGTACATAACGAGTGTGCCCACTCTGGTATTGGAGCACATGTATAGCTTACATTAGATTATGTCAAACGGCAGCCAAGCATCAATTATCATGTCACCAGAAATAGACCCTCGATATTTATTGGAAAGGCGCATCAAGCTCATCACCGTGGACTTTCACCAGCCTGTGAAGTTCATCATAATTTGTTTAATCTGTAGCCTAATAAACGGCATGCTTTCCCGACGAGTCGTAGTGGGAGGACCACACATGTCATTGCGTGACTCCAAATGTAATTCGATATGATGGTTATTTTATCAATATTTGCGCATAAAAGCATGTCTACCGACATTTATCGCATAATTAATTTTACTGACACAAAAACATTCCACCTTGTTTAGCATATTTTGTTTTGTCGACATTTGGAAAGTTTACTGACATTTATTCTTTCCATCAGGCCTGTCATTAAATGTTTTATCCCACATGTGGATGGTTAGTGTGAACTTAATTTTTTCTCCTTCTATTTTCTCCTTCTCTCTGGTGTCCACTCCACATCATACACTTGGCTAGAGTTTACTGATAAGAGTAGAGAGTAGTAGCTTTATGCCTGGCTGTCTCTCTTTCTTTCGCTCTGTCTGTCTCACTGTTCACTGACTCACTCAGTTTCAATTCAACTTCAATTTGCTTTATTGGCATAATGTATTGATACATATTGCCAAAGCACAATGTTACTCATTCGCTCTGTACATCCCTGCTCTCTCTTTCTTTCTTTTTATCTCCCTCTTGCTCATACTCTTTTCTCTCTGAGTAAATTGCGCAGGGCTTATCATTTTTCAAATGAAGGCAATTATCCATTTCAATTCTGACAGCCCAGAACACGGGAAGGGAAGCGCACTCCTGAGATGACAGTGACATATGCAGTGGGCTTAATTACAATCAAACAGAGCAGGAGGCTTAGAGAAGGGATTTGGCCTTCGACCAAAGTTACACTCACTCCGTACAAAACCATGTCACGTCACTGCCACTCAAAAATATCAATCAATCAATCAAATGGGTTTATAAAGCCTTTTTAAGCTGAACCCAGCTTAAAACACCAAACAACTAGCAATGCAGGTGTAGAAACACAGTGGCTAGGAAAAACTCCCTAGAAAGGCCAGAACCTAGGAAGAAACCTAGAGAGGAACCAGGCTATGAGGGGTGACCAGTCTTCTTCTGGCTGTGTCGGGTGGAGATTATAACAGAACATGGCCAAGATGTTCAAATGTTCATACTCACCTTTCCCTATACCACACGATACAAAACAACACATCACAATAACCAAAAAACCTCACCACTTCTACAAACGTATTTCCAAAACATCTTCCCCAGCTATACAGACAGCCCCCCCCCCCCCCAACACACCATATGTCCTGAAACATCTCCACACTTTTTATGATTTTATAGAACTCAGGCGCACAGAGAGCATCCAATTAAATAATAGTAAAGGGTCTGTTATCCCCCCACCTTTGACCCTGTTCCTCCTTGTTATCCAAATAGCCAACTTTTCCTGAGCAAACAGAAAAATCAACAAAACACATTTGGCCTTTTCCTTATTTGAATACCTGTACCCCATTATAAACATCCCAACAGTAAAAACCACCCCCAAACTCTCACACAGACATTCCAACAGAGACATTAATGGCATTAACCTGGCGCACACAGAAAACACATGAATCACAGTTTCTCTCATACCACAGAAAGGACACTCCTGCCCGACTCCCGGTTCAACCCATGCCAATCAGAAACATGAACACTTGCCTCCGGAACGGAACAACGTGCTTAACGACATCTGCCTGAAAACCTGCCGAGAGTACACGAAAAACGCAACCAAACTTACCAAAACGACTCAGCTCTTTCCTGATTTGATCATTCGTAATAAACGGAGGCAAATTTGCAACTACCTCCCTTGTCGAAGGGGTAGAAAGAGGTGAAATTGGCACCAACACATCCCTTACAAATATTCCACTAGCAATTAGCCTACCAACCAAATGTTCTCTTTTCATGAATTCAACGACAGCTTTGTTCATTCTGGAAGCATACTGTATAAATTCAGCTCCTACCTGTTCCCCGTCTGCGAGCAGAACCTCCTCCACCTTCACTCCATTCTCAGGAACACACCTGAATCCATGCTGTAACGACAGCATCTCCTCCGCGCTAGGCTGAGAAGCCATCACGCACAACACACCTTCCAAACCCCAGGAAACTAACTCTGTCCTCTTCCACCCTAACTTTGAAAAAACCTGTGGATACCACTAAAACAAATAGTGCATTAACCCACCAACATAGAAAATAAAAATTGAAAGAAAAGACCAAGACAGAATCCAGAAAAAAAGTTAGGACAGAGCCCTCCACACCAAACACGCAAACTCCAAAAAACTCCCAGCCTGCACTGCGAGCGAGAGAGAGAGAATTAGAAAGAGCAGACTTAAATTCACACAGGACACCGGATAAGACAAGAGAAATACTACAGATATAACACCCAACACATAAACTATTGCAGAATAAATACTGGAGGCTGAGACAGGAGGGGTCAGGAGACACTGTGGCCAGGGATCGGGAGACACAGGGCCAAACTGGCAGGATATAACCCCACAGCCCCCACACCACTAGAGGGATATCTTCAACCACCAACTTACCATCCTGAGACAAGGCCGAGTACAGCCCACGAAGATCTCCCCCACGGCACGAACCCAAGGGGGGGCGCCAACCCGGACAGGAAGATCCCGTCAGTGACTCAACCCACTCAAGTGACGCACCCCTCCTAGGGACGGCATGGAAGAGCACCAGTAAGCCAGTGACTCAGCCCCTGTAATAGGGTTTGAGGCAGAGAATCCCAGTGGAGAGAGTGGAACCGGCCAGGCAGAGACAGCAAGGGTTCGTTGCTGCAGTGCCTTTCCGTTCACCTTCACACTCCTGGGCCAGACTACACTCAATCATATGACCCACTGAAGAGATGAGTCTTCAGTAAAGACTTAAAGGTTGAGACCGAGTCTACGTCTCTCACATGGATAGGCAGATTATTCCATAAAAATGGAGCTCTATAGGAGAAAGCCCTGCCTCCAGCTGTTTGCTTAGAAATTCTAGGGACAATTAGGAGGCCTGCGTCTTATGACCGTAGCGTACGTGTAGGTATTGTCGTGGAAATATTCAGTCAATAATATTTCACAAATACCGGAGCTTTTGCGTTAAAATAGACTTTTATTACAATATAATTAAAGCCGAGCTGGTTCATGAAAATAACTAACTTTTTCCAATCTTGGCGCATACTTCGAATACATTTCCCCTCCTTACGTCACACACACAATAACTCCTCTTAATGACTCATCCCCTCTGGCATTTAGCCACCGTTATCTTATTGCCTTGCACTCATTTTAGTTTGGTTTCATATTAGGGCATGGAAACTGTAGAGCCACACCAATAGTTCAAAAATACAGGCATGTTCTCGACTAGTAAAGGTGATTGAATGTACGACCATAGCAAAAGTTCAGAGATACATATTACAGAAATAACCAGTCATGTTCACTCCCCAGACAGGTGCATGTCTAATGGTGTCTAATGACCTAGAGCACATAGAGAGTGCACTAGTCTTGCAGACTATCCTGAAATGTATAATGGCCACATATATTCTGGAAAATTATCAATTGTATGTACGGCAGGACCAAATCGGAAAGATAGGTAGGAGCAAGCCCATGTAATGCTTTGTAGGTCAGCAGTAAAACCTTGAAATCAGCCCTAGTCTTCACCGGACGTCAGTGTAGAGAGGCTAGCACTGGAATAATATGATCAAATATATTGGTTCTAGTCAAGATTCTAGCAGCTGTGTTTAGCCCTAACTGAAGTTTATTTAGTGCTTTATCCGGGTAGCCGGAAAGTAGAGCATTGCAGTAGTCTAACCTAGAAGTCATAAAAGCATGGATACATTTTTCTGCATCATTTTTGGAAAGAAAGTTTCTGATTTTTGCAATGTTACGTAGATGGAAAAAAGCTGTCCTTGAAACAGTCTTGATATGTTCGTCAAAAGAGAGATCAGGGCCCAGAGTAACGCCGAGGTCCTTCACAGTTTTATTTGAGACGACTGTACAACCAAGATTAATTCTCAGTTTCAAGAGAATATCTCTTTGTTTCTTGGGACCTAGAACTAGCATTTCTGTTTTGTCAGAGTTTAAAAGTAGAACATTTGCCGCCATCCACTTCCTTATGTCTGAAACATACTTGTCCGTGTAGACCAATTTGGGTTTCCAATCTCTCCAAAAGAATGTGGTGATCGATGGTATCAAAAGCAGCACTAAGGTCTAGGAGCACGAGGACAGATGTAGAGCCTCGTCTGACGCCACTAAAAGGTAATTTAACACCTTCACAAGTGCAGTCTTAGTCCTATGATGGGGTCTAAAACCAGACTGAAGCATTTCGTATACATTGTTTGTCTTCAGGAAGGTCGTGACAGCAACAGCTTTCTTAAAAAACTATTTGGTATCCACTTCTTTGTTTTTAGACCAGCAGGAGTGTTCTCTCTCTCCCTACATAAAGACTGTAAACTGGGCTTCCAAACACGCTGGAGTGTTTGTCTAATCGACTGAGGAGACACTGTGGAGCTGTGATGGCCAGCTTTCCTAAGAGTCACATCATTTAGCATGCATATCACAGCTCCTGCTCAGTGAAGGCATACGACTTCACACCCACAATGACTTTCCCATTTATTTTGAATGATGGACCTGTGTGTTTTACACGTGCCAAATAATCTTCACTGAGAATGCATCTGTTCTGTGTGACTGAGTGTGTTCACGTGTGTGCGTGTGTTCGTACACGTGTGTGCGCGCGTACGCGTCTGAAGTCACTCATCTCTCTGAGTCATCACGGAATCACATTGCCATGCCAAGACTAACATTATGCAGCCGCATGCGTCTTAGCGTTTAAAACCATAACCCTTACTGTGTTTTATGATTACACATCATTAAAATATACTATCATGCCACAACAAAATGCAGTATTCATCGCACTCATTTCCCAAATATTGCTCAGGCACAACTGACATGGTCTCTCGTGTGCCAGGGACTAAATATGCAATATAAGATTACGCTAAAGACTCTGGCCAGATCTGTAACTGAATCAGTATGTCAACTGAATAGCTGTGCACATACACCCCTCCCAACCAGCGCCACCCACCATACACACATGAATATACTTCCAATCAACCATCTTGCCAAGTAGCAAAAGCCCTCTATTTTCCCTCAATCTGATTGATATACAGTTCCTTCAGAAAGTATTCACACCTCTTGACTTTTTCCACATTTTGTTGTGCTACTGTTACAACTTAAAATTGATTTAATTTAGATTTTTTTTGTGACTAACTTACACACAATACAACCTACGCACAATACTCCATAATGTCAAAGTGGAATTGTGTTTTCGACATTTTTACAATGTAATAAAATATTTAATGCTGAAATGTCTTGAGTCATTAAGCATTGAACCCCTTTGTTATGACAAGCCTAAATAAGTTCAGGAGTAAAAATGTGCTGAACAAGTCACATAATAAGTTGCATGGTCTCACTCTGTATGCAACAATAGTGTTAAAAATGATTTTATTATAACTACCTCATCTCTGTACCCCACACATACAATTTTCAGTAAGGTCCCTCAGTCAACCAGTGAATATCATACACAGATTCAACAACAAAGATCAGAGAGGTTTTCCAAAGCCTGCTCAGGGATTTCACCATGAGGCCAATGGTGACATTAAAACAGTTATAGTTTAATGGCTGTGATAGGAGAAAACTGAGGGTGGATCAACAACATTGTAGTTACTTCACAATAGTAACCTAACCTAATTGACAGAATATATTCCAAAACATGCATACTGTTTGCAACAAGATAGTAAAGTAATACTGCAAAAAAACGTGGCAAAGCAATTAACATTTTGTCCTGAATACAAAGTGTTATGTTTAGGAGAAATCCAATAAAACCCATTACTGAGTACCACAAAGCATAGTGATGGCTGCATCATGTTATGGGTATGCTTGTAATTGTTAAGGACTAGAGAGTTTTTCAGGATAATAAAGAAACGGAATGTAACTAAGCACAGGCAAAATCCTAAAGGAAAACCTGGTTCAGTCTGCTTTCCACCAGACACTGGAAGACTAATTCATCTTTCAGCAGGACAATAACCTAAAACACATGGCCAAATCTACAATAGAGTTGCTTACCAAGAAGACAGTGAATGTTCCTGAGGGGCCGAGATACTGTTAGGAAATACATCTAAAGCAAGATCTGAAAATGGTTGTCAAGCAATGATCAACAACCCATTTGACAGAGCTTGAAGAATTTGGAAAATAATAATAGCCAAATGTTGCAAAGCTCTTAGAGACTTGCCCAGAAAGACTCAGCTGTAATTGACGAATACTTATCTAATCAAGATATATTAGTGTTTTATTTTTCATAATTGTTTTTACATAATAATTATGACAATTCAAATAGGAATTCAAATAGGAATTTAGCCTCTAGGAAACAAGCAAACAACTAAACATGCATCATGACCTTTTGCTAGGGGTCCCTGGGGGTGTGTGTGTGCGTGTGCGTGCATGTGTTAGTTGGGGAGGGTTGTTTGTTTACCGATCCCTTTTAACGAGGACATGTGTCAGAGCCCCTCCATCACCATGGTCATGGGCGGAGGAGTGTGGTGGTACCACAGTGAGGGGCTGGGTGATTATCCCCACCAGGGAGCCAGGAACGGGGCTGAAGCTGGGATTTAAAGCTGGGCTGCCTGCACACACAGTCCTGTCCTCTAAACATCCAGAGTTAAATTAGAGATGTTGTCAACCCTGCCTACGCTAACCCAGTTCCTAGCTATACATTTCTCAAGGTTTTATTTACTCCGATTTTCTCTCTCTCTCTCTGAGCCACCCATTTTCTGGATTAGTTGACTTCAAAGGTATCTGAGGAATTTTGAGTCTCATCGATTGCATATAGAAAACAATTGACAAATCTCTATTAACTTAATGATGAGAAACAGTCACAAGTTCATTACAACATGCAACCATGTGAAGAATGACACTTCACTTTTATCCTTCATCATCCTTCTGTGGCTTTCACTTCTCTCTTTTGCTCTTTGTGCAGCTGGGAATTAACAATGACAGCTCTAGGCATTTCTGGCACAGTTGACATTTCTCATTTTCTCCTCCCTTCACTTTACACCCAAATTAAGTCATTTGTTTGTAATTATTTATTGTCCTGTCCATTTCACACTGTAAACAGCTCCAAACACTGCAGGGAAGAGAGAGGAGATGATGAAGGCACACAGTGAGCCATTGTGTATTGAATGAATATCCTGCAGACGATGCCTCTCACTTGTTGCACAGCTGTTGTATGCTGGATCAGAGTCAGGGAGTACCCATATTTGCATCACTAACTCTGCAGGCATTTATCTAATTAGGAGAGAAAAATTGGAGTAGTGTCCTTCAGCCTACTACCTCATCATTCTGGGCAGTTTATTGCATAAATCGTGCATGCACTGGATTGCAATCGTGGTGGAGTAAGATAATCCAGTCCAGTTGAATGATTTACAGTGTTGGCTAATCCAAGTATAGGCTATGAAACAATGTAAATGGAGAAAAAGGCTCAAATGTGGTCAGCGGCTGATCAAAATAGTGGAACGAAATCTCCGGGTGAACGGAGGAGTTGTCAATGGTGCTGTCATTCAATGTCCTTTATTTACCTTGCTTGTAATGAGCACAGGAGTTTTGGCGCATGACAATTTCAGCTTTAGCTAACCATGCTAAAATTTCATTAGAAATTAGGTGTTTTTGTTGTAACACTATTGTTATAGGCCTGATATGCTATTCAGCTACGTTATAAAAAAAGAACTAATCGTTAGTGTAGTCTAACGGACCCTGTGTCCCAACCAAGAGTCACTATAGGCTAAAGATCCCAAGCAGGGCTACAGCAACTTCCAGAGAGAGTCAGGCTTTACGGTGGCCACTCTGGTTTGGGTATCCTCAGCAGAATGGTGTTGCTGTAAACAAAGTGGTCACATATCATTCTGGATTCCACTGACACACGAGCAGGTTGGTGGAGTTTTATGAACATCAAGGTAGACATGTGAAATTAGTTTCTCAACGTTTGGAAGTTGTCAAGTCTCCAATGGGCCTCTGCAGTGCACACATGTAGCCTACAGTTCTTCATCCTTCACCAGAGAGAAGACCGGGAAGAAACCACTATTTACCTACTATTTACGCCCTCCTCCCCCCGCAAAAAAATTGCAGCACCCCCACTCCCAAACAACTTCCCGCAGCTATGTGTGTATGTGTATGTGTGCGTGTGTATGGGAGTGTGTATGGCGTGCTTGAGTGTGTGTGTCTGAGTATGGAGGTTGTTGCCATTAATAACATGTGTCAACCTTGCAAGTCCTTGTTGAAAGATTCACAGCTGAAAGATTTTCTTTATATTAACTCAGTTTATCTCAATTCCAGTCAAGTTTTAGAGCCAAGCATAGTACAGTTACTGCTGCAAGTAAGGTTGTAGGTGATATTCTAGATGCTCAGGACTTATGGAAGGCCTTCGATACTGTTGACCATGCCCTGCTGTTGTATAGACTAAAAAAGGTTTTGATACATTGGACTGGTTCCAAAACTACCTTTCTGACAGAACAGTGTGTAGCTCAGTATGGTATGAAATCTGTTTTGAAGGCTTACAAAAGGAGTTCCCCAGGGCTCAATTTTAGGTCCGATCCTTTTTAAACTGTATATAAATGATATAGGGAAGACTGTTGACTCTGTGTCATCAGCATACAGATGGAGATTTGCACTAATTTATTCTAGATCATTTAATATTGAGAAGGCTTTTCCGGACTTACAGTTGACTTACAGTTATTCAAAGCTAGCTTTTCCAATTGAAACTTGTGCTTAATGAAAGGAAAGCAACGTTCATGGTTTTCTCTTCCCTGAAAGTAAACAGATGACGTCACTTGCCGATTTTAACTATAAAAGGCCAGCAAATTGATAGCGTCACCTCCCATAAGTATCTTGGGATGTGGTTAGATGAAAAGCTGAATTTTAAACAGCACATTGATAACTTTACCAAGAAACTGAGGTAGAGATTGGGTTTCTATTTCAGGAACATATCTTGCTTTTCAATGTTAGTCAGAAAGGATCTTGTTCAAACTTTTTTTTTAATCAGGGCTGGATTATGGTGATATTGTCTATATGCAGGCCTCAGCAAGTACCTTGAAAACTCTGGACACAGTGTATCATGGTGCTTTAAGATTACCAATGCTAGATCACTAACCCATCACTGTGATCTGTATGTTATGGTGCAATGGACCTGTCTCTCCACCAGGAGGCTAAAGCACTGGTACACTTTTTGTGTACAAAGCATTGATGGGACAAACTTTGTATCTCTGTTCCTTACTGACCAGATCAGTCACTCAATACAGTCTTGGTTCACAGTCGCTGCTGTCCCTGTCTGTTCCTAAGCTTAGAACTGAGATGGGGAAACATAATGCCCCTTTATCCTGGAACATGCTTCAAAAGAAAATACTGTTAGGGGAGTGTTCGGTGTTAGGGGAGTGTTCGGTGTTCTGGCCTGTTTTTAAGACTCTGATCGACAACACTGTTTGTGATAACAGCAGTTGTTTCTAATCTTCAATTGTATCTTTGACTCGTGACACTGTCTTTTGTGTATATTTTGTATTTTTCTGTAATATTTTACAGACACGCTGCTATTTCCCTGTTTTGCCTTTTGGCAAAATAGATTTTTAACCTCAAAGGGTTTTACCTGGTTAAATAAAGGTTAAATAAATAAATTAAAAGTCCTCATAAACCAAAGTCACAGCGTGAACAGTTGAATGGCTCCAGGAGCTATGTACATGACATTGACTAACATAGTGGGTGTAACTGTTTATTCAGCACCACTTGGGGTCAAAATTACAATTCAGCACCATGGACAGCGCTACCCTCAACACAGCCTGCTAGAAGCAGGGAATCCTTCACCGCATAGGGAAAGAGTGGCATTGGGGAAAGGGGCTGGAGAGACTATTGTAGCTACTAACATTCCCAGTTCCCTCCCTCCTTTCCTCACCCCTTCCCTCCTCCTTTCCCTCTTCCCTTCCCTCACCCCCTTCCCTTGTCCATTCGCTCCACCCTTTCCCTCCACCCTTACCTGAGCCACTTCAGAAATGTTTACCTTTTCGAAACCTAACATTTTTAAACTGAAATGAGTACTTCCAGATGTACTGATAAGAGGTGGCAGTCACATTTGTAGTCTGCCACAGGATAGCTGTATTGTTCACCTTGCTGGTTGAATCCTCAAAACACATCTGCCCCATGGGAACGGCTTGAAGTGTGATCGTGTCTGACAGGTTTGCTTTATTTCCCTCCTAGATGCCTTCTTCCAATTTCCAGGTTGCCATGTAAGATGAGTGTATTTTACCTTGTTCTAAGATCAGCAGATTTGACCGCCTTGAGATTAGGATAATCCACACCTGCTTTAATATTTTCAAGAGCAACACTGAAGGCAAAAAGGTAAACTGTCCACATGTACATTATATCTGGGTGCAGGTCTTGCTGGGATTTTAGATAAGAGTTGGCGACACACATTTGATACTGCCTCCCAACACATTGACATCGTCTCCACATCCCTCTACAGCAAACAAGTGACAGAGCAGACTTAGAGCATGCTGATTGGATGACAACCAGAAGCACAATAATTCCCTTGTGAGTTTCTCAGACAGTGTGGCTGTCTTCAAAGATGTGTGTTTCTCTCCTGCCATGACAATATCCATCCTCAGCCTCGCCCGTCATCACATCTGCATTCCGCCCCACCAAGCCTCCATGCACCGGCATCGCCGCTCATCAGGCAGCCCAGCGGAATATGACCTTTATCCAATCAACAGGGTCAGAACCAGTGAGACAGTTTTAGAGATGGAGCAGGCCAAGTGCTTGTCTGCCTGTCAGCCATTAACCAATCCTGACAGGTTTATGTCTGAGTGGAGCGTGGGCGGCCCGAGATGGTAAACACACGCAGGCTGCTGCCTGTTCATTTTGAGAGGGGTCATTAACGTCCTCAGCACCTCAATATTAATAAATCATATCACTACGCCACAGATACCACAGAATCTGATAGACAATGGAGATGAGTGACACAAAACAGCTTCCACAATACTGATGTCCAGACAGAGACTAGAGGGAAAGAAATAGAGGGAGAGAGTCATGAAAGGAGGAAAGAGGGAGAGAAAGAAATTATGGGAGGGCAGAGGAGAGATGGATTGTAGATAAATGTGCAATGATCTGGAGCGGTATAGAAAAGAGGGGAGGATTTGAGCGAAGAGAAGAAGATCAATAGTGAGTGGTTTTTAGAGACACACTGAGAATCACTCCAAACTGGGAGATATTAAAACAAGCCTAAAACAAGCCTAACAGACAAATACCCTTAAGGTTATTGATGCTTAGAGAAGAGATCTCATATCAACCACAGAGTCCTGAGGAGAATTGACTTATGCCTTTAAGATCAATTCAGTGAAAGCACTAATGCCATCTCAATATGATGCTATAATTACAGTGCCTTGCTAACGTCTTCACATTTGATTGTGATACAAATTGGGATTAAAATGTACTTGTCCTTTTTTTGTCAATAATCTACACAAAATACTCTCTAATGTCAAAGTGGAAGAATTTAGTTATACATTTTTTAAAGATTAATAAAACAATAACTAAAATATAGTAATTGTGTAAGAATTCAGCTCCCTGAGTCAATACATGTTAGAAACACCTTTGACATGAATTACAGCTGTGAGTCTTCTTGAGTAAGTCTCTAAGAGCTTTCCACACCTGGAATGTGCAATATATGCCCATTTATTATTTTCACAAGACTTCAAGCTCTGTCAAGATGTTGGGGATCATGGATAGACAGCAGATTTCAAGCAGATTTAATTAAAAACTATAACTTGGCCACTCAAGAACATTCACTGACTCCAGCATAGATTTGGTTTGTGTTGTAGGTTATTTTCCTGCTGGAAGGTGAATTCCTCTCCCAGTCTCTGGTGTAAACCAGACTGGAGCAGGTTTTCCTCTAGGATTTTGCCTGGCTCCATCCCATTTATTGTTATCCTAAAAAATGACCCAGTATTTACAGATGTCAAGCATACCCATACAATGATGCAGCCACCACCATGCTTGAAAATAAGGAGGCAGTTACTCCGTGATGTGTTGTGTTGGATTTGCTGGCTTTTTTGGCAGTATTATAGTATTATTCTGTATTCTTCTTTTACTCTGTTATTTGGGTCATTATTGTGGAGTCACTACAATGTTGTTGCTCCAGCCTCAGTTTTCTCCCATCACAGCCACTGAACTCTGTAGCTGTGTTAAAATCCCCAATGGCCTCATGGTAACATTCCTGAGTTGTTCAGAAGGATGACTGTATCTTTGATGTGGTGGTTTAATACATACTCCACAGCATCATTATTAACTTGACCATGCCCAAAAGAGATATTCAATGACTGATTTGTGTGACGGTCCTGACCTGTTTTATGTTGTTTTTGTATATTGTTTAGGTCAGGGCATGTGTTTTGGGTGGGCAGTCTATGTTATCTGTTTCTATGTTGGTTTTGGTTGCCTGGTATGGCTCTTAATTAGAGGCAGGTGTTTTGCGTTCTCCTCTAATTAAGAGTCATATTTAGGTAGGGTGTTCTCACTGTTTGTTTGTGGGTGATTGTCTCCTGTGTCTGTGTCGAAGTTACACCATACGGGATTGTTTCGGTTTGTTCGTGCGTTTATGTAGTCTGTTCCTGTGTCAGCGTGCTTCGTGTATATATAAGTTCGTTTGTTCAGGTCTGTCTACATCGTTTTGTTATTTTGTTAGTTATATCCAGTATAGTTCGTTTTCGTCTTTGTCTATTTTGTTTATTTAATAAATCATTATGTATTCACAACCTGCTGCGCCTTGGCTCGATCACTACTCCACCTCTTCTTATGAAGAGAGAGAGGAACCCCGTTACAGAATCACCCACCACGCAGAATCACCCACCACGCACATGGCAGCCAAGCAGCGGAGTAAATGGAGTGAGGGACAGGAAAAGAAGGAGCAATGGACATGGGACGATATATTGGACGGAAAGGGTTGCTACACATGGGAGGAGATCCTGGCTGGTAGGGATCGCCTCCCATGGGAACAGCTGGAGGCACTGAGGAGAGCAGAGGCTACCGGAGAGAGGAACAGGAGCTATGAGGGAACGCGTCTGGCACGGAAGCCCAAAAAGCCCGTAAGTAATTCCCAAAAATTTCTTGGGGGGGGGGCTAAGAGGTAGTGGGCCAAGGGCAGGTAGGAGACCTGCGCCCACTTCCCAGGCTTACCGTGGAGAGCGGGAGTACGGGCAGGCGCCGTGTTACGCAGTAGAGCGCACGGTGTCTCCTGTACGAGTGCATAGCCCAGTGCGGGTTATTCCACCTCCCCGCACTGGTAGGGCTAGATTGGGTATTGAGCCAGGTGTCATGAGGCCGGCTCAACGCGTCTGGTCTCCAGTGCGTCTCCTCGGGCCGGCATACATGGCACCGGCCTTACTCATGGTTTCCCCGGTTCGCCTACATAGGCCGGTGCGGGTTATTCCACCTCCCCGCACTGGTCGGGCGACCGGGAGCATTCAACCAGGTAAGGTTGGGCAGGCTCAATGCTCAAGAGTGCCAGTACGCCTCCACGGTCCGGTATTTCCGGCGCCACCTCCCCGCCCCAGCCTAGTACCTACAGTGCCTACACTACGCACTAGGCTACCAGTGCGTCTCCTGAGCCCAGTTCCTCCTCCACGCACTCTCTCTGTAGTGCGTGTATCCAGTTCGGTGCCTCCAGTTCCGGCACCACGCACAAGGCCTCCTGTGCGTCTCCAGAGCCCTGAACACATTGTATCTTCTCCCCCTACTAATCCTGATGTGCTTGTCCTCAGCCCGGTGTCACCAGTGCCGGTACCTCGCATCAGGTATAGAGTGGGCTTTGAGAATACAGTGTGCCCTGTCCCTGCTTCCCGCACTAGTAGGAAGGTGCTTATCCTTAGTCCGGTACCTCCGGTTCCGGCACCAGGTCTACAGTGCGCCGTATCCGGCCAGAGCCATCCGTCTCCCCAGCGCCGTCTGAGCCATCCGTCTCCCCAGCGCCGTCTGAGCCATCCGTCTCCCCAGCGCCGTCTGAGCCATCCGTCTCCCATGAGCCTGCAAAGCCGCCCGTCTGCCATGAGCCTGCAAAGCCGCCCGTCTGCCATGAGCCTACAGAGCCGCCCGCCAGACAGGAGCCGCTAGAGCCGCCCGCCAGACAGGAGCCGCTAGAGCCGCCCGCCAGACAGGATCTGCCAGAGCCGCCAACCAGACAGGATCTGCCAGAGCCGCCAACCAGACAGGATCTGCCAGAGCCGCCAGCGAGCCATGAGCAGCCAGAGCCGTCAGAGAGCCATGAGCGTCGAGAGCCGTCAGCACGCCATGAGCGTCGAGAGCCGTCAGCCCGCCATGAGCATCGAGAGCCGTCAGCCCGCCATGAGCGTCGAGAGCCGTCAGCCCGCCATGAGCGTCGAGAGCCGTCAGCCCGCCATGAACGTCGAGAGCCGTCAGCCCGCCATGAGCGTCGAGAGCCGTCAGCCTGCATAGACCTGCCAGAGTCCCTCAGCCAGGATCTGCCAGAGTATATCAGCCGGGACCTGCCCCTTGTCCCGGTGCTGCCCCTTGTCCCGGTGCTGCCCCTTGTCCCGGTGCTGCCCCTTGTCCCGGTGCTGCCCCTTGTCCCGGTGCTGCCCCTTGTCCCGGTGCTGGCCGTTTATTTAGGGGATGTGAGTTTTAGGGTGGTCATTGGGAGGGGAAGACAGAAACGGGGAGTGACTATGGTGGTGTGGGGACAGCGTCCAGAGCCGGAGCCACCACCGTGGTCAACTGCCCACCCAGACCCTCCCCTGGACTTTGTGCTGGTGCGCCCGGAGTTCGCACCTTAAGGGGGGGGGGGGTTCTGTAACGGTCCTGACCTGTTTTATGTTGTTTTTGTATATTGTTTAGGTCAGGGCATGTGTTTTGGGTGGGCAGTCTATGTTATCTGTTTCTATGTTGGTTTTGGTTGCCTGGTATGGCTCTTAATTAGAGGCAGGTGTTTTGCGTTCTCCTCTAAGAGTCATATTTAGGTAGGGTGTTCTCACTGTTTGTTTGTGGGTGATTGTCTCCTGTGTCTGTGTCGAAGTTACACCATACGGGATTGTTTCGGTTTGTTCGTGCGTTTATGTAGTCTGTTCCTGTGTCAGCGTGCTTCGTGTATATGTAAGTTCGTTTGTTCAGGTCTGTCTACATCGTTTTGTTATTTTGTTAGTTATATCCAGTATAGTTCGTTTTCGTCTTTGTCTATTTTGTTTATTTAATAAATCATTATGTATTCACAACCTGCTGCGCCTTGGCTCGATCACTACTCCACCTCTTCTTATGAAGAGAGAGAGGAACGCCGTTACAATTTGTTATTGTTAGCCATCTACCAATCGCTGCCCTTCTTTATGACTCTTTCAAAAAGCTCCCTGGACTTTGTAGTTGAATCTGTACTTGAAATCCAATACTTGACTGAGGGACCTTAGAGATGTTGTATGTATGGGGGATTCAAAAATCATGTTAACCCCTATTATTTTACACACAGTGCAACTTATTATGGGATTTGTTAAGCCAAATTTTACAAATTTTACAAAAAGTTGGTGGATATTCATGCAGCGATGTACGCTGAGAGTCGGGAAGCAAGTTCAGGGAGTGAATACATTAAATCAATAAATGAACAAAACAAGAAACAAACAGCGCACCGACATGAAACAGGAACAATGACGACTGGGGAAGAAACCAAAGGGAGTGACATATAAAGGGCAAGTAATCAAGGAGGTGATGGAGTCCAGGTGAGTGTCATTATGCTCTGCTGCGTGTAACGATGCTGACAGGTGTGCGCCATAACGAGCAGCCTGGTGACCTAGAGGTCGGAGAGGGAGCACACGTGACAGTACCCCCTCCCCGACGCGCAGCTCCAGCCGCAGAATTCCAACTACAGGGACGATCCGGGGGATCAGGAGTGGACAGCTCGCCTCCGCTGAGGCGCAGGAACCTGACGAACCGGCTGAGGGGTGAGAGCCTGATGAGCCGGCTGAGACCTCCCCAGTTGCCTGGGTCGAGGCATGGGAACCTGTTCACCCCAAGTTCTCATTTACAACTGTGACCTGGCCAAGATAAAGCAAAAAAGTGTGACACAAACAACACAGAGTTACACATGGAATAAACAAACGTACAGTCAATAGGAAAAATACATGAATATACAGTGTGTGTAAATGAGGTAAGATTAGGGAGGTAAGGCAATTAATAGGCCGTAGTGGCGAAGTAATTACAATTTAGCAATTTAACACTGGAGTGATAGATGTGCAGAAGATGAATGTGCAAGTAGAGATACTGGGGTGCAAAGGAGCAAAAATAAATAAATAAGTAAATAACAATATGGGGAGGAGGTAGTTGGATGGGCTATGTACAGATGCAGTGATGGAGTGATGCAGCTGCTCTGACAGCTGATGCTTAAAGTTAGTGAGGGAGATATGAGTCTCCAGCTTCAGTGATTTTTGCAATTCGCTCCAGTCATTGGCAGCAGAGAACTGGAAGGAAAGGCGGCCAAAAGAGGAATTGGCTTTGGGGGTTATATACCTGCTTGAGCGCGTGGTACGGGTGGGTGTTGCTATGGTGACCAGTGAGCTGAGATAAGGCAGAGCTTTACCTAGCAAAGACTTATAGATGACCTGGAGCAAGTGGGTTTGGCGACGAATATGAAGTGAGGGCCAGCCAACGAGAGCACACAGGTCGCAGTGGTGGGTAGAATATGGTGACAAAACGAATGGCACTGTGATAGACTGCATCCAATTTCCTGAGTAGAGTGTTGGAGGCTACTTTATAAATGACATCGCCGAAGTCAAAGATCGGTAGGATAGTCCGTTTTACGAGGGTATGTTTGGCAGCATGATTGAAGGATGCTTTGTTGCGAAATAGGAAGCCGATTCCAGAGTTGTTTTGGATTGGAGATGCTTAATGTGAGTCTGGAAGGAGAGTTACAGTCTAACCAGACACCTAGGTATTTGTAGTTGTCCACATATTCTAAGTCAGAACCGTCCAGAACCGAGTAGTGATGCTGGAAGGGTGGGAAGGTGTGGGCAGCCATCTTGTCTAGCCCGGCTGATTTGTAGGGGTCCAGATTTTGCAACTCTTTCAGAACATCAGCTATCTGGATTTGGGTGAAGGAGAAATAGGGGAGGGTTTGGGCAAGTTGCTGTGGGGGGTGCAGGGCTGTTGACCGGGTTAGGGGTAGCCAGGTGGAAAGCAAGGCCAGCCGTAGAAAAAAGCTTATTGAAATTCTCAATTATCGTGGATTTATCGGTGGTGAGTGTTTCCTAGCCTCAGTGCATTGGGCAGCTGGGTGGAGGTTCTCTTATTCTCCATGGACTTTACAGTGTCCCAGTACTTTTGGAGTTCGTGCTACAGGATGCAATTTTCCTTTTGAAAAAGCTAGCCTTTGCATATTGGTTCCTAACTTCCCTGAAAAGTTTCATATCGCGGGGGCTATTCGATGCTAATGCAGTATGCCACAGAATGTTTTTGTGCTGGTCAAGGGCAGTCAGGTCTGGAGTGAACCATGGGCTATATCTGTTCCTGGTTCTACATTTTTTTAATTTGGCATGCTTATTTAAGATGGTGAGGAAAGCACTTTTAAAGAATAACCAGGCATCTTCTACTGACAGAATGAGATCAATATCCTTCCAGGTTACCCGGGCCAGGTCGATTGAAGTGTTTTAGGGAGCGTTTGACAGTGATGAGGGGTGTTCGTTTGACCGCAGACCCATTACGGACGCAGGCAATGAGGCAGTGATCGCTGAGATCCTGGTTGAAGACAGCAGAGGTGTATTTAGAGGGCTAGGTTGGTCAGGATGATATCTATGAGGATGCCAGTGTTTACGGATTTGGGGTTGTACCTGGTAGGTTCATTGATATTTTGTGTGAGATTGAGGGCATCTAGCTTAGAATGTAGGACGGCCGGGGTGTTAATCATGTCCCAGTTTAGGTCACCTAACAGTACGAGTTCTGAAGATACATGGGGGACAATCAATTCACATATGGTGTCCAGGGCACAGCTGGGGGCAGAAGGGGGTCTATAACAAGCGGCAACGGTGAGAGACGTTCCTGGAAACGTTGCTTTTTAGAAGTAGAAGCTCAAATTGTTTGGGCACAGATAGTAATACAGAACTCTGCAGGCTGTCTCTGCAGTAGTTTGAAACTCCGCCCCCTTTGGCAGTTCTATCTTGTCGGAAAGTGTTATAGTTAGGGATGGAAATTTCTGGATTTTTGGTGGCCTTCCTATGCCAGGATTCAGGCATGGCTAGGACATCCAGGTTGGCAGAATGTGCTAAAGCAATGAGTAAAACAAACTTAGGGAGGAGGCTTCTAATGTTATGCATGCATGAAACCAAGGCTTCTACGGTTACAGAATTCAACAAATGAGAGCGTCTGGGGAATGGGAGTGGAGCTAGGTAGTGCAGGGCCTGGATTAACCTCTACATCACCAGAGGAAGAGTAGGATAAGGTTATGCCTAAAGGCTATAAGGACTGGTCGTCTAGTGCATTCGGAACAGAGTGTAAAAGGAACATGTTCCTGCGTAGAAGAATAGATTCAAGGCATAATGTACATGTATGGTAGGATGTGAAGTGGAGGTAAACCTAGGCATTGCGTGACGATGAGAGAGGTTTTGTCTCGATAGACATCATTTAGACCAGTTGAGGTCACCGCATGTGTGGGAGTTGTAACAAAAAGGCTAGCAAAGGCATATTGAGCAGGGCTGGAGTCTCTACAGTGAAAAAAGACAATAATCACTAACCAAAAACAGCAATGGACCAGACATATTTACATTAGTGAGAGGCATACATAGCCGAGTGATCATAGGGACCAGTGGGAGGCTAGGCGAGCTGGAGACACGGCGATTCAGACAGCTAGTGGGCCGGAGGCTAGCAGAAGGGCCTTAGGGGGGACATCGCGATGGAAGAAAGTCTGTTGTAGCTCCCTCGGACGGTTACGTCGGCAGACCAGTCGTATTGGATTGGCAGGGCTCCGTGTAGGCAGTAAAAGGGTCCAGGCCAATTGGCAAAATAGTTATTGTAGCCCAAGAAATTGGCTGATGGTCCTCTTCAGCTAGCAGCCCGATATGCTCTAGACAGCTAGTGGGTTGTGGCTAGCAGGCTAGCGGGTGGGCCTTCAGGGGACGTCGTGATGGAGGAGCCTGTTGATACCCCTCGGGCGGATTACCTCAGTAGACCAGTCGTGGTGGAATCGGCGGGGCTCCATGTCGGCAGTAAAAGGGGTCCAGGCCAATTGGCAAAATATTTATTGTAGCCCAAGGAGTGGCTGATGGACCTCTTAAGCTAGCCGGGGGCTGAGCCTAGCACGAGGCTAGTTACAGGCTCACTGGTGCTTGCTTCGGAACAGAGATATTAGCCAGGGGGGTAACCACTCAGAGCAGCTAGCTTCTTTTGGGGGTTCCCGTTCTGAAGTATAGAAAATAGCAGATCCATACCACATTGGGTGAGGCGGGTTGCAGGAGAGTGTGTTGAAACTGAGGTTAAAATATTAAAAAAGATATACAAAGGAAAAAAATATATATACTTTGGACACAACAAGACGAAGACAAAGACGTCTGAACTGCTTCGCCATCTTGGTTCAACTAAATAATTGTTTCTACCGCAGTTTTTTTAATGATATCATGAAGAACTGAAAAAGTGTTGCTACTGCTCTCAACTTTGCTGCCCTGCCCCAAGTGCTATCGACAAAGATCAGTGGGAAAAAATTGTGATGGACTACTTTCTGGATGATGATGTACACACACACTCATGAATTTATATAGAACTAATATACTTTCCCTCACACGTTACAATATTGCATGCTGACGACAACGCCTGTGTCGCGTGCGCGAGCATTGCAAAATAAATATACACATACATGCTATTCCATCATTGCTCCCACACTGCTCGCGCCCGTCAACGAGCGTCTGCGTAGCCAGGCGTTAAAATATAACTTAGTTCTATTTGTGACGATTGACACGCAAGTCCTGCCTCTCCCATCTCCTCATTGGTTTTTAGAGCATATACCCTCCTGAGTGATTGGACGGAGTGTGGACTTCAGTTCATCTTCAGTTGGTGGTGGTAATACACCTTAAAGTTGGTTTCCAACCGCCGTATAAAGTCCAAAGAAGAAGAAGAAGCCTGAAGGAGGAGCGATTACTTGAAACAAACTCGGTTTACCCTTTTTATCTGTGGATTAATTGTCGGAGTAGAGGACCTTGTGCATTTCCGGTAAAATAACAACCCAAAGTTTATATCCCAGGACCAATTAGATAGCAACAGCTAGCTAGCTAAATTGCCTTAAATGTTTAATGCTTTTCGACCTGTCCCCAAATTAAAATAGTTGGTTCAGTGTTTGTTTTGATATTTCAACCTGCGTGTCCTGATCGCGTCTGGTGTGAATGGACAAAATCAACATGCGTGTGATGGCGCACGCACGGTGTGGTCAGCATGTTAAGCCCCGCATGCGTCATTATTGTCACCTCTGACCTTCCTCCTCTCTAACCATACCTGTTTCTGGACTCTGGATCTAAGTCTGACTGGATCAGTAGGCTTTGATCCAATTATCTGATCAAGCAGATAATCAATCTCATCTGTTCCAGTCTGGGTAAATCAAAGCCAGCGTGAAAGTGATCTTTCCTGAGCCACAGCGCACACACACATATGCACACACACACACACACCCGCACACACGTACACACGCGCGCATACACGTACACACACACACACACACACACACACACACACACACACACCAATAAGTGTTCATTGTTCTGTATCAAAATATGTCTGACAATGTCTACAACCCTGTCTGAATATACATTTTAAGATTACATTTTTGTCAATCAGCACTCACTATGTATCTGATCTGAGATAGCGAAGGGCAAGCAGTTCTGACTGCTCATGTAATCACAGGCAAATAAAAGGCAGCCTTCCCTCAACTGAACAATGAATGGCTCTAGTAAACAGTGCAAATGATGTATGATTGTGAAGAGCTTTAGTTAGACCTGGACTGCAGTGCAGTTGATTACAATCAGTGAATTTCAAATGAATTTCTAAGAACGTCTGTCAGAATGTATGCTATACATCGTTATTTATAGCACACTTCCTGACAGACCTTTCTGTGAATACATGTGAAACTCTAGCATTATAGGGGCAATCTGCAGTTGTTACATCCATTTAAAAAAAATCTTATAAATGAATGATGTACCCATTGATTCTTGAAGAACAGAACTTATAAATCCCTCATGAGCTTAGTTCAACTGTTGTACTATGTCAGAACCCAAAAAATAAGCTTGTTTTACACCAAATGTTTGTAAACAAAGTAAATGTAAACAAACACTACCTAGCCTCATAACATGGTTAAAACTATACTTTTTACATCATGGATGGTCAGCTCTTTCTTTGAATTTGAGAGCTGTTACATTTCTCCAGCCCCATCCCTAAGCTTTTTACCAAAACAACAAGCTTTGTTATTCTTTCAACTGCTGATTACTGGTTTAATGATCATAAGAATGTACAGGCTATTTTACATCATGTATTTTACTTGCTGTGCATGTACAGTGTGTTTATTACTTACTTGATTTGATTTATATTGCACTTATCCAGCTGCTTATCCAGCTGCTTAAAGAACCTTCCATTGTAAGTGCATCTGTATGTCTACTTAGCCTATGTGTGACCATGTGTGCAGACAGCAGAAAGAGTCAACCCATGTGCCAAATCAGCTCAGTCATGACTCACGCCCCTGCGGCTACTAAAGGAGGGCCTTTGGACCGATGTAACGGATCCAGTGCCAAGCTGTGTGTGTTGTGGCTATCCCCCTGCCTGCTTGGTCTTGTCACACACCGCACACAGAGAGATAATGGAAGGCATGCAGTGAGTACCTTATTCAGCCGGACATCAGCACATGGTTCACTGTCTTGTTAGAACAGTATCGATCAAGCCTGAAACGCTAACACTGGCCTGGCCGTCGGCCATGGAAGTATGTAGCTCACTGAATGATCTGTAATATGTCATTACATTCAGGGCTTCGATCAATCAGACATGCACTGCAGTGTTCCAATGGTAGGAACCAAACCTTTTATCCTGTAGTCAAACCAATGCTTCAGGGTACTGTAAAGGGCAGGTTGACTCATAGCATCTATGGGTTGACTTCTCTCACTGGTGCAGGTTCTAGTTTTCATATTATTAAGATACTCTATGTGTATGGACACCAGGCAGTCTGTGTAACAGTCTGTACACCAGCTCACCTGTACGTGACCTGGTTTCCTGGACATGAGTGGCATGGCCCCTTACTGCCATGGACAATGGATCATATCAGAATCGATGAACCAGTAAACCCTGCCAGTCAACACATGGTCCCTATTGTCAACAACAACTTTTCCTGCTCCTGACCTGAATCCTTTTCCATCATGCATTCAGCACAAAAGAAAGATGAACTGCATGTGCTTTACATATTTGCGAGAATACTATTCAGTATGTATGGTGTAAGTGCTCATTTCCCAGTATATTGTCTTTGTACCTCTGGTTCAATGCCAAGGGTTGGGAAAACCTTTAAAGACAATGTATGAGCTATTCAGAGCATCCGTCAAAATAATATACACGGAGTACAAAACATTAGGAACAACGTCATAATATTGAGTTGCACTCCCTTTTTCCCTGAGAACAGCCTCAATTTGTCAGAGCATGGACTCTACAAGGTGTCGAAAGTGTTCCACAGGGATGCTGGCCCATGTTGACTCCAATGCTTCCCAGTTGTGTCAAGTTGTCTGGATGTCCTTTGGGTGGTGGTACATTATTGATACACACAGTAAACTGTTGAGCGTGAAAAACTCAGCAGCATTTCAGTTCTTGAAACACACAAACGGGTGTGCCTGGCTCCTACTACCATACCCCTTTCGAAGGCACTTAAATATTTTGTCTTGCCCAGTCACCCACTGAATGGCACACATACACAATTCATGTCTCAAGGCTTAAATATCCTTCTTTAACATGTCTCCTCCCCTTCATATACACTGATTGAAGTGGATTTAACAAGTAACATCAATAAGGGATCATGGCTTTCACCTGGATTCACCTGGTCAGTCATGGAAAGAGCAGGTGTTCCTAATGTTTTGTGCAGTGACATGCGGTCAGGGTAGGCAGAGAAGGCAGTGCCTACCCTGTGAAAATGAATGAAAAATACTGCATGATCAAATCGATTTCTGAACTACTACTTCCCAAATGTGCAGGGATCTGGTAGAAAATGTGCAAGGAGGCCAGGGGAAAGGCAGTCTGGCTGAGTGCCTTTCTCCTGCTCTTCAGACTCCAAACTCAAGGCATTGACATGACTAGCACATGTGTGTTTCTATCTTATACTGCCAGCTAACAAAGGCAGAGCGCTTCGCTACCTTTCATGTGTCAATATGTCCCATTAATTTCCATTGCATTCAAATAATAAACGTTTATGCGTATTGGCATGAAAAAAATGATGGGATAGGCAGGAGCATAAACAGAGCTCCGCCCTGCCTATGGACATTACACATTTGTTTTACTGCTAGCTAAAGTAAGCTGATCAGCTGATCATAACTAACATATTGCGTCTGAAATCGTTTTAGAAGTTGGATTTTCCAGCAAAACAGAGGGTGATAAGGGATGGAAGACCCACACCTGAGCTTAAGGACCTACAGTACATCAAATGAAGGGACAGAAAATAACACGATCATTTCACTCTGAGTGGTATCATCGGAAAGACTGGCTCTGTGGCTGCGCTGCTAGCAGCCGACTCTACTGCTTCCCCTGCCTGCTGTTCTGCACCAGTGACAGTGTGTGGACAAGAGCTGGTTACTGCAACTTGAATAACTTGCCTATAGCACTCAACAAGCATGAGAAATCTGTGTCTCACATCCAAAGCTTACGGATAGATTCAGCATTGAATGAACAACGGAGATTGCACATCAGCATGCACAATGCAAAGGTAAAAGAGAACCGTGAGATTTTGAAAGATCTAGCTACATCGTGCATTTTGTTGGCATTTCATGGTAACAATGAGAGCTCATCAAACAGGCCCAAGGGCAACTATGTGGAACTATTACATGGCTTGCTGAAAAAAAGGAACAGTAGCAACCCATTTAGAAGCGCCACCGTGTTAGCTTTTTGCACATGGCCTACGATGGAATCTTCAATGAAACTGACGCGCTCTTCCGTGTTCTGCAGAACAAAGTGATGGATATTGCTTTCTGAGGTACCCATATCAGCGAAGCAATGAACAGAAACAACAAGACTTTGATAGTTTCTATGAGCGATTCGAGCAGAAATGCAAGGAACTGGGCCTGGCAGAAAGAGAAACTCATAGTAAACAGCCGATCAGAGTGTAGGGGGCGAATCTACTACAACATACTGGACAATATCATTGTTCAGAGGAGAGCCAGGTTTGACCATTTTGGGGAACTTGACAAATCACATGGACAGCTCCTCAGCTTTTTTGTTACAGCATGACCTGACTCAGACTGTACCCAAGGTGACAAAGTTACTGCACCTGGTCCTCACTATACCAGCCACAACAGTATCTGAAACAAATAAAGACATACTGTCGAATCGAGAGACTTTTAAAACTGAGAGCCAACAGGGAAAGTGCTTACCCTGCCTCAGACCTCACCACACTTCACTGAGCCCTACCATGCTCTGATCTATAGGGATGTCTTCAGGGATCATGTCAGGAAGTAACTCCTTGTTAGTAACTCCGGTAATAACTCCGACATATGTCTGGGTTGATTAATTAACACTTGTTTCTATGTAAACACATTAGACTTGACTCCATCAGTTCAGCTGTGGTACTCCCCAGACATTCTCATTCCAGGAGAGAAAACAGGTTCAATTTATCTTTCTTGTCTCTCGTGTCTCTGCCTCCTCCCCTCCCACCTTCAGCATCATTGAGGACACGCTCTTCCCATATGCACCTGATGATAGATCATCTGCGCTAACGAGTACGCAGCAGACGGGTGATAATTTGCAGAGCGCTACACTTGAACACCATCCACCACCTGCACATGGGCCACAAGTCACGTGGATTAATGCCGGCACTGATGAAGGCACGGTGGAACCAATCCCAACGCAGAACACGACAAATGAAGCGTAAATCTAATTAACACACTGCCAGCAAACAATATAGAGAGACACAGGTAAACCACATGTGGAGCTACACAGTGACATGTCCACAGGTGGGTAGATGACTGGGATATAATTCACCAGTAATGTTTGTGGAAGGAGTAGGAGGGGGGGGGGGGGTAGTTTTCCTACATTGATTAACATTAACTCAGCCTGATGAGGCTGTTGTGGTGGATGGTATGCTTATATACAATAATAATGGACAAAAAAAGCAAGGGATCAGTACCAGATCAATTATGATGTCAGATTTCAGATACTGACGATCTACTGGCGATCTACACATATTATATATTACATATTACATATTATACTCTAATTACTATCCACGACGAAGTGACATCAATTTTCCAAATATAAAAGATGAACGTACCGAACTACAAATGATCTGTATTATTGAAAGTCTAAAGTCCTACACCAGAAAATCCTGGATGGAAGATGGAAGAGTATCTTGATAAAAACAGGAAACCAGACAAAACAGAATCTACTTACTTAACATTGGAGAAAACCCAGCATACACAAATACAGTCATTGAAAAACTCCAAAACCTCATTGACCTTGATGCTGAGGACTGAGGTCCTGTCAAGAGACTTCTCCAGCATGTGTACTGACCCCTGAACCTGCCATATGAGCTTTATGTATCCTTAGACCAGTTCCTCACACAAATCAAAATAAATAAACAATTATTGGTTGCATACACAATTAAGCAGATGTTATATTCGGTGCAGCAAAATGCTCCTCAAGCAATGCAGTAGAAATGTTAGAACAAATCCAAATTACAGTCCAAATAAATCAAATGTATTTATATAGCCCTTCTTACATAAGCTGATGTCACAAAGTCCTGTACAGAAACCCAGCCTAAAACCCCAAAACAGCAAGCAATGCAGGTGTAGAAGCACGGTAGCTAGGAAAACCCCCCTAGAAAGGCCAGAACCTAGGAAGAGACCTAGAGAACCAATCTATGAGGGGTGGCCAGTCCTCTTCTGGCTGTGTCGGGTGGAGATTATAACAGAACATGGCCAAGATGTTCAAATGTTCATAGATGACCAGCAGGGTCAAATAATAATAATCACAGTGGTTGTCGAGGGTGCAACAAATAACACTATACAATCTGTGCAAGGGATGAACGAACATAAAGATATACCATGTATGATATGTGCAACAATAGACATATTAGGGTGAGCTCTGTCTAGTGCAGTGGTGTGTATTCATGGATGCCAGGCTTCTCCAAAAAAATAAAAAAAATAATTGACCCAGAAAAATAGAAAAAATATATATACTGTACCAGTCAAAAGTTTGAACACACATACTCATTCAAGGGTTTTTCTTTATTTTTACTATTTTCTACATTTTAGAATAATAGTGAAGACATCAAAACTATGAAATAACACATATGGAATCATGTAGTAACCAAAAAATAAAAATATTTTATATTTGCGATTTTTCAAAGTAGCCAGCCTTTGCCTTGATGACAACAGGGAGACTCTTGGCATTCTCTCAACCAGCTTCATGAGGTAATCACCTGGAACACATTGTTGAATATTAATTTGTGGAATTTCTTTCCTGCTTAATCCGTTTGAGCCAATCAGTTGTGTTGTGACAAGGTAAGGGTGGTATACAGAAGATAGCCCTGGCATGCAGCAGGTATACAATGTATAAAATAGTACAAATAAACCAAAAACCCTTGAATGAGTAGGTGTGTCCAAACTTTTGACTGGTACTGTAATTACTTGCAGAGTGGAGTCTTTTGTTTAGACATGTAGCTAGCTAGCTAATTAATTAACCATAATCACAACTCAAACGTTACTACCCTGCATGAATCTGCAGGTAACTAACCAACCAGGTTCAACCAGGTTCAGAAAACTTCCAAGATGGCGTAGCAGTCGGACGTGTGTTTTGTCTTGTCCCGTGTAAATATAGTTTTTCCTTGTTTTCTTTCGTATATATTTTAATATCACTTTCCATCTACGGACTGAATAAACTCTCCTGCAACCCGTCTCACCTAATGTGGTACGGATCTGCTATTTGTTATACTTAAGAATTGGAACCCCCATCAAAAGCTAGCCAGCTAACTGGCTACTATCTAGTAGTCAGTTAGCCATCTGCTAGGCCCATCTCCCGGATAGCCGAAGAGGTCCATTAGCCACTATTTGGGCTTCAATTCCTATTTTGCCGATAGGCCTGGACCCCCGCCGACCCGTCATGACTGAACTACCGACGTGGTTCGCCCGAGGGGGTTTCTCAACTGGCTCCTCCGTTGCGACGTCCCCTGAATCCCCATCCTCTAGCTTGCTAGCCGCGGCCCGCTAGCTAGAGCACATCAGACTGTGAACTTAAGAGGCCCATCGGACAAATTATTTGGCCACTATACCTATTTTGCCAATTGGCCTGGTTTACCACACGCAGCCCTGATCATCCGCCTGCCAACATAAAATCACGAGGGGGCCACAACAGACTTTCTTCCATCGCGACGTCCCTCAAAGGCCCTTCTGCTAGCTTGCTAGCCCCAGCCCGCTAGCTGCCTGAAGCCACTCACTGGACTCCTATGATCACTTGGCTACGCATGCCACTCCCTAACGTCAATATGCCTTGTACATTGCTGTTTTGGTCAGCAAATATTGCCTTATTTCACTGTAGAGCCTCTAGCACTGCTCAATACGCTTTAGTTAACACTTTTGTCCCACCTCCCACACATGCGGTGACATCACCTGGTTTAAATGATATTTCTAGAGACGATATCTCTTTCATCGTCACTCTATGCACAGGTTTACCCCAACTGTATTCACATCATACTATTCCTTTGTCTGTATATTATGCCTTGAATCTATTCTACCGTGCTCAGAAATCTGCTCCTTTAACTCTCTGTTCTGAACGTACTAGACGACCAGTTCTTTTAGCCTTTGGCCATACCCTTATCCTACTTCTCCTCTGGTGATGTGGAGGTTAATCCAGGCCCAGCAGTGCCTAACTCCACTCCCATTCCCCAGGCGCTCTCATTTGTTGACTTCTTTAACCGTAAAAGCCTTGGCTTCACGCATGTTAACATTAGAAGCCTCCTCCCTAAGTTTGTTTTATTCACTGCCCTAGCACACTCTGCCAACCCGGATGTCCTAGCTGTGTCCTGGCTTAGGAAGACCACCAAAAACCCTGAAATTGCCATCCCTAACTATAACAATTTCCGACAAGATAGAACTGCCAAAGGGGGCGGAGTTGCAATCTACTGCAGGAATAGCCTGCAGAGTTCTGTATTACTATCCAGGTCTGTACCCAAACAATTTGTGCTTGTACTTTTAAAAATCCACCTCTCCAGAAACAAGTCTCTTACCGTTGCCGCTTGCTATAGACCACCTTCTGCCCCCAGTTGTGCCCTTCACACCATATGGGAATTGATTGGCCCACATCTATCTTCAGAGCTCGTGCTGTTACGTGACCTAAACTGGGACATGCTAAATAACACCGCAGCCATCTTACAATCTAAGCCTGATGCCCTCAATCTCACACAAATTATCAATGAACCCACCAGGCACAACCCCAAATCCGTAAACACGGGCACCCTCATAGGCATCACCCTGACCAACCTGCCCTCCAAAGTTCTATTCAGTTCTGGGACACTGAATAGTCCGTGGAGAATAAGAGCACCTCCTCCCAGCTGCCCACTGCTCTGAGGCCAGGAAACACTGTCACCACCGATAAATCCGTGATAATTGAGAATTTCAATCAGCATTTTCCTACGGCTGGCCATGCTTTCCACCTGGCTACCCCTACCCCGGTCAACAGCCCTGCACCCCTCACTGCAACTTCCCCAAGCCTCCCCATTTCTCCTTCACCCAAATCCAGATAGCTGATGTTCTGAAAGAGCTGCACATTCTGGACCCTTACAAATCAGCAGGGCTAGACAATCTGGACCCTCTCTTCCTAAAATATCCGCCGAAATTGTTGCAACCTCTATTACTAGCTTGTTCAACCTCTCTTTCATATCGTCTGAGATCCCCAAAGATTGGAAAGCTGCCGCGGTCATCCCCCTCTTCAGATGGGGAGACACTCTAGACCCAAACTGCTACAGACCTATATCTATCCTACCCTGCCTTTCTAAGGTCTTCGAACGCCAAGTTAACAAACAGATCACCGACCATTTCGAATCCCACCGTACCTTCTCCGTTATGCAATATGGTTTCCGAGTTGGTCATGGGTGCACCTCAGCCACGCTCAAGGTCCTAAACGATATCATAACCGCCATCAATAAAAGACAATACTCTGCAATTGTATTCATCGACCTGGCCAAGGCTTTCGACTGTCAATCCTCACATTCTTATCGGCAGACTCAACAGCCTTGGTTTCTCAAATGACTTCCTCGCCTGGTTCACCAACTACTTCTCTGACAGAGTTCAGTGTGTCAAATCGGAGGGCCTGTTGTCCGGAACTCTGGCAGTCTCTATGGGGGTGCCACAGGGTTCAATCCTCGGGCCGACTCTTTTCTCTGTATACATCAATGATGTCGCTCTTGCTGCTGGTGATTCTCTGATCCACCTCTACGCAGACAACACCATTCTGTGTACATCTGGCCCTTCTTTGGACACTGTGTTAACTAACCTCCAGACGAGCTTCAATGCCATACAACTCTCCTTCAGTGGCCTCCAACTGCTCTTAAATGCAAGCAAAACTAAATGCATGCTCTTCAACCGATGGCTACCCACACCTTCCCAACCTTCCAGCATCACTACTCTGGACGGTTCTGACTTAGAATATGTGGACAACTACAAATACCTAGGTATCTGGTTAGACTGTAAACTCTTCTTCCAGACTCACATTAAGCATCTCCAATCCAAAAGGAAATCTAGAATTGGCTTCCTATTTCGCAAACAAAGCATCCTTTACTAATGCAGCCAAACATACCCTAGTAAAACTGACTATCCTACCAATCCTTGACTTCGGCGATGTCATTTACAAAATAGCCTCCAACACTCTACTCAGGAAATTGGATGCAGTCTATCACAATGCCATTTGTTTTGTCAGCAAAGCCCCATATACAGTGGGAAGAACAAGTATTTGATACACTGCCGATTTTGCAGGTTTTCCTACTTACAAAGCATTTAGAGGTCAGTAATTTTTTATCATAGGTACACGTCAACTGTGAGAGACGGAATCTAAAACAAAAATTCAAAAAATCACATTGTATGATTTTTAAGTAATTCATTTGCATTTTATTGCATGACATAAGTATTTGATCACCTACCAACCAGTAAGAATTCCAGCTATCACAGACCTGTTAGTTTTTCTTTAAGAAGCTCTCCGGTTCTTCACTCATTACCTGTATTAACTGCACCTGTTTGAACTCGTTACCTGTATAAAAGACACCTGTCCACACACTCAATCAAACAGACTCCAACCTCTCCACAATGGCCAAGACCAGAGAGTTGTGTAAGGATATCAGGGATAAAATTGTAGACCTGCACAAGGCTGGGATGGGCTACAGGACAATAGGCTAGCAGCTTGGTGAGAAGGCAACAACAGTTGGTGCAATTATTAGAAAATGGAAGAAGTTCAAGATGACGGCCAATCACCCTCGGTCTGGGGCTCCATGCAAGATCTCACCTCGTGGAGCATCAATGATCATGAGGAAGGTGAGGGATCAGCCCAGAACTACACGGCAGGACTTGGTCAATGACCTGAAGAGAGCTGGGACCACAGTCTCAAAGAAAACCATTAGTAACACACTAAGGTCCCCCTGCTCAAGCCAGCGCATGTCCAGGCTCGTCTGAAGTTTGCCAATGACCATCTGGATGATCCAGAGGAGGAATGGGAGAAGGTCATGTGGTCTGATGAGACAAAAATAGAGCTTTTTGGTCTAAACTCCACTTGCCGTGTTTGGAGGAAGAAGAAGGATGAGTACAACCCCAAGAACACCATCCCAACCGTGAAGCATGGAGGTGGAAATATCATTCTTTGGGGATGCTTTTCTGCAAAGGGGACGGGACGACTGCACCGTATTGAGGGGAGGATGGATGGGGCAATGTATCGTGAGATCTTGGCCAACAACCTCCTTCCCTCAGTAAGAGCATTGAAGACGGGTCGTGGCTGGGTCTTCCAGCATGACAACGACCCAAAACACACAGCCAGGGCAACTAAGGAGTGGCTCTATAAGAAGCATCTCAAGGTCCTGGAGTGGCCTAGCCAGTCTCCAGACCTGAACCCAATAGAACATCTTTGGAGGGAGCTGAAAGTCCGTATTGCCCAGCGACAGCCCCGAAACCTGAAGGATCTGGAGAAGGTCTGTATGGAGGAGTGGGCCAAAATCCCTGCTGCAGTGTGTGCAAACCTGGTCAAGAGCTAGAGGAAACGTATGATCTCTGTAATTGCAAACAAAGGTTTCTGTACCAAATATTAAGTTCTACTTTTCTGATGTATCAAATACTTATGCCATGCAGTAAAATGCAAATTATTTACTTAAAAATCATACAATGTGATTTTCTGGATTTTTGTTTTAGATTCCGTCTCTCACAATTGAAGTGTACCTATGATAAAAATTACAGACCTCTACATGCTTTGTAAGTAGGAAAACCTGCAAAATCGGCAGTGTATCAAATACTTCTTCTCCCCACTGTACTACCCACCACTGCAACCTGTGTGTCATATCCGTCGCCAAGCCCACTGGCTCCAGGTCATCTATAAGTCGTTGCTAGGTAAATCCCACCTTATCTCAGTTCACTGGTCACCATAGCAGCACCCACCCGCAGCACGCACTTCAGCAGGTATATTTCACTGGTCACCACCAAAGCCAATTTCTCCTTCGGCCGCTTTTCCTTCCAGTTCGCTGCTGCCAATGACTAGAACGAACTGCAAAAATCACTGAAGCTGGAGACTGATATCTCCCTCACTAGCTTTAAGCACCAGCTGTCAGAGCAGCTCACAGGTCACTGCACCTGTACATAGCCAATCTGTAAATAGCCCTTCCAACTACCTCATCACCATATTGTTATTTATTTATTTTGCTCCTTTGCACCCCAATACCGCTACTTGTACACTCATCTTCTGCACATCTATGACCCCAGTGTTTATTAATTTTCCATACTGTAATAATTTCACCACTATAGCTTATTTATTGCCTCACCCCCCTTATCCTACTTCATTTGCACACACTGTATATAGAATTTCTCTATTGTATTATTGACTGTATGTTTGTTTATTCCATGTGTAACTCTGTGTTGTTGTTTGTGTCGCACTGCTTTGCTTTATCTTGGCCAGGTCGCAGTTGCAAAGGAGAACTTGTTCTCACCTGGCCTACCTGGTTAAATTTTAAAAAATTACAAAAAAGTTAGCTAGCTAACATTAGGCTATATCTAGCAAGGGAAATGGCTTTGAGATATGAATAATATTACTACACAGGTCATATACGTAATGTTAGCTAGCTAGCTAATAGTACTCTTTAACTTGGGGCTCCGGTCTAAAGCACTGCATCTCAGTGTGAGAGGCGTCACTACAGACCTGATTCAATTCCAGGCTGTATCACAACAGGCCGTGATTGGGAGTCCCATAGAGTGGCGCACAATTGGCCCAGCGCCGTCCGGGTTTGGCCGGGGTAGGCAGTCATTGTAAATAAGAATTTGTTCTTAACTGGCTTGCCTAGTGAAATAAAGGCTCAATTAAAATAAAAAACGACTTTCTGACAAAATTAGAAACGTGTAATATCTGAAAATATAACTAGCTAGATTCTCTTACCCATATACATGGATGGACACGTCTCCCTCGCTGTCATGGATGCCAAGGTTACCCTTAGTTTGAAGATGCTATCCAGAGCCTTTTATGTGTTCTCTTTTTGACTCTGTCTGTATATTTGCAATCAAACACTATAATTTTTGCCATCTCCTTAGCTATCATACTCTAATTCCACTGATTTCAAAACTCAGTCCTCCAGAAAGTGGAGAGCAACACTTACGCAATTCTACTATGTGATGTCTTTCAAAAAAGCATCATTAGAAAAGATTACCTACACATACTGACCAGCATATTATAGACAGAAAAGTGTTGCATGGCAGAAAAATCCGAACTCACCTCTCAGCATGTCCAGCCCATCCATTTTCTCAGCCAATCATGGCTAGCAGGATGGTTGCTGACTTTTTCCATGGCTAAACCAACAAGGCTCGTAATTTAACAATTCTATTCATATTTACAGATGGCATACACGTTTGTTAAGGAACATGAAAGTTCACAGGTATTTGTGGCAAAAAAACACATTTTAATTTAAAAAAAAGTTTACGTTCAAATGCCTCTCCTGTGAAGTATTGACGTGTGACATACGCCCAGTTTCCTGAAACGAGTCACAATTGCCTTTGTTTTTGGGAAGAATCATGTGAGGTTTTATGTGTTGTTATTGGAGGTGCGTATTGGTCAGTTTAGCTCAGAAAATGCCACCCTCGTCAATCTGGCGCCTCCTAATCCTGCTTAATGAGCGGGCCGCCCGTGGATGGGACCATGTCAGGTCCTTGGTGATGTTTATTGCACGGAACTTGAAGCTTTTGACCCTCCCTACTGCAGTCCTGTCGATATCGATGGGTGCGTGCTCTCCCTTCTGTCTCCTGTAGTCCATGATCAGCTCCTTGGTTTTGTTGACATTGAGGGAGAGGTTATTATCCTGCCACCACTCTGCCAGGGTTCTAACCTCCTCCCTGTAGGCTATCTCATCATTGTTGGTGATCAGGCCTACCCCTAACACGTCGTCAGCAAACTTGATGATTGAGTTGGAGTCGTGCATGGCCCCGTAGGTGGCCTTACTGGATAAATAAAACCCACCTACCGTACAATAATACCTATCTGAATTATGAAAGACCTCATTCAGACTACACACCAAGGAAAATTCATCAGAAAAGGAAAGGTCGCTTTGTGAAGACATATTCCCTTGAAGTGGCGAACTGTGAAGGCATTCTCTAAAGAATCAGTTGTTTCTCTGCTAGTTACTTATTTAGACTCCTGGACAGTCAGCGTGGCTGCGGTTAATCATTGATGCTGCCTTGATGCCTTTGAGAGGGTGAAATGCCATGTAGCCATTGTTGGCTCCTATACAAAGACCGTCAGACCACGGGCTCCAGTTGGTGTCCCACTGAGACTAGCAGACACACAGGTCTTCAGACGAGACAACAGGCCTCCCTCTTTGCATCGCTCTCTTTCAGACTCCTGATACAGACAGTGAAGAAGAATTGACTTATTAATAATCCTGTTTCCTGGCATTTAGGAGAGAATGACAGTAAAAGACCAATGCTGAACGAACCAGCTCAATATTGAAGCTCATGCAAACAAACACACTCAGTGCAGTAAATCCACAAACAAATAAATAGAGCAGGGACGATACCAGTATCACAATACTCATTAGTATCGTGGCAAGGAAACAAAACACAAAGCAGATTAAACTTCTTTAGGAAAACAGCCCTAATGTTGGAAACAAACATCATTGTGTTGCCTAGTTAAATAAAGGTGAAATAAATATTTAAAAAATGTAATGTTGTCATCCAGAGTTACATGTATTTATTTTCCAATCTATAGCACACATTATTTTACAAACAGCAGGTTTTTAAAGGATCAAAGAGTTTGGTCTGCTTAGTGGTTTCATTTTTTCCATGGAAAATATAGTGTAATAGTGGTATCGTTCCGGCCCTACAAATAAGTGCAACTGTTGAACGAAAGCTATTTAAATTACATGCAAACAAAGTGAATGAGCCTGAGGGTCAGAGTCCAAAATTGGTGTGGATCTCCTCACTGACACGATAGGAGAGACAAACTGGGGCAATGAGTCAATGAAGAATGAGTCAGGAAAATATACAATCGTGTTGTTTACCCATAGAGATGGCCTTGAAAAAAAACTATAGAACTGCTCGTAGGGGAGAGTGAAAACCTTCCCCGGTTTGTCTCTAGCTGCCATGGTAGATATATTGTTTTATTTATTGGTGTACCTTTATTTTGACAGGGAGTCATATTGAGACAGAGGTCTATGTTTTTCTCTTTTTCAATACAAAAAATACACACATAAAATATACGAATATGAAATGCCAAACAGAAATCGGAGGCACCAATACATCAAATTGTAGAGCATTTTAAGATTTGTCCACAAGTGAGGTGTACAAAAATGAAAAGCTTTTTTGGCTAACTCTGCAGTGACCAAAGGAATTCCTTGTGACCAGGTAATATAGATGTTTTTGTAAAAGAGCTTTTTAAATAAAAAGAATACAATGCTTCGACCTATGCGACATCAGAGAGGGCCAACCTATAACTATCATCCCTGCATTCCTGCATACCAGAACATTTCTGGTAGAGAATGCAGGGATGAGTACTAGACCTGTCGCCCGTAATAAAAGTAAGTGTCCTATAAACAGCATCTAAAGTTTTTAATAAAGTGGCAGTTGCATTCATATAGATGATGTCACAATAGTCTAGTACCGGTAGGAACTTTCTACTATTCTACTATTATCATGTGGTGGATATGATGGAGATCATGTGATCAAATGCAAATCTCAAAATCTTGAGTCAAGACTCTAGAGAAGGTTGATGGGATGGTGAGAGAAAACGGATGGCGGATATGGCCATGAAAATAACAAGATATTCCAGAAGGCTGACAACAATCAGAGAAGAGCCAGATAAAACATTGAAGCAACAGACAGACATAGATGAGGCCGGAGAGTAGGCAGAGCAGATGCTCACAGGAGATTTTCTACAGGCTGTGGCGAGAACAACATATACAAGGGGAGCAATTTCCTCTGTCCATGTGTATGGTGGAAAGAGTGAGGGGCTGCGCGCAGATAGGTCAGGGAGGTGCAGCTCTACAATCAAACATAACCTAAATGTTAAAAGTGACTGCTCGAAGTGCCGTAATAGGATCAGCGACATATGGGTGTGCTATCCTGACAAAACACAGAGAGGCTTTGGTCAGACAATTACTACCATCAGCAGTGATCAATTATAGTAATTGTTAACCCTTTTCTTGTTACACTTTATGGTAGCTTCTATGATCTGGCAAATCTGATCATCATAACTGTGTTCTCAAAATATGAAAACATGGGTTAAGATTGTAGTGGTGGAGTGTATAAAGCAAACATTTTACCCTATCAATTGCTCACTTTATGCAAGTTCTAGGCACATGTATTTCTGCCCATGTTTAAACTTATGATATTTTCAACAAAATAAAAATCTAAATAATGACCTTTTGGTGTTACTTCATTCTACAGTAAAGTAAAACATTAAAGTGGCCATATGTAACTTTTTGGCCTACCTGACTAAATTATTATAGTTATAGATATATCATTCTAGTCTAAGAAGGAGTAGATCTGTTCTATATTTCTATGCTTACCATTCTTCAGTTATGTTTTTGAATGTTTTACTTTTGGGTTTGTAAACCAGCTGAAACAGCAATATTTTTGGTAATGGAAAAAATATTTCACAGTGGTTTAGATAGTACAATAATTCTCTACTATGATATTTTGTCACAAACTGAAATTAGGCTAAATATTTAAGTTTTAGCAACCAGGAAATGGCGGAACAATTTCTACATAGTGCAACTTTAAATTGTGAGGTAAAAGGTGTTGCCTTGTTTTATGAGTTGTGTGCTGACACATCATATTGTCACATGGAATAACGCGGTAGAGACGAAACAGGTATGGGGAGTGAAACATTTAATATAGAACGGACATGGAACGAGCCAGGAACAGCTTCAGCAAACGAGTAACACAAACAAAAAACAATCAATGCAGAAGCGGGGAACAGAGCTGGGGAACTGGCACATATAGGGGAGGTAATAACAGGTGATGAGTGAGTCCAGGTGAGTCCAATATCGCTGATGTGCGTGACGAGGCAAGGCAGGTGTGCGTAATGGATGGAAGGAGTGCGTGATGCAGGGCGCCCTCAAGCGCCGGGGGGGAAGAGTGAGAGCAGACATGACACATATACTGTATTAATACAAAAAAGATATGTTAAAAGTTAAATATTAGCTTTGTCTGAAGCCCCCCAAAAAAACTGGACCTGAAAGTGACTCATTAACCTTGCTGGCTTCACTTTTGTCAGCTGGTTGGTTATGGTAGAGTTTCCGCCATAACAATGAGAGTCGTTGTCCCAATGGCAGGTGATGTGCTTATCGTGGACAGATTTTTACTGTAAACCTTCTCACTTCGCCTCTTCCTCTCTGGTTATGCTGTCAAGCAGGAAAGCGTGTTTGGGACACTCATAGTCGGTAGGTAGTTAGTTAGTTGTCTTTTGTGTCGGTGCACAAAGGTTTAATAATGTTAGCCAGGTAGCTAGTGAGCCAGCTAACATTAACAACTAATTTAGCTAGCTAGCTAGATAAAAGTTTCCTTATGCCCTTTTTCTGCAGATCATTGCAAGTAACATAGTTTGTCTCTTAGCTAGCTAACTTTACACGTTGCACATAGGCACAAGTTAGCTAGCCACCTAGCTACAGAGCCATCAGAAAATATTCACACCCCTTGACTTTTTCCAGATTTTGTTATGTTACAAAGTGGAATTTAATTTAACTCTCATTGATCTACACATAATACTCTAATGTCAAAGTGGAAGAAAAATTCTAACACTTAAAAAATGTATTATGGAAAATAAAACACTAATAGGGAAAGGGGAAACCTAATCAGTTGCACAACTGCATGCACTCAACCAAAATGTAACCCAACCCCTCTGAATCAGAGCGTTGCGGAGGGCTGCTTTAATTGAAGCCACGTCATTGGCACCCAGGGAACAGTTTCTGTTTGGGGTTAACTGTCTTGCTCAAGGGCGGAACGGAAGAATTTTCCGCCTTGTAGGCTTAAACCAGCGACCTTTTCAGTTACTGGCCCAACTTTCTTAACTGCTAGACTACCTGCCACTCTGTATGTTGATTAGATAAGTATTCAACCCCCTGAGTCAACACATGCTAGAATCCCCTTTGGCAGCGATTACAGCGTTATGTCTTTCTGGGTACGTCTCTAAGAGCTTTGCACACCTGGATTGTAAAATATTTGCCAATTTTTCTTAAATTCTTCAAGCTCTGTCAGGTTGACTGTTGATCAATGCTAGATAGTCATTTTCAAGTCTCACCATAGATCTTCAAGACAATTTAAGTTAAAACTGTAACTAGGCCACTCAGGAACATTCAGCGTCGTCTTGGTAAGAAACTCCAGTGTATATTTGGACTTGTGTTTCAGGTAAGGGTCCCGCTGAAAGGTGGAAAGCAGACTGAACCAAGTTTTCCTCTAAGATTTTGTCTGTGCTAAGCTCTATTCCATTTAATTTTATCCTTAAAACTCCCTAGTCCTTGCCAATGACAAGCATACCCATAACCAGTGGCAGCTCTGTAAATTTCATAAAATTAAAAAGTGAAACATTAAAAAAGTTATCCTTTTTAGATAAAACTATACTAAATACTGTATATTCACGTCACCAAATAATTGATCTGTTTTGCAATGAAATCCTACAGTAGCCTCAGCAGACTCTGAAGGGTAGCACCATGGTTGTCACGTTCCTGACCTGTTTTCTGTTGTTTGGTATGTGTTTAATTGGTCAGGGCGTGAGTTTTGGGTGGGTAGTCTATGTTATGTGTTTTCTATGTTGGGTTAATGGGTTGCCTGGTATGGCTCTCAATTAGAGGCAGGTGTTTGGCGTTTCCTCTAATTGAGAGTCATATTAAGGTAGGTTGTTTCACATTGTTTGTTGTGGGTGGTTGTCTTCCGTGTCAGTACATGTTACCACACGGGACTGTTTTCGGTTTGTCTGTTCCTGTTTGTGTGTTCTTCGTTTCATGTAAGTTCGTAAGTTTAGGTCGTTTTGTTATTTTGTTTTTCTAAAGTGTTATTTTGTGTTTCGTCGTTTTGTCTAATAAATCATTATGTCCACATACCTCGCTGTGTGTTGGTCTGATCCATGCTCCTCCTCATCCGAGGAGGAGGAATATGACGACGATCGTTACAATCGTTTAGCAGGAGGACAGCTAGCTTCTGCCCTCCTCTACATACATTGACTTAAATATAAAACCTAGGAGGCTCTTGGTTCTCACCCCCTAGCATAGATTTACACAGTCATAATGACAACTTCCGGAGGGCGTCCTCTGACCTATTAGAGCTCTTGCAGCATGAAGTGATATGTTGTCCACCCAATCAAAGGATCAGTGAATTAATCTAATACTGAAAACATAAGCTACAGCTAATCAGCACTGCAGTGCATAAAATGTGGTGAGTAGTTGACTCAAAGAGAGAGAAAGACAATAGTTGAACAGTTTAATTTCTTCAAAAATCGAGGAGAATCAAGAGAGAGAGAGATTGAGAGAGCATTCGGAAAGCATTTGGACCCCTTCCCTTTTTCTGCATTTTGTTACGTTACAGTCTTATTCTAAAATGGATTCAATAAATTAAAATCCTCATCAATATACATACAATACCCCATAATGACAAAATAAAAACAAGTTTATAAATGTTGGCAAATTTATTAAAAAAAATTAAAACAGAAATATCTTCTTTACATAAGTATTCAGACCCTTTGTTGTGAGAACCAAAATTGAGCTCAGCTGCATCCTATTTCCATTGATCATCCTTGAGATGTTTCTACAACTTGATTGGAATATGTGGTAAATTCAATTGATTGGACATGATTTGGAAAGGCACACACCTGTCTTTATAAGGTCCCACAGTTGAGTGCATGTCAGAGCAAAAACCAAGCCATGAGGTCGAAGGAATTGTCCGTAGAGCTCTGAGACAGGATTGTGTTGAGGCACAGATCTGGGAAAGGGTACCAAATAATGTCTGCAGCATTGAAGGTCGCCAAGAACACAGTGGCCTCCATCATTCTTAAATGGAAGAAGTTTGTAACCAACAAGACTCTTCCTAGAGCCCGCCGCATGGCCAAACTGAGCAATCGGGGGAGAATGGCCTTGGTTAGGGAGGTAACCAAGAACCTGATGGTCACTCTGACAGAGCTCCAGAGTTCCTCTGTGGAGATGGGAGGAGCTTCCAGAAGGACAACCATCTATGTAGCACTCCACCAGTGGTAGAATTGCCAGATGGAAGCCACTCCTCAGTAAAAGTCACATGACAGGCACCTAAAAGACTCTCAGAACATGAGAAACAAGACTCTCTGGTCTGATGAAACCAAGATTGAACTCTTTGGCCTGAATGCCAAGCGTCACGTCTGGGGGAAACCTGGCACCATCCCTACGGTGATGGCATCATGCTATGGGGCGGTTTTTCAGCGGCAGGGACAGGGAGATGAATGGAGCAAAGTACATAGTACATTAATGAAAACCTGATCCAGAGCACGCAGGACCTCAGACTGGGACAAAGCTTATAGCATCATACCCAAATTTTGCTTCAACAAAGTACTGAGTAAAGGATCTGAATAGTTATGTAAATGTGATATGAGTTTTTTCTTTTTAATACATTTTCCAAAAAAACTAACTTTTTGCTATGTCATTATGGGGTATTGTTTGTAAATTGATGAGGGGGAGAAGGAATAAGGCTGTAACATAACAGAATGTGGAAAAGTCAAAGGGTCTGAATTCTTTCTGAATGCACTGTATATTTGGTTGTATTTTTTTAACTTTCACTTTCACCTAGCTAGCAAATGCAGATAGCTAGTTAGCCTACTCAAACATGCTGCTCAACCAAATAGGGATGCTACAGTGTACAGAGAGGAGGTAGTCATTAAATCATTATTTTAAACACTACTATTGCACATAGAGTGAGTTCTTGCAACTTATTATGTGACTTGTTGAGCAAATGTAGGCTTTCCATAACAAAGTGGTTGAATACTTCGACTTAAGACATTTCTGCTTTTAATTTTTTATTCATTTGTAAACTTTTCCAAAAACACAATTCCACTTTGATATTATGAGGTATTGTGTGTAGGCCAGTGACATAAAATCTCAATTTCATACATTTTAAATTCAGGCTGTAACACAACAAAATGTGAAAAAAGTCAAGGGGTGTGAATACTTTCTGAAGGCAGGGTGGGTGAGTGAGTGGGAGTCAGTGCAAAAGGTTTCTTCAGAGCAGGTGTGAAGAGTCGTTGAAAATAGTCTCTAATGGGCAGGTGACTGTCTGTGGTCTATTGAACAATCAGATGTTCTGGGTAGGGCTGCAGTGGAGGTAGATGATTGCTCCGGTTTTTGTTCTGACTGCGCTTTTTCTGCCCATAAGCGTGCTTGGCCCTAATCCGGTCCTCAAACTGGGGAACGCCAGGGTGGGGAGGTTATAAAAAATGCATCAGGGTCCTCTGGGTCATGACCCCATGCCTTCAGTTGCCCCCGCAAATCGCTGCTTCTCTTCAGCAGAGAGTTCTTTTGACCAACTGGCAAGAGCTTGTGAAATTAATTAACAAACTTGAATATCAAAGCAGAAAAAACACACTATAAAATCTGTGTCAAATTTGTACTTGTACAGTATTTAAAATGTATGGATTGGTTTACGTTTATAAACACACCTGTCTCTGTTTCTTTGCTGTCTGAGGTTTCAGACGATTTATGCCTCTGTCTTTCAGTCCAATACCAATTTGCAGCTGCATTTGAGGAGTCAGTGTAGTTTATTAGCCATGGCTATATGCATCAAAATCCTTGGGAAAATTGTAAGATGTAGAACTGTTATAGTCAGTCCATGTCTTTATTGGACTACTCCCCTTCATAATCTGCCATGCCTCACTCTCCATCTGTGTATCGTAATCTCAGTTGACTGATCAGCAGACCCAGTACACATGTGTTGTGTAGACTCTTCTTCCTGAAACATGAAATTCAGTTCATGCATGATGTTCACACCACTATTTCATGTAACAATGCTAAGATAACCATCATACTATAACATACCCTGATGGCTTTAAAAAAATAAATAATACACATATATGTATATATACACATATACAGTATATATACATGTACTGTATACAGTACAAGTCAAAGGTTTGGCCACACCTACTCATTCTGTCACGCCTGCCCCCGCTCTCCCTCCCTGGCACTCGAGGGCGCCAGGCTGGCCAGCACTACGCACTCCTGCCACCATCATTATACGCAACTGTTTCCCTCGTCACGCACATCAGCGATTCATTGGACTCACCTGGACTCAATCACCTGCTTTCATTTCCTCCGCTATATCTGTCTGTTCCCGAGGTTGTTCCCCGCTTCAACATAATTGTTGTTTGTCGTTGTGTTACCCGGCTCTAACGCTGTTCTTGTCCTGTTCCTTGTCTGTGCAATATTAAATGTTCACTCTCCGTACCTGCTTCTCTACTCCAGCGTCGGTTCTTACACATTACAAATATGTCATCAAGTTATCAAGGCTCATCAACACTTTTTTGGTTACTACATGATTTCATATGTGTTATTTCATAGTTTTGATTACTTCACTATTACGCTACAACGTAGAAAAAAAGTACAAATAAAGAAAAAGTCTCTAAAGCAGCAGATACGACATCCCATCGCCTTTCAGAGGCTCAGCGACATTCTTTTCTTTGAGTTTGGGTCATCATTACTTGGCGACTCACTATGTGCAATCTACCGTTTATGGTTTCCAGCTGTGAAATAGTTTTTATTTTTAACCTCTGCACACTGTGGGGAGAGTGTGTGTTTGTGTATGTGTTATGCACCTGTAACAACATGTGTGGAGCATACCAGCGCCCACTTCTTCCCATCTATGTCATCATCAACTTTGCAACAAGATCTCACGGTTTTACCAATTTTATCCACGTTTCTCGGAAGGTTACATTTTTAAGTTGCTCCAAACGTCAAATTTGTAAGTGTTTTTCCCACCCTGGGTTGCTCCTCCTGCTCGTACAGAATGGTTGAGAGAGAGAGAGAGAGATAATAGTTTTCTTTAATGAAACATTCTCATTTCATCAAAGCCCCCCCCTTAAAATAAATCCTGTAGAGAGAGCTATCATCTACACACAACCCACTGGGTACAAACTGCTTGAATCAACGTTGTTTACATGTCATTTCAAATAAATTACGTTGAACCAACGTGGAATATCAAATAAAATAAAATTGTATTAGTCACATGCACCGAATACAACACATGCTTACTTACGAGGCCCTAACCAACAATGCAGTTTTAAAAACTATGGATAAGAATAAGAAATAAAAGTAACAAATGATAAAAGAGCAGCAGTAAAATAACAATAGCGAGACTACATACAGAGGGGCACAGATACAGAGTCAATGTGCGGGGGCACAGGTTAGTTGCGGTAGAGTTATTAAAGTGACTATGCATAGATGATAACAACAGAGAGTAGCAGCGGTGTAAAAGAGGGGGAGGGGGGGATGTAAATAGTCTGAGTAGCCATTTGATTAGATGTTCAGGAGTCTTATGGCTTGGGGGTAGAAGCTGTTTAGAAGCCTCTTGGACCTAGACTTGGCGCTCCGGTACCGCTTGCCGTGTGGTAGCAGAGAGAACAGTCTATGACTAGGGTGGCTGGAGTCTTTGACAATTTGTAGGGCCTTCCTCTGACACCGCCTGGTATAGAGGTCCTGGATGGCAGGAAGCTTGGCTTGATGTACTGGGCAGTTCGCACTACCCTCTGTAGTGCCTTGCGGTCGGAGGCCAAGCAGTTGCCATACCAGGCAGTGATGCAACCAGTCAGGATGCTCTCAATGGTGCAGCTGTAGAACCTTATGAGGATCTGAGGATCCATGCCAAATCTTTTCAGTCTCCTGAGGGGGAATAGGTTTTGTCATGCCCGCTTCATGACTGTCTTGGCGTGCTTGGACCATGTTAGATTGTTGGTGATGTGGACACCAAGAAACTTGAAGCTCTCAACCTGCTCCACTGCAGCCCCCGTCGATGAGAATGGGGGCGTGCTTGGTCGTCTTTTTCCTGTAGTCCACAATCATCTCCCTTGTCTTGATCACGTTGAGGGAGAGGTTGTTGTCCTGGTACCACACGGCCAGGTCTCTGACCTCCTCCCTACAGGCTGTCTCGTCGTTGATCAGGCCTACCACTGTTGTGTCATCGGCAAACTTAATGATGGTGTTGGAGTCGTGCTTGGCCGTGTAGTCATGAGTGAACAGAGAGTACAAGAGGGGACTGAGCATGCACCCCTGAGGTGTCCCTGTGTTGAGGATCAGCATGGTGGAAGTGTTGTTACCTAACCTTACCACCATGACCAGCCTTTCAAAGCACTTCATGGCTACAGACATGAGTGCTACGGGTCGGTAATCATTTAGGCAGGTTACCTTAGTGTTCTTGTGCACAGGTATTATGGTGGTCTTCTTAAAAAAATTGGTATTACAGACTCGGGCAGGGAGAGGTTGAAAATGTCAGTGAAGACACTTGCCAGTTGGTCAACCTAAATACAATTAACAATGGTGTGTGTAGTCAGTAATCAGCAGTGTAAGTGAGTGGTTGCGTGCATAGATGTGATAGTGAGGGGTGTTGAAAGGTGTCAAAGCAAACAAACAAAATGGCCACGAAAATGCCACAACCAAACTCTAACAGTGTGTCTGCATGGAGAGTCTCCTCAATGAATGGGGAAGAGGTGTATTTATCCCGGGACACACCCGAGCCCAGGTGTGTCCCATTTCGTTGACAACCCTCCCGGCTCTGCCCACCGACATCCTATTAAGGAAACCATGAGCAAAAAGAAAGAATTCGGCCCCCCCCCCCCCCCATAAAACCGGGGACCAACAAGGACCCCGGAACACCATACCAGTCACACAAACAAAATACTGCCCTGGGTCCTAATAGAAGAGCCATCCTGCGTCCCAAATCCATAAGGGGGTACGTGTTCACACTTCCACTTGCCCCAGCCAACCTCGTCCGCCCCAGACCTCAGTAACCTTTGTCACAGGAAGCAACCTTTAAGAGGACAAAAGAATACGAGACCAGAAGGAAATAGACAGGATCGATAGAACAGGACAATACCAAACATAAAATAACAGTGGTCAGTCGCGTGGACATTCAGGAACAGAGCGCACAAGAGAGCGTGTCAGAAACGACATTGTCAGTCCCCCTGATGTGTCGCACATCGAGATGGTGTTTATTTTTGCAAGCATTCCATCTCATTATCCTCTGGTTAGGACACATCACGGACCTCAAGAAGGTGAGAGGATTATGGTCGGTGTAGACCATAATAGGTACTACTCCTGACCCGACATATACCTCGAAGTGTATGAGTGCTAGTGCTTTTTTTCCCAAGACCGAGTAGTTCACCTGATAATAGTTAAACTTTTTGGAAAATAAACTAACAGGCCTCTCAACACCAGACACATCTGCTTGCAGCAAAACTGCACCTGCCCCCACATGACTAGCATCCACCTGCAAGGTAAATGGCAAATCCACGCGAGGAGCAGCCAGCACCGGAGTTGAGGTAAGCAACCTCTTTGCATCTTCAAAAGCCTGTTGACAACGAGAAGACCATACGTAAACAGCCTAAGCTTTCAGCAAATCTGTCAAGGGAGTGACCACAGTAGAGAAGTTCCTACAGAAACTATGGTAATAACCTATCATTACCAAAAAACGCATCAGTTCATTTTTAGTAGTTGGTGGTGGAAAGCATCAATAGCTACCACCTTAGCCCGAACAGGACGCACTACACCCTGCCCAACCACTTTTCCAAGGTATATAACGGTCGCCTGAGCAAACTCACATTTAGCCAGATTGATCGTGAGGCGACCCGCAGCTAGGCGGTCGAACAAGGCTTAAATACGGGACAGATGTTCCTCCCAAGTATCTGCATATATCACTACATCATCCAGATAAACAGTGCACCCGGCCAGACCGGAGACATCCCAGTTCATAAGTCACTGAAAAGTGTCAGGTGCATTATGCAGGCCGAAACTCATAACCGAATAAGAGTACAGACCAGAGATTTCACGTTCCCTACTCATCAGTGGGACCTGCCAATAGCCCTTTAACAGGTCAAATTTGCTCACAAACTTAGCTGCGCCGACTTGATCAACACAGTCCTCCATCTGACGAAGAGGAAATTAATCTAGTTTAGTGACACTGTTTACCTTACGGTAGTCTGTACAAAATCTGTTTGTCCCATCCGGTTTACTGACCAAGACACAGGGATAAGCACAAGTGGAGACAGAAAGCTGCTATATCACTCTCCAGCATGTACCTGACCTCAGAATCCAGACAAAGCAGTTTCTCTGAAGAAACTCGCAGTCCTGATGTCCAAAAGTTATTTTCGGTCATAAGAGACAGTAGCGGCAACATTATGTACAAAATAAGTAAAAAAATAGGTTGCAAATAAACGAACAGCAAACACAATCGGTTGGGGACACGTAAAACGTCAGCCTTCTTCTCCGGCGCCATTGTTGCCATAGACACTAAATTGACGTCTGTCTCCAGTGGAAAGCTTCTAAGGATGTGGTAGCTTACATCTTCTCCATGTAGAAAGATGTAGGAGGAGAGGGAGTCGGCACATTATCCAACACAAAATCCATTTAAAAAGATTTAGGGGCTTCTATATCTCATTAGCAATAAGGCTGTACAAAGAGCCGTCTATAAACTAATGCATGTAATCATTGTCTGCTTATTTGATTACATTTTTGTTTACATTTAATTTTTTTGCTGCTGTATATTTCATATTGATTAGGCATTATCCTCTGCTCTGCTGCTCTCCATACAGATGTGAGTTACAGTAACCATTCATCATGAATCTTTCTCTTGGGTGTGCACACACACACAGTCTGGCTGTCTCTGATACAAAGAGTACTCTGGTTTTCTAGCCTAAGTGGTTCACAAATGACAGTAAAAACTATTACATATCAAAATCCAGAGATCACTTCTCATTTTCGTTCAGTCATTTCAATGTCAATTTTTTCCCCAAAAATATATTAGTCTAATAGCCAATGATATTTCAGTCAACATGTATATACATAGATGTAGGCTATCTACTTTCTAAAGCCATTAAATGGCAAAAATCCGTTTATAATGATCAAGTCTACTTTTGGTATTCAAGGTGAAATATCAATGCATATATCAACAAAAAAACACAATTTACTGAATGCCACTGCGTCATCGTACAAGGTTTCGAGTCAAAGCACGCCTCCTCCTGTGCCAGATATATAATCATCAGAACTTGCCTCTTGGGCTCAAATCCGTACTCTCCCTTTGCTGCTTTTACGCGCAAACTCACTTCCCTTACTAACGCTACATGTGTTTTCTCAACGGGATTTTTATATTTTGCAGTCTTTAACAAGTGATTCTAAGAGTCTATTTACATTACACAATATGGAGGTTAATTTTACACTGACAGGGCGCGACTTTCTAGATTTACGCGCGTTGGCACAGAAACTTCTGACTCAGGGAAACAACTACTCTCTGCGTCTGGTGAACTACTCTCTGTTTGACAACGGATCGGGGTTCTATGAGGAGGACTCATTGGACGTGAACACGAACATCTACTCGAAAGTCCTGGTCACTGTGATCTATATCGCGCTCTTTGCGGTCGGTTGCTTAGGAAACTCCGTTACGCTTTACACCCTGCTGACCAAGAAGTCACTACAAAATCTCCAAAGCACTGTCCACTATCACCTAGCGAGTCTCGCCGTCTCCGACCTGCTAATACTAGTCCTCAGCATGCCCGTCGAACTCTATAACTTCATCTGGGTCCATCACCCTTGGGCGTTCGGAGGAGTCGTTTGTAAAGGTTACTATTTCATTCGGGATGCTTGCTCTTATGCCACAGCATTCAACATCGCCAGCCTCAGCGTTGAGCGTTATATGGCAATTTGCCACCCTTTCAAGGCGAAGAGCATCATGTCGCGCAGCCGCACCAAGAAGCTGATCAGCGGGATGTGGGTGGCTTCGTTCCTCCTGGCCTCTCCGATGCTCTTCACCATGGGCCAGAAGTACCATGGGTCCCAAAGGGAGAAGATATGTACCACAATCGTGTCACCTGTCTTATTGAAGATAGTGATTCAGGTGGGTTTGAAACTCCTCATTTCACAACAATCAGTTGAGTAGTGCACAGGAGGTTGGTGGTACCTTAATTGGGGAGGACAGGCTTGTGGTAATGGCTGGAGCAAAATGAGTGGAAAGGCACTCCGTTCCAGCCATTATAATGAGCCATGTTCCCCTCAGCAGCCTCCACTGGAGTAGTGGTATTTTATGCACCTATTTAGTCACTGCACAGCACACACAGAGAGGGGGGGGGGGGGGGGGGGGGAATGGTGCAGGAGAGTAGGATGAGATACAGAAACAGAGATGAATAACCAATAATCAGAACATTTTAATTAATTTCCCCACTCACGAGAGACAACCTGGTGGTATATTTTGTTTAATTTCCCCACTCACGAGAGACAACCTGGTGGTATATTTTGTTTAATTTCCCCACTCACGAGAGACAACCTGGTGGTATATTTTGTTTAATTTCCCCACTCATGAGAGACAACCTGCTGGTGGTATATTTTATTTAATTTCCCCACTCATGAGAGACAACCTGGTGGTATATTTTGGAGATGCGATATGTAGTACTGTTTAGGGGTCCTTGGATGGAAGTGGTCTGGTTGTCATGGTGATTGGCTGCTGCAGTTGTTTGTGGAAGTGTGTGACTGGTGATATTGTGGCATCAAGTAGCCTAGTGATTAAAAAAGCGGGCCAGCAACTGGAGGGTTGCTGGTTAGAATCCTAGCTCAGAAGATTTATTGCAGAGGGTTGCTGGCATTATCCAAAATTCTATCGCCTGCTGTTGTGCACCTGAACTAGGCACTTAACCACCTATAATTGCTGCACTGTGATTGCTTCCCACCACTTGGCATATGTGTGTGTCTCAGGGGGTTGGGTTGTGCATAAAGATATGTTTCCGATCTCTACATTAATGGACTATAAAGCACATATAATCTTATCTTGTCCCTCCTTGCAATGTCCCCACACCCTCCACTTCCATCCTCACATATCATTGTCATATACAAAAACTGAGAGAACAGCAAGCAAATACAGGAAATCCTGTCTTCTAAGGGTGCTGTTGTTGTTGCACAACATATTTCTTCAGAATGTATGGTTATAGCAAGGTCGAGCTCGAAACTTGATGGAATGGCACCATAAATTGTATGAATTTTGCGCTTCCACAGAATTTACCATAATCTCCAAAATCATAAGAATTGCATTGCCAGAGCTGTCAGTTTTTTCTTTCCACTTCTCTTTTCCCTACATACAACATGACCATTTTTTACATCATGTAATTTCACTTCTCCTCCTCCTACGCATAGGGATGTCATTACACACGCTGCAGGAACACGCACTCTCCTCCGCAACAAACCATGTGTAGCCTAGGATACCTGGAGGGCAGCCACAAATGTCTTCGCTTATTTTATTTTGTTGGGCATAAATACTGACATTGTCAAGCATCAGGACTTAGGAGGCAGTTTATCAACCTAAAGCATGGTGATAAAAGGGGGGTCACTACTACTACACTAGTTGTGTGTGCATGTGCCAGAGATGTATTAGTGACTCCCATTTCAGAAGCAACGGAACTAATAAGTCTGTGTACCTTTCAGTTTAGCTTCCTGCTGTTTGGTAGTGCAGGGCCCTATAACACTTCATCCACCAGTTTGATCACTACAGAGAGAGGAAGAGAGTCAGACAGTTGCTCCACTAGCTGCCCACAGATGTTTTTGGGTGTGGAGGAAACGTAGCCCTCTAAAATTGTTGATGTGTGTAGAGTGTGTGTGTCTGTTTGTGTTTGTCAGTGCATACGTGTTTGTGTGGAGTATGTGCGTGCATGTTTGTGTGGGTGTGTCAGTGTTTGTGTGTGCACGCGTTTGTGTGAGTGTGTTTGTGTGCGTGTATGTGGGCGTGTGCAGTATTACTTAGTTTTTGGCATAGAGCACTACAGAATAATAGGGGAACTCCGGGATTAACATGAATGGTGTCCCTCTGTGCAGGGAACTCTCTGGTTGTATTTCTGGAGAGTCCATGCTGTGTGAAACACTTGGTATTGTGGTCTTTCTCATTTCAACCACCTCAGCCTGCTGTGACGCCACTGGGAAACAAACCAAACTCTAACACTCATGACTGATGACAGAACCGTGGCACAGCTTTCTGTGCCTTCCAGGTAACACCTCACAAACTCAGCCAAGGCTTGACTTGAGTCCAGAACTTTTGTGAAATAGCACAGTTACAAATAGATAACAAACTGGATGGACATCAGAAATAGAGGAAGGACTAAAAACAAACAAAAAATAACTATTGTAAAATAAATTGTGTCTGTAAAATGTGTATAAGATGTATAGATTTAAGGTAAATGCCGAAGTGTTTATTAGTTTACTCCAATTGGGGGGGGATCGGTGGTGGGGTTTGCGGGGAATAATAAAGGTATATTATTTTTTAAATGATGTATGTCTATATAGGTATGTGTAAGTATATATGTGTATACGCATGCATGCGTGTATGGATATATATATTTACCCCAAAAATATATGGGGGATTGGAAATGATGCAGACAATTACATTGATGGAAGCAACATTCTTTCCGCAATATTAAGCTGATCCACCCCTTAAAAGTTGTTTTTTTAAAGGCTTGACTTGAGTCCAAAAGCGTCTTGCTGCGTTTAGGCAGTACTGGCAAAATCTGATCTGATTGCTCAAAAGACCAATTAGTGAAATTGGTATGCCTGTGCTCTGTATAAAAGTTATTGAGATTCAGTCAAAATGGCTCATCTTATCAAGCCAAGTCAACAAAATTAGGAAAATGTTAAGTTGACAAAATGTTAAGTTGACTCACTCAGAAAAAAATTATCTAGTTGAGTAAACAAAAACAATGTGTTTAGTCAACTTAGAAATACACAGCCATGAAGTCAAAGAAACTGAAACAACATACGTTTTGTTGACTAAAAATGTGACGGACTGGCTCAAATCGGTCTTATGTAGCAAAAATTGAAATTGTGTTTTTTACATTGGATAAAAGTAGAGACTCAGAGATACAAAATGGTATATCATACACTACAGTTGAGGAACAATAGGAAAGTAATTCTGCTTTGAACGTTGATAAACTTGTGAACTCACTTTTGAGAAAATGGCTTTTAAAATGTAGCATGTAGCTAACCAACCAGGTTCAATGTTAGCTACCTAACAATAGGCTATAGCTAGTAATCAAATGGCTCTGAGATACGAATAATAAGATCATACGCAAAACGTTATCTAGCGAGCCAGCCAGCTAACGTTAGCTAGCTAGCTAACAGTACACTAACTTGAAATGAAACCATTTTATTTCAAAATTAGTAATGTGTAATATCTGTAAATGTACCTAGCTAGACTATCTTACCCATATACATCATTCATAGATGGATGTGTCTCCTGTCGGATGCCATGGTTGCCCTTAGTTTGAAGATGTAATCCTGAGACAGGTGTTTTCTCCACCTCCTTAGCTATCATACTCAAATTCCACTGATTTCAAAAACTCGGTCCTCTAGGATGTGGAAAGTAACACTTATGTAGTTTTACTACACTATACATTTTTTTAAGCTGCGTTAGACAGGATTACCTAGACATATTGACCAACTCAAATAGACATTCTGATTTAAAAAAAGTTTAAGTTCAAACGGCTCTCCTGTGAAGTAGTGACCCACGACATATGCCTAGTTTCTTGAAAGGGGTCACAAATGTCAAGTGAAGATGACTTAAACTTGACTAATTGTCTAGACTTAGGAACCAAGTTTAATCAATGAATATCAACATGTTTACTCAACTTAGAAATACACAACCAAAAACTCAAATCCTCTAAAACAACAGAACAGCTCTATTGACAAAAAAAAGTTCAGATGACTTCAACTTATTTATTTGGGGGGAGGGGGTGGGGGGGGGGGGCGTAGCTCATTAGAATAATACCTAGCAATCTTTGCAACTGTTTAATTTGAACATTTACAATTTTGTCATTTAGCAGACGCTTTTATCCAGAATGAACTTTCAAAGTGTCGCGTTCCTGACCTTATTTCCTTTGTTTAGTCTTTGTTTAGTTGGTCAGGGCGTGAGCTGGGTGGGTATATTCTATGTGTTGTGTCTCATTGGTTAGGTGTGTCTGATTGGCCTGATATGGTTCTCAATCAGAGGCAGGTGTTTTACGTTGTCTCTGATTGGGAACCATATTTAGGTAGGCTGTGTTCACTGTTTGTTTGGGGGGGATTGTTCCTGTTCATTGCGTTCTTTGTTTTCACTAGGTTCACGTTCAGGTCTGTAGCGTCGTTGGTTTCATTCTGTTTATTGTTTTGTTTGTGTTTAGAAGTGTTCCAATAAATATGGAAACGTACCACGCTGCGATTTGGTCCTCCTCTCTTCCACCTAACGACGAGTGTTACACAAAGTTCTTGACATTTTCCTGCTTGACTAACCTCCATGTCTTACAGTAATGATGGACTGTCATTTCTCTTATTTGAGCTGTTCTTGCCATAATATGGACATGGTCTTTTACCAAATAGGGATATTCTCTGTATATGTCCCCTACCTTGTCACAACACAACTGATTGGCTTAAACGCATTAAGAGGGAAATAAATTCCACAAATTAACTTTTAACGAGGCACACCTGTTAATTGAAATGCATTCCAGGTGACTACCTCATGAAGCTCATGAGAGAATGCCAAGAGTATGCAAAGCTGTCATCAAGGCAAAGGGGGGCTATTTGAAGAATCTCAAATCTCAAATATAGTTTGATTTGTTTATCACTTTTTGTGTACTACATAGTTTTGATGTCTTCACTGTTATTCTACAATGTAAAAAAAATACTAAAAATAAAGAAAAACCCTTGAATGAGTAGGTGTGTCCAAACTATTGACTGGTACTGTATATGCAGGTAAAGTCTATTTAAGTTGATAGTAAATTAAATTGATTGAAAATGTGAAGTTCTCTACCAAAACTTTAATTGATTCTGTCACGTTCTGACCATAGTTCTGTTGTATTTTCTTTGTTTTAGTGTGGTCAGGGCATGAGTTGGGTGGGTTATTGTCATTGTCTCTGATTGGGAACTATATTTAGGTAGCCTGTTTTGTCTTTTGGTTTGTGGGTGTTTGTCTTCCGTGTCAGTGTTTGTCGCCACACGGTACTGTTTCGGTTGTTCACTTTGTTTATTGTTTTGTTCCAGTGTTCAGTTTTGGTTTATTAAAAAGACATGAACACAGGGCCTCCCGGGTGGCGCAGTGGTCTAGGGCACTGCATCGCAGTGCTAACTGCGCCACCAGAGTCTCTGGGTTCGCCCCCAGGCTCTGTCGCAGCCGGCCGCGACCGGGAGGTCCGTGGGGCGACGCACAATTGGGCCAGCGTCGTCCGGGTTAGGGAGGGTTTGGCCGGTAGGGATTTCCTTGTCTCATCGCGCTCCAGCGACTCCTGTGGCGGGCTGGGCGCAGTGCGCGCTAACCAAGGGGGGCCAGGTGCACGGTGTTTCCTCCGACACATTGGTGCGGCTGGCTTCCGGGTTGGAGGCGTGCTGTGTTAAAGAAGCAGTGCGGCTTGGTTGGGTTGTGCTTCGGAGGACGCATAGCTTTCGACCTTCGTCTCTCCCGAGCCCGTACGGGAGTTGTAGCGATGAGACAAGATAGTAATTACTAGCGATTGGATACCACGAAAAATTGAAAAATTGGGGTGAAAAGGGGAGAGAAAAAAAAAAAAAAAAAAAAAAAGACATGAACACTTACTACGCCACACCTTGGTCCGATCCTTCTTCCACCACCGAAGAAAATCATTACAGATTCAACTATAAATAGCAGGTTGTACTGAAACTGTAAAGTTGACTTGACTTTCTTTTATTAGTCAAGGTAAATTTGGTGTTAGTTTGGAAAACTCTACATTTAAAGTTATAACTAAAATTGAAATTGATTCAACTAGGAAAATTGTAGGTTATACTGACAAATGGGGCCAACAGACATGGTCGCCCTGCTTCTACCTCCTAGCCAACTTTGCAGTATTATTTTGTTGTTGTGTTATTTCTTACATTATTTGCTCAGAACATTTCTAGTACTATTACCTACAGCTGAAAATAATGTTTGGATATTAGAGCAACGGTCACTTACCTAGACAAGGGATGCCGATGGCAGCTCCCGTATGGTTGATGAGCAATTTTATAAGGCATGACTTCCCTTAACAGAAATTTCCCTTCCCGGACCTGAATCCTTTGTTTGATGTGCCCGAGGCAGCCCCATTCATCCCGGGGATACTCCAAAACATCACCGCCGGAGAAGTGGGGTCTTAGTCAGACTTGGGAAGCAGGCACACCACTCACCGCTTCTGAGTATATTACTCTCTAACTTTCAGTCCCTGGAAAATAAAATAGATGAACTCAGGGTGAGGATCTCCTTCCAGAGCGACATAAAGGACTAACATACTCTGTTTTCCAGAATGGTGTCGCTCTCTGGATATATTGTCCCTGTCCATACAACCAGCAGGGTTCTCCATTCATTGCGCAGACAGGAACAAAGAACTCTCCGGGAAACACAGAGGTGGAGCAGTATGTCTCATGACAACTCATGGTATGATTGGGGTAACGTACAGAAACTCATCCTTTTATTGTCCCGATCTGGAATACCTCACCATCAAATGCAGACCACATTACCCCTCATTACCCCAGGAGGCCTGGTGCGTAGAGGAGGCACAGGATGAACCGGGCTGTGGGGGAGCACTGGAGCTCTGGTGCGCAGCCTTGGCACCATTCCTCCAGGCTGAATGCCCACTTTAGCGCGGCCCCTCCAGAGTGCAGGCACAGGTCGAACCTGGCTGTGGGGGAGCACTGGAGATCTATTGCTTACCACTCGCACCTCTCCACTTGGCTCAATGCCCACTTTAGCCCGGCACGGGCGGAGCGCAGGCATAGGACAAACTGAACGGTCCCAGCGCACCGGAGACACAGTGCGCAGAGCCGGCACAGGATACCCTGGGCCGAAATGGGGCACCGGAGACCAAGCGCGCTGAGCTGCGACAATCCGCCCTGGTTGGATGCCCACTCTCGGAGGGCTGGCATATAGCGCACCGGGCTATGAGTGCGCCCTGGAGACACTGTGCGCTTTACCGCATAACACGGTGCCTGACCAGTACCACGCTGCTTCCAGTAAGCACGGGGAGTTGGCTCAGGTCTATAGCCTGACTCCGCCAATCTCCTCGTGTACCCCCCCCCCCCCAAAAAAACGAATTGGCTGCTGCCTCTCATGCCGGCTTCGCTCACTTGCCTCATATCGCCGCCTCTCAGCTTTAGCTGCCTACAGTTCCTTTTTCGGGCGGCAATATTTCCCAGCCTGTCTCCAGGGTCCCTTTCCGTCCAGTATCTCCTCCCATGTCCACGAGTCCTGAACCCTCTGCTCCTCCATACCACGCTGCTTGGTCCGCTTGTGGTGGGTAGTTCTGTAATGGTTGTCGTCGTCTGATGAGGAAGAATCAGACCAAAGCGCAGCGTGGTAAGTGTTCCTGATTTTTATTTAAACTGAACACTAAAAAAAAGTGATTAAACGACACAGATACAGTCCTGTCAGGTGCAGAACACTAAACAGAAAACAACTACCCACAAAACACAGGTGGGAAAAGGCTACCTAAGTATGGTTCCCAATCAGAGACAACGATAGACAGCTGTCCCTGATTGAGAACCATATCCGGCCAAAACAAAGAAATACAAAACATAGAATGCCCACCCAAATCACACCCTGACCAAATCAAAATAGAGACATAAAAAGCTCTCTAAGGTCAGGGCGTGACACTCAAGATAATTTTATTCCGTTATAGTCACTGCCGTGCACATTCCCCCACAAGCCGACACCGACACGGCTCTCAGGGAATAACACTGTACTGGGCGGCAGGTAGCCTAGTGGTTAACAGTGTTGGGCCAGTAACCGATAGGTTTTTGGTTTGAATCTCAAGCTGATGTACGTGAAAAATCGGCCAATGTTCCCTTGAACAAGGCACTTAACCCTAATTGCTCACGTAAATTGCTCTGGATAAGAGCGTCTGTTAATGACTGAAATGTAAAATGACTGGAAACCGCATTTATTGTAGCTGGGGACTTTAATTAAGGAAACGCTCCCGAAATTCAACATATCTCCCTTGCTACTCGACACAAAAATTCTTGACTAATATTTCTCTCCATTCCAGGATGGCTACAAGGCCCTCCCCCATTCTCCCTTTGGGAAATCTGACCACACCTCCATCCTGCTTATCCCTGCCTATCCTCGCCTTACCACGGGCCTTATCACGGGTGCAGGAAGCACTTATGGTAAGGACTGTTCAATGTTGGTCTGACCAATCAGAATCTATGCTTCAAAATTGTTTTAATTACGAGGACTGGGATATGTTCCAGGCCACATCTGGAGAATTTGTTTTTATACTGACTCGGTGACGAACTTGCAAAGGGGACGCTGTTCCTACTGTGACGATTAGAACTTATCCAAACCAGAAACCGTGGATACATGGCAGAAAACCACCACATTTAACCAGTGCAAGGTGACTGTGAACATGAGCGTGTACAAACAGACCAACTAAACACCAAGCCGCCGACTTGGGCCCCCGCCACTCACAAAGACTATGTGCTCCCGACTAGTTAAGGACTCCTGACACCCTAGACCCACTACAATTTGCATAGCGGACCAACAGATCCACGTACGACACACTGCCCTATCCCACCTGGACAAGAGGAACACTTATGTAAGAATGCTGTTCGACGAGCCTTCAACATCATAGTGGCAACGAAGCGCATAACAAGCTTAGGGCACTAGTTCTGAACCACTCACTGTGCTGGGTCCTGAACATTTCTGCCAAGCTGATGCTCGACACGGGGTCCCCACAGAGGTGTGTGCTCAGCTCCCTCCTCTATTCCCTGTTCACCCATGACTGCGTGACCACGCACATCTCCAACTCAAATATCAAGTTTGCTGAAGACACAATAGTGGGATGACTATTTACCATCAACGACGAGGCAGCCTACAGGGAGGAGGTGAGTGCCTTAGTGGAGTGGTGCCAGGGAAAATAACCTCTTCATCAACATCAACAAAACAGAGGAGCTGATTGTGGACTACAGGAGACAGCAGAGGGAGCACGCCAACATCCACATTGACGGGCCGCAGTGGAAAGGGTCAAAAGCTTCAAGTTACTCGGCGTGCACATCATTGACGACCTGAAATGGTCCCTTCACACCGACAGTGTGGTGAAGAAGGCGCAACAGCGGGTTGGCCAATGCCTCTGCGATATTGACATGTTGCACAGAAACACTCACAGAGAGAGTTGGGAGGATGGACACTAACGCCCATTTGGCTCTCTGGCCTGCTGGCATGTGCTCCTGGCACCGCTCCCCTTGGAGAGAGAGCCTGTGCTGGGGTTTGTACACTGGTTCCTGGTCCACCTAGCTGCTGGCTAGCTGGTGATGGGATGACTCCTCTATCCCCACTCCTTCCCTCCTACATCCCAACCCTCTCGCCCAACACTCAGGCTCAGAAAGAAGAAGATAATTGCTCACGGTTTGAGAATTTGAAAACCTACAATATGGCCAACAGGAACTAGTCCAAGCCTTGTGTAAAAAGTAGATCAACTTTCTCAATGCAACCTAATCAACTTTTATGTTTTGTGATTATTCAGACCAAAGCATATTTTCTCCCGTGTGTTTGTACTGTAGGCTTCTGGCCTCAAACTCAGATACAATAACTGTCACGTAGAGTAGGCCAGAAGGCTAAACTGGATAACCTAACCTCTATCAAAATAAAAAGATGGCGGAGCCGCAAAAGTTCTTCTGTGCAAAGGTGTTTATTTACAAGTGATTCCGGAACAAAAAAAACAACAGTACTGCTATCAACGTCTACCTGATGGGACAGCTTAAAAACAATGCTGCCCCATCCACAGCTCGATCCAAAATGCCTCTCAAAATGCCTCTCAAAATGCCTCCCAATGAACTGAAAGAGAGGCTCCTTTTGTAGGGCTAGCCCCTCCCCTCAGAACAATTAACCCTAATTAATGAAGCAATTAACAATACAAACCTACATTTTCCATTAACTAAACATACTAAAGGATATACATTGCAACACGGTTTTAAACAATATTACAACATAACATTTACAACATTACATCACTACTGACAATATCTTTCAATATGCCCATATGCATTAATGAGCCATTTGGGACAGGCACTATAAAGCCAGCCCAATTCCCTTAGCTCGGGTCCTTTTCCAGCCTACCCAGAAGCTACAGAGATGGAGAGAGAGGAACAGAACAAACAAACAATGCGCTCATCCACAACATTGATAAGTATAATTTATATTGTATATCTCAAATATGAACATTGGCATAAGTGTGAAATGTATGCACTAAGACAGAAGTTATTTTGTGTGTCGACCCACATTGTTAACTTATCTTATAATGGCACAGGGAGGAGTGATGAATGCGTGTGTGCGTTGAAGAACCAATTGCTGCCCGCGGCCAGTGACGGACTTCTACGTCACATTACCTTCCTCCTCTCCTGAAGCGACCAGGTTCGGGAGCCTTGATAGGTAGTCCGCCGTGACGTTTTCCTTTCCTGCCTTGTGACGGACACAGAACCTGAAGGGCTGGAGCTCCAGATACCACCTGGTCACACGAGAATTACGGTCCTTCATGGTCTGGATCCAGGTCAGTGCTCTGTGGTCGGTGTGCAGGTCAAATTCCCTCCCAAGAAGGTAGTAACGGAGGCTATCTAGGGCCCACTTTATAGCCAGGCACTCCTTCTCGATTGTAGAATACCTGGTTTCCCTGGGCAACAGCTTCCGACTCAGGTACAGCACAGGAAGCTCTTCTCCTGGCTCCCCTTGGGCCAGTACAGCTCCAATTCCCACAGCCGAAGCATCCACCTGCACGAGAAACCGCTTCTGAAAATCAGGGGTCTGGAGAACAGGAAATGAGCACAGTCGGTTTTTCAGTATCATGAAGGCTTCCTCACACTTCTCAGTCCACTTCACAGGGTTGCTGGCCACCTTTGAAGTGAGGTTGGTCAGAGGGACAGCGATGGTCGAAAACTGCGGAATGAATCTCCGGTACCACCCTGCCAGACCTAGGAAGGACTTCACCTGTGTCTTGGTTCTGGGTTGAGGGCTGTTCCTGATGGACTCCACTTTGTCCACCTGAGGCCGAACTTCACCTTTACCCAGCTGGTAACCCAGGTACTTTGTCTCCTGTTTCGCCCACTCACACTTCAGGAGGTTAAGCGTGAGGCCTGCATCATGGATCTTCCCCAGGACTCTGCTAAGATGCTGTATGTGCTCCTCCCAGGAGTGGCTGTAGATCACCACATCGTCCAAGTAAGCAGCACAGTAATCGTCACAGTCCTGGAGGACCTTGTCCATCAGCCTCTGGAAAGTCGCAGGGGCCCCATGGAGGCCAAACGGCATGACCTTGAACTGGAACAGGCCCATCGGCGCCCGGAATGCAGTGTAGGCCTTGGATTGTTCATGCAGGGGCACCTGCCAGTACCCTTTGCAGAGATCCAATGTGGTGATGTAATGAGCTCTACCTATTCTCTCCAGTAAGTCGTCGATGCGGGGCATGGGATAGGCATCAAACTGGGAGATGGCATTCACCTTCCGGAAGTCCATGCAGACACGCAAAGAGCCATCCTTCTTTGGGACAATGACAATAGGGCTGCTCCATTCACTTGAAGATGGCTCGACAACATCCATTTCTATCATGGTGTGGACCTCTTCCTTGAGGGCTACCACCAGCCTCTCAGGCACACGGTAAGGATGCTGGCGGACTGGGTTCTGGCCAGGTTTCAAACGAATGACGTGTTCTAGGACTTTGGTTCTTCCTGGTCTCTGACTGAAGAGGGCTGGATACTTGCCAAACAGCTGATTCAGCTCATCTTGCTTGTCTTCTTCCAGGTGAGCCAGTATGACTTCTGCTCGTTCTTTCCATGCCTCTGTGACCCCATCCGACTCATCCTCTTCTTCTACTCTGCGGACCAGAAAGGACTTTCCCTTGGAGAGTTCCTCTTTCTCCTCCCAGGCCTTGAGAAGGTTCACATGGTAGGTTTGCTTCTTCTTACCCTTGTCGGGGTGCAGCACCTCGTAGGTCACCGGGCCCATCTTCCTCCCGATTAGGTACGGTCCTTGCCATTGCGCAAGGAGCTTGCTGGTAGACGAGGGAAGGAGGAGCAGGACTTTCTGTCCTGGCTCAAACTCTCTATGGCGAGCGTGCTGATCATACCCTCTCTTCTGGGCTTGCTGAAGGTTTGCCCTAGCTTCCTCTCGGTACCGCTCCAACCTGTCTCGCATCTGGAGGACATACTGGACAATCCCCTGTCCCGAGGTAGCTACTGGAGAACCTTCCCAGCACTTCTTCAACAGGTCCAGTGGTCCCTGCACAGGCCATCCATAGAGGAGTTTGAATGGCGAGAAACCTGTCGATGCCTGAGGCACCTCCCTGTAAGCAAAAAGCAGAAAGGGTAACCATTTATCCCAGTCTTTACCAGTGTCAGCCACAAACTTCCTCAGCATGTTCTTGAGCGTTTGATTGAATCTCTCTACGAGCCCATCCGTTTGGGGGTGGTAGGGAGTGGTCCTCAAGCCTTTAATGCCCAGCTGTTGGTGGAGTTGAACCATCAGTCGCGAGGTGAAGTTTGTCCCTTGGTCCGTCAGGATTTCATCTGGGATTCCTACACGAGAGAAGAGCTGAACAAGAGCACTGATTATTTTTGGAGTGGTTATGGAACGGAGTGGGAAGGCTTCTGGGAACCGGGTCGCATAGTCACAGATCACCAATATATACTTGTAACCTGCGCTACTCTTCTCCAAGGGTCCAACAATGTCCATTGCAATTCTCTTGAATGGGGTAGAGATAACTGGCAGTGAACATAGAGGAGCCCGGTCAGACCTACGGACAGCACTGGTTTTCTGGCACGTTGGGCATGACTTGCAGTATGTTTGTACATCAGTATACATGGAGGGCCAAAAGAAACGGGAGCCTAGCCTAAGATAGGTCTTATGTTGCCCTAGATGACCTGCCCATGGAACTGTATGTGCAATGTTGAGAACAAGTGGTCTACAGGTAGATGGCACCACCAACTTCCTGCTATCTGCCTCTGACCCAAGATAGAGTATGTGGTTGTCTACCGTGTAAATCCCCCCACATGAAGATTGACTGTCCCCAGCTAAGGCCTTGTCAAACAAACATTTCAAGGTTGCATCAGACTTCTGCAGTGTAGCAAAATTTTGCGGAACATCCCATTGCACCTCTAACCCAGACACATCAGCAACTGGTACAGGGGTTCCCACATACTTCTCAAGACGCCGCTGGCGGCGTGACTTTCTGGGCCCTTTGGTTCCCCCCTCGCACAGACTATCACACAAGTCAGGCAGAGGTTGTAAACCCGCTTTGGCCTGGGCACGAGTGACAACTGAACATGACACCTGAACATCAGACTGGCCAACTGACTGCTCATATAGCTGACCCCCCACACTTCCCAACAGATCAGAGAGTACAGGCACATCCCTCCCCAAAATCATCTCAAAAGGTAGCTTCTCCATTACCCCAACTTTGAGGAGATATTTCTGACCCTGAATCTCAACTGTGAGCTCAGCTGTGGGCTGCTGTGATTGGTCACCATGAACACATTGGATCAGTGTCTGATGACCGTAATCAATATCATTAACAGGTACATTACCTTTTCTGATCAATGACAGGGAACTGCCGGTGTCAATCATTGCAGTAAGACTTTTCCCATTTACTTTTACAGGTACCAAGCCTGACCCTTCCCGAGTCTGTCTATTCTGAACACCATCCCCCTCTCTGGGTACATAACAGTAACCTGAGAGCTTGGATTTACGTAGCGGACACATTGGAGCTTTGTGCCCCTGCTGCCGGCAGTAAAAACAGGTCAGACCCCTCCCATCAGAGCAAACTGCATGATCCCTTACCTCCCTCCTCCCAGACACATAACCCCCAGAGTTACCTCCACCATCTCTGGCGTCTCTGATGTCCCGTGTGTCTCTGAGACTCCTTGGAGCGGGTGCTGCAGGTCGTGGTGGGCCCCCTTTACGTGCATTAAGATACTGCGGTGCAAGCTTGGCCGCCATTAGCCCGTCCTTGGGCTCGTGCTCTCGGACCCAGGTTCGAATGTCATGTGGTAGAACTTGTAGAAGTTGCTCGAGGATGATGACCTCACCGATTTCGTCCTGTGTCTTCTCTTCCGGTCGAACCCATCGTCGGTATAGACCCTTGAGGCGGTGGTACGTCTCTGTCGGCGATTCACCCGATGGCGTCGATGCAGCTCTGAAGCGTTGACGGTAGGTCTCCGGTGATATGTCGAACTTCACCAGCAGCGCTTTCTTCAAGCCCTTGTAGACGTTGGACAGCCCCTCATCCATTGCTGTGTAAGCCTCTAAGGCCTTGCCCGTGAGCAATGGGACAAGCCTGCAGGCCCACTCTACCTCAGGCCACTGCCACGTCTTAGCCATGCGCTCAAACCTCAGCAGGTAGTTTTCAATGTCCTCCCCCTGCTGGTATGAGGGCATCTTTGGCTCCTTCCTCAGGAATGCTGGAAGATGGACGTTAACACTGCTGGACTGGTCTCCTGGTGCTGGCCTCATTACTGCTTGGGGAGCCTGCTGTGGAGTTGAAGTCCCTGCTGCGTCGAGCCTTTGTCGTCCTGGTGTTGGAAGACCCAATCTTGGGCTCTCACTGACGAGTTCCGCCTGGTGAGGAGCTGTGAGGATAGATTGGCGTAGGCCACGTAACTCCTGCTTGAGGTCTTCGTCCCTCCTCTCAAGGCAGGTGAAAAGTTGCTGAAAAAGGGTTACCATGGTTGGGTGTGGTTCTGGTCCCCCAACTGCTCCTTCAGCCAGCTGGTCTTTTATGGCTGCATCTGCTGGTTCAACCGGTAGCTCATTCAGTTCTGGTTGTCTTTGGCCCCTTGGTCGGGCTCCTAGTTTCTCATACTTGACCTCTTCCTCACCAGACGATTCCATGGTATTCCACCCCAGTTCAACTTCAGGTACCTTTTCTGACAGTTGATGCTGCTGCTGAGAACGCAATCCTGTACGCATTCCTTTACCTCTCTTGTTGGAATTCACTGATTTGCGGTGCGCCATCCCACCACTGCCACCATATGTCACGTAGAGTAGGCCAGAAGGCTAAACTGGATAACCTAACCTCTATCAAAATAAAAAGATGGCGGAGCCGCAAAAGTTCTTCTGTGCAAAGGTGTTTATTTACAAGTGATTCCGGAACAAAAAAAACAACAGTACTGCTATCAACGTCTACCTGATGGGACAGCTTAAAAACAATGCTGCCCCATCCACAGCTCGATCCAAAATGCCTCTCAAAATGCCTCTCAAAATGCCTCTCAAAATGCCTCCCAATGAACTGAAAGAGAGGCTCCTTTTGTAGGGCTAGCCCCTCCCCTCAGAACAATTAACCCTAATTAATGAAGCAATTAACAATACAAACCTACATTTTCCATTAACTAAACATACTAAAGGATATACATTGCAACACGGTTTTAAACAATATTACAACATAACATTTACAACATTACATCACTACTGACAATATCTTTCAATATGCCCATATGCATTAATGAGCCATTTGGGACAGGCACTATAAAGCCAGCCCAATTCCTTTAGCTCGGGTCCTTTTCCAGCCTACCCAGAAGCTACAGAGATGGAGAGAGAGAGGAACAGAACAAACAAACAATGCGCTCATCCACAACATTGATAAGTATAATTTATATTGTATATCTCAAATATGAACATTGGCATAAGTGTGAAATGTATGCACTAAGACAGAAGTTAATTTGTGTGTCGACCCACATTGTTAACTTATCTTATAATGGCACAGGGAGGAGTGATGAATGCGTGTGTGCGTTGAAGAACCAATTGCTGCCCGCGGCCAGTGACGGACTTCTACGTCACAATAACACATGATAAAGAGTTAACAACACTGCAGGGAAGGCAGTAGCCAGACTCCTGTTTCCACTGTTCCATCTCTGAGGCTGGAATTCAGCACAAACTTGGCTGACGGGCAAACATTGTTTTCAACCAAAGCAATTGAGAATAAACAAAGTAAACTGAGTTTAAACTGTCTTATGTTGGTGATGCCTGTGGTTTTGTTATGTTCATGCCAGTTTGGCGGTGCCAACAAGTTTATTTGGGTGTCTTTTCCAAACTAGCCAAAGCAAAATATGCCATTGTGGTGAGGTTGGCATGCTCATGTGTGAGGGGGAGGATATTTGGAAGGGTTGTGCAACCCGATGTATGGTCATCTCTGACTCTAGAATTACTTCAACAATGGATGATCAGTGAACTGCTGTTCAATGTGCCCTCACAGGAGAGGGAGAGGAGGCAATGTAAATGATAATATGGATTGAACCTTGGGGCTAAGAGTTCATTTCTTTATTACAAAGGTATTACATTTTTTGGACTCCCATACCCAGGGCATAGGTATCAAAAACATTCATCATTTGTAATTTGCTCTCCATCACCCAGAGAGCATCTAGACACCAGGTGAATTGGATCTCATTTCAGCTCCAGACTAAAAGCTATGTCAATAGCATGAGTTACACCATTCAGAGAACTGCTCAGCTTAGTGTGCCTACGTGACCCAGGGACCCAGGAGTGTTTTAGCACACTAAGGGCTATGCTGGCCATAAGATTAACAATAAGGTAGTACCAAATAATCACAACCCACAGTAAATTAATGAATTGATCTTCTATAGGGCAAACAGTAAGAGTTATTGCTTTTTTGGCGTGTGTGTGTAATAGCCTGTTAAATCCTTGAATAAATATTCAATCTATCCTAGTGCCATTCTAGTGATTTAGTTTTAGATTAAAATAAGAAAATCTAACAGAATAGCAAATTACAGTTTTCTTGGCTCATCTATGTACAGTGTTATGGCTCAGAGAGCTGTCCAGTTGATTCCCTTGCTCTGTCCATCCACCAGGAAGAGACAGAGATTGTGAGCAAAGTATGTGAGCGGAGCATGCCAAGCGAGTTTACCAAAGGCTGGAGAGTCGGCTTTCTCGCCCTCTCCAATTTCGCTCCAGTAGTGCTCACTTCACTTTATGAGTTCAGGGCATGCCCAGCCCAGCATGTATTTGTAGGCTACTTGTGTGTTGCTATAACCCCTTGCTTTAGCTACTGTCATGGAGTTCGCTAAATATCTCAATAAATAAACTGATAAAACACACAGGTGAAAAAATAAAGGTGACTTACAAAGATGAGGTGGACCAAGAGCAAGAGAGGGAGGGCAGTGATGTAGTGTCCACAACTAAAGAATCATTGTGGAATCTCGACGCGTATTCCTGAAAGCGTGATGCTATACTACATGTACGTGCTAACAGAAAGGAGATGGGTAGCCAACTAAGTGTGTCATTTGAGCAAAGTATTTTATAAGTAAACAATCAGATCTCTTAAAAGTTTTGTTAATTTTCATTCTATTATCTATACAATAGGCTATCATTGATTTTGGCCCAATAGGCCTGACATATTACCTCTTTCAAGGAGCTTTCCGTTTCTATAGGGTTATTTTGCCTAAAAACCTTTAGGCCTACCTATAGAAAGAAAAACTCACCATCCCTGCCCATCCTGGCAAGAGTGGCCTGAAGGGTGTTACGCATCTCCAGTGGCTCTGCAAGCGCGGAGAGGGTATTCTCTGCGGCTGGCCTGCTTTCCAGGCACCATCGCATGAGCCTGAAGCCACAGACTCTGGCCAAACTCCTCTTTCTAAAAGTTAATTCAAAGGAATTTTTATTTCACTGAGCCTAATATGGCATTTTTCGTAAAATGTGTATTTAATTCTAAGTAAGTCACAGCCTATTTGCGCGATTTATCGACTCTAATAATTTACAACAACTACATGTTGTTTAAATGCTGAGCGCTTAATGTTCCTGCCAGCCTAGTGTGTTGCACTCGCAAATGCTTCACAGTGTATTTCTTTGTAGGCTATAGCCTTGAAATATAAATAATATAGCCTAATAATATATTTTCCTTCCTTCTTCTGATCTATTTAGTGTTTATATTGTCACGCCATGACCTTAGAGAGCCGTTTTATTTCTCTATTTGGTTAGGTCAGGGTGTGATTTGGGGTGGGCATTCTATGTTGTCTATTTCTTTGTTTTTGGCCGAGTATGGTTCCCAATCAGAGGCAGCTGTCTATCGTTGTCACTGATTGGGAATCATACTTAGGCAGCCCTTTTCCCACTTTCTGTTGTGGGATTTGTCTGTTTGTGTTGCATGTGTTTGCACTACTAGCTTTACGTTCGTTGAGTTGTTTATTGTTTTTTGGTGGAACATTTAAAATGAAAGGAATATGTACGCCAACCACGCTGTACCTTGGTCTCCATTTAACGACGGCGTAACATTATATCCTGTTTTAATATACGACATGTAGCCTATTTGAAATGATGAGCGCTTCTTACAGTCATCTTTTCATGTTGTTTATTGAAATGCTTTTTATTCAGATCATATGGTTTCGTTTCAGTACTTCAAAACCAAATGGTAGGTAATCACAAAAAATAGATGGGTGTTGGTTAAATTGTGATTTTAATGAATGAAGCGAATTTGGAGCAACAGTGTTTTTTCCTGTGAGCCAGGAGTGGTTTTTAATAGAGCGGTTGAAAAAGAAGTAGAGCACTGGAATGGTGGAGCAGGATTTCCGACTGCTCAAGTCAGCTCACATACTCTGATCGTGAGAGATGAAAGAGGACCATCAAGATCTCCTTAGGTTGGGAATAAAGTGCTTTAGAGAGACGAGTCTAGACCTTAAAGGGATACTTTGTGATTTTGGCAATGAGGTCCTTTATCTACTTCCCAATAGTCAGATGGATGCTATTTTTACGTCTCTGTGTCCAGTATGAAGGAAGTTGGAGGTAGTTTTGCGAGCCAATGCTAACTAGCATCAGCGCAATGGTTGGAAGTCTATGGGTATCTGCTAGCATGCTCATTTCCACAATCCTGAAGTATCCCTTTAAATGTATTTCAACCCTGAAAGACGAGGCAGAAATAAGAAGGTGGAGAGTTCTGTGTTTGAACATATATTGTCATTATCTGAGAGAAAGAAGAGGAAAAATAGAGACCTTTACAGGAAGATGTTTTGGTTTGGGGGTGCTGTTAACGGGGGGCTAAGGAAAAATCTAGACCTTTACGAGTGGAGGGAGATTTCATTTCACCCGATTTTCTTTCATTCCAGTGAAATTTGTTCCACATTTGCCTCTGCTGTTTCTGAAAAGTGTAAATAAATTCCTGTGCATATTCAAGGTCCTTTTCATTATTACACCAACAGTAATATCAAATGCTTTCATTGCATGTACAAGTGGGTAACCTGAAAAAATGTGAGGTGTGAAATGGAAATGTATTTCTTTGTTATCCCATCTAGGGCTGTGGCGGTTGTGAAATTTCATCAGCTGGTGACTGTCAAGCAAATAACTGTTAGTCTCATGGTAATTGACCGTTAATTAACATGAACGCATTTAGCATCTCCTGGTGTAGACCTTTGGAACATCTACATTTTAAGGCGTCTAATAAATCCATGTTATATAGTCTACACTTCACAATAAATCCCTTATTTATTTTAGACAGGTCTAAAGAAGCATGATATGAAGAAAATGTAGTCTATTTCAGAAGGACAGAATATCATACTCTGAGTTGTCCTTGTGTTAGGTCCTGATATGGCTATGCCAAATGGCTGTGGGCTACACTAGTTCATTTAGCAGACAAGATTTGCTTAGAATTCCTTGGCATTATTTTATATTATTTTATAGTATGAAGAATACAATTGAACATAGCTGAATAAAATACACTGGATATTTTCTCCAAACGATTTGAGGGAGTGCGCACATGCGGCTATTCTGTGTTGAGAGGTTAAGAAATATGTACTCCTTTATGCTTCATTTTAGAGTTGTTAATGTAACTTTAGTTGTTCTACAAACGTTGGGCGATATGTTTTGATTTTTAATACATTGTAAGGCTGCATGATGGAACACTAATAATGATTTGAAAAAACTTGCATGAAAGGCATGTGCTCTGCTTTGTTTTTTTGCGCAGGCTGTACACACTTCAGTCTCTCATTCAACATTTGACAAGCACTTGATGATGCCTCAAATTTCCCGGCGGCATCCCTTTTGGGTGGCCCTAATGCACCCCAAAGAAATCCATGCCTTTTGTGGCCTTGGCCCGGAGTGCTGCGTTGTGCCAATTCCCGAACTGTCCACATTTACTTTTCATCAGCTAACAAGATGAGGAGGCCTAACGAACAGCAAAAGCACTAGCCTATGTCAACCTACTATCCCCCATAGTATAAAAGTTGACCTATTCTGTGTGAGAAATAAATATTCCAAACATGGTCTGGGACAGCTGTGGGATGCGATAGATCCCAAATTAATTCAACCGCTAGCATCAAAAAACTATTTTTCACTATGAGGCTAACGCAACAGATCAGAACATTTAACTTCAAATGTTGATCAACTATTAGGCTATTTCTTCACATTATAAGCGCAGCAATGTGCACATGGCAGTAGGCTATAAAGGCAAATGTTCCATTATCGGGAAAACACCATTATCAAAAGTGACCACAAATGTGACTGACCGGCTCAAATCGGTCTTATGAAATTGTGTTTTTTACATTGGATAAAAGTAGAGACTCAGAGCTACAAAATGATATATCATACACTGCATTTTTGAGGAACTACGGGAAAGTAACTCACGTTTGAGAAAATGGCCTTTGAATGTTTTGGTACCTAGTGAAGAGCTCTTCTTTGTCTACACCCATTCAGTATTGCTCTTAAGCTTTATCCCCACCAATCTCGTTTCACTCTCGGAGCATTCTGAGCGCACACTTGATGCTCTGGCCGATAACTTGTTTACCTCTGGAAAACATGAAAACAGCCTAATCAGCTCTGCTGGCAACAATTTGAAAAAGCCTTTTTTGACGACTTTTACTGACACTGAAAATATTCAATGGGTGTTGTGCGCTTTTTTTCCAATGTTTACTGACACCGGACATAATCAACGGGTGTTGTGCATTCGTAAATACATCAGTTATTCTGCGCCCTGACATACTCAAACTGAATTTATGAACGCACCCGAAATGATTACTTGCATAGTGGAGACTTTTGTAAAGACGTGTAGCTAGCCAGCTAGGTAAATCAAATAAAATCAAATGTATTTATATAGCCTTTCTTACATCAGCTGATATCTCAAAGTGCTGTACAGAAACCCAGCCTAAAACCCCAAACAGCAAACAATGCAGGTGTAGAAGCACGGTGGCTAGGAAAAACTCCCTAGAAAGGCCAAAACCTAGGAAGAAATCTAGAGAGGAACCAGGCTATGAGGGGGGGCCAGTCCTCTTTTGGTTGTACCGGGTGGAGATTATAATAGAACATGGCCAAGATGTTCATAAATGACCAGCATGGTCAAATAATAATAATCACAGTAGTTGTCGAGGGTGCAACAAGTCAGCACCTCAGGAGTAAATGTCAGTTGGCTTTTCATAGCCGATCATTAAGAGTATCTCTACCGCTCCTGCTGTCTCTAGAGAGTTGAAAACAGCAGGTCTGGGACAGGTAGCACGTCCGGTGAACAGATCAGGGTTCCACAGCCGCAGGCAGAACAGTTGAAACTGGAGCAGCAGCACGGCCAGGTGGACTGGGGACAGCAAGGAGTCATCATGCCAGGTAGTCCTGAGGCATGGTCCTAGGGCTCAGGTCCTCCGAGAGAGAGAAAGAAAGAAAGAAAGAAAGAGAGAATTAGAGAGAGCATACTTAAATTCACACAGGACACCGGATAAGACAGGAGAAGTACTACAGATATAACAGACTGACCCTAGCACCCCGACACAAACTACTGCAGCATAAATACTGGAGGCTGAGACAGGAGGGGTCAGGAGACACTGTGGCCCCATCCAATGATACCCCCAGACAGGGCCAAACAGGCAGGATATAGCCCCACCCACTTTGCCAAAGCACAGCCCCAACACCACTAGAGGGATATCTTCAACCACCAACTTACCATCCTGAGACAAGGCCGAGTATAGCCCACAAAGATCTCCGCAACGGCACAAACCAAGGTGGGGTGCCAACCCAGACAGGAAGATCACGTCAGTGACTCAACCCACTCAAGTGACGCACCCCTCCTAGGGACGGCATGGAAGAGCGCCAGTAAGCCAGTGACTCAGCCCTTGTAATAGGGTTTAGAGGCAGAGAATTCCAGTGGAGAGAGGGGAACCGGCCAGGCAGAGACAGCAAGGGCGGTTCGTTGCTCCAGAGCCTTTCCGTTCACCTTCACACTCCTGGGCCAGACTACACTCAATCATATGACCCACTGAAGAGATGAGTCTTCAGTAAAGACTTAAAGGTTGAGACCGAGTCTGCGTCTCTCACATGGGTAGGCAGACCATTCCATAAAAATGGAGCTCTATAGGAGAAAGCCCTGCCTCCAGCTGTTTGCTTAGAAATTCTAGGGACAATTAGGAGGCCTGCGTCTTGTGACTGTAGCGTACGTGTAGGTATGTGCGGCAGGACCAAATCGGAAAGATAGGTAGGAGCAAGCCCATGTAATGCTTTGTAGGTTAGTAGTAAAACCTTGACATCAGCCCTTGCCTTAACAGGAAGCCAGTGTAGGGAGGCTAGCACTGGAGTAATATGATCACATTTTTTGGTTCTAGTCAGGATTCTAGCAGCCGTATTTAGCACTAACTGAAGTTCATTTAGTGCTTTATCCGGGTAGCCGGAAAGTAGAGCATTGCAGTAGTCTAACCTAGAAGTAACAAAAGCATGGATACATTTTCAGATTTTTTGAATGTTACGTAGGTGGAAAAAATCTGTCCTTGAAACAGTCTTGATATGTGTCACGCCCTGACCTTAGAGATCCTTTTTATGTCTCTATTTGGTTTGGTCAGGGGGGGATTTGGGGTGGGCATTCTATGTTCTATTATTTGTATTGCTATGTTTTGGCCGGGTAGGGTTCTCAATCAGGGACCGCTGTCTATCGCTATCTCTGATTGAGAAATACTTAGGTAGCCCTTTTTCCCACCTGTCTTTGTGGGAGGTTGACTTTGTTTGTGGCACATTAGCCTTAAGCTTCACGGTTTGTTTTGTATTGTTTATGTTTTTGTCGGCATCGTTTCTAATAAAAGGAAAATGTACGCTCACCACGCTGCACCTTGGTCCACTTCATTCAACAGCCGTGACAATATGTTCGTCAAAAGAGAGATCAGGGTCCAGAGTAACGCTTCACAGTTTTATTTGAGACGACTGTACAACCATCAAGATGAATTGTCAGATTCAACAGAAGATCTCTTTGTTTCTTGGGACTTAGAACAAGCATCTCTGTTTTGTCCGAGTTTAAAAGTAGAAAGTTTGCAGCCATCCACTTCCTTATGTCTGAAACACAGGCTTCTAGCTAGGGCAATTTTGGGGCTTCACCATGTTTCATTGAAATGTACAGCTGTGTGTCATCCGGATAACAGTGAAAGTTAACATTATTTTTTCGAATGACATCCCCAAGAGGTAAAATATATCGTGAAAACAATAGTGGTTCAAAAACGGAACCTTGAGGAACACCGAAATTTACAGTTGATTTGTCAGAGGACAAACCATTCACAGAGACAAACTGATATCTTTCTGACAGATAAGATCTAAACCAGGCCAGAACTTGTCCGTGTAGACCAATTTGGGTTTCCAATCTCTCCAAAAGAATGTGGTGATCGATAGGATCAAAAGCAGCACTAAGGTCTAGGAGCACGAGGACAGATGCAGAGCCTCGGTCTGACGCCATTAAAAGGTGATTTATTACCTTCACAAGTGCAGTCTCAGTGCTATGATGGGGTCTAAAACCAGACTGAAGCATTTCGTATACATTGTTTGCCTTCAGGAAGGCAGTGAGTTGCTGCGCAACAGCTTTTTCAAAAGAAATTGAGAGGAATGGAAGATTCAATATAGGCCGATAGTTTTTTATATTTTCTGTGTCAAGGTTTGGCTTTTTCAAGAGAGGCTTTATTACTGCCACTTTTAGTGAGTTTGGTACACATCCGGAGGATAGAGAGCCATTTATTATGTTCAACATAGGAGGGCCAAGCACAGGAAGCAGCTCTTTCAGTAGTTTAGTTGGAATAGGGTCCAGTATGCAGCTTGACGGTTTAGAGGCCATGATTATTTTCATCATTGTGTCAAGAGATATAATACTAAAACACTTAAGTGGCTCTCTTGATCCTAGGTCCTGGCAGAGTTGTGCAGACTCAGGACAACTTAGCTTTGGAGGAATACGCAGATTTAAAGAGGAGTCCGTAATTTGCTTTCTAATGATCATGATCTTTTCCTCAAAGTGTCACGCCCTGACCTTTGTTTTCTTTATTATTATTTAGGCAGCCATATTCCTTGAGTATTTTCGTGGGTGATTGTCTATGGTTAGTTGCCTGTGTCAGCACTATTATTATATAGCTTCACGTTCGTTTTGTTGTTTTTGTATAGTTCGTTCTGTGTTCTTTCTTCATTAAAGAAGATGTATTCAAATCACGCTGCGCTTTGGTCTCATCGCCATAACGAACGTGACACAAAGAAGTTCATGAATTTATTCCTGCTGAAGTGAAAGCCATCCTCTCTTGGGGAATGCTGCTTTTTAGTTAGCTTTGCGACAGTATCAAAATTACATTTTGGATTGTTCTTATTTTTCTCAATTAAGTTGGAAAAATAGGATGATCGAGCAGCAGTGAGGGCTCTTCGATACTGCACGGTACTGTCTTTCCAAGCTAGTCAGAAGACTTCCAGTTTGATGTGGCGCCATTTCCGTTCCAATTTTCTGGAAGCTTGCTTCAGAGCTCGGGTATTTTCTGTATACCAGGGAGCTAGTTTCTTATGACAAATGTTTTTTGTTTTTAGGGGTGCAACTGCATCTAGGGTATTGCGCAAGGTTAAATTGAGTTCCTCAGTTAGGTGGTTAACTGATTTTTGTCCTCTGACATCCTTGGGTAGGCAGAGGGAGTCTGGAAGGGCATCAAGGAATCTTTGGGTTGTCTGAGAATTTATAGCACAACTTTTGATGCTCCTTGGTTGGGGTCTGAGCAGATTATTTGTTGCGATTGCAAACGTAATAAAATGGTGGTCCGATAGTCCAGGATTATGAGGAAAAACATTCAGATCCACAACATTTATTCCATGGGACAAAACTAGGTCCAGAGTATGACTGTGACAGTGAGTAGGTCCAGAGACATGTTGGACAAAACCCACTGAGTCGATCATGGCTCTGAAAGCCTTTTGGAGTGGGTCTGTGAACTTTTCCATGTGAATATTAAAATCACCAAAATCACCAAAAATACAAGGTCCGATAGGAATTCAGGGAACTCAGTGAGGAACGCTGTATATGGCCCAGGAGACCTGTAAACAGTAGCTATAAAAAGTGATTGACTAGGCTGCATAGGATTCATGACTAGAAGCTCAAAAGACGAAAACGTCAGGTCAGCAACACCTCTGCCTTTGCGGGATGCACGGGGGATATGGTCACTAGTGTAACCAGGAGGTGAGGCCTCATTTAACACAGTAAATTCATCAGTCTTAAGCCATGTTTCAGTCAGGCCAATCACATCAAGATTATGATCAGTGATTAGTTCATTGACTATAACTGCCTTTGAAGTGACGGATCTAGCATTAAGTAGCCCTATTTTGAGATGTGAGGTATCATGATCTCTTTCAATAATGGCAGGAATGGGGGAGGTCTTTATCCTAGTGAGATTGCTAAGGCGAACACCACCATGTTAAGTTTGGCCCAAACTAGGTCGAGGCACAGACACAGTCTCAATGGGGATAGCTGAGCTGACTACACTGACTGTGCTAGTGGCAGACTCCACTAAGCTGGCAGGCTGGCTAACAGCCTGATGCCTGGCCTGCACCCTATTTCATTGTGGCGCTAGAGGAGTTAGAGCCCTGTCTATGTTGGTAGATAAGATGAGAGCACCCCTCCAGCTAGGATGGAGTCTGTCACTCCTCAACAGGCCAGGCTTGGTCCTGTTTGTGGGTGAGTCCCAGAAAGAGGGCCAATTATCTCCAAATTCTATCTTTTGGAACGGGCAGAAAACAGTTTGCAACCAGCGATTGAGTTGTGAGACTCTGCTGTAGAGCTCATCACTCCCCCTAACTGGGAGGGGGCCAGAGGGGGCCAGAGACAATTACTCGATGCCGACACATCTTAAACATTGAACCTAGCTAGGTAAACAATGTGTAAGATCATCACTGGGGCCAAGCTTTCTGCCATCCAGGACCTATATAATAGGCGGTGTCAGAGGAAAGCCCACAAAATTGTAGACTCCAGTCAACCAAGTTATAGACTGTTTTCTCTGCTACCGCAAGCCAAGCAGTACCGGAGCACCAAGTCTAGCACCAAAAGGCTCATCAACAGCTTCTACCCCCAAGCCATTAGACTGCTGAACAATTCCTCAAAATGTACTGGTTGGTTAAGGGCTTGTAAGTAAGCATTTCATGGTAAAGACTACACTTGTATTCGGCGCATGTGGCAAATAAAGTTTGATTTGATTTCAACAACAACAAAAATCAATGTGATGACGTTGAATCAACGTGGAAAACTGATTTGGATTTGCAAAAATGTATCAACCTGAGGGAATTTTTTTTTTCTCTCAACTTTTAAACTTTTAACCTAAATCCAATTACATGGTGACATTTTCTGTTGAATTCACGTTAGTTGCCAACTCAACCAAACCTAAATCAGAACTAGATGTTGAAATTGGGTCACATCAACTTGTGGTCACAGTGAGTCACAGTAAGCAATCTGTATACCCCTCCCCCCAATCTGTATCGTTGAAGTGTTACAGATTGCACACTAGAAATGTAAAGGTAATTTCCGATTGAGCCAACATATGCAGCGTTTACCGTGAATGCATTGACTGCTAACGCGGGAACATTGCCTTAAATTTCAATCACGCTGTAACGCTGAACTTCTGTTTATGGATTGAATAGAGCCCAAGTCATAGTGACCCATAGGGCAGGAAGACGCCCTGTTTCTGTAGCGAGAGACAGCTTGGTGTACAAGTACACCCCCTGGATAGGACGCTAGACAGGATGCTAGTCTGTCACAGGGCTTTACCCCTAATCCATCTCCTTAATGCTGAGTGCCAAGCAGAGAGGAATATGTTGGAGTCTTTGGTATGACTCGACCGAGGATCCAACTCCCAACCTGCCGATCGAACATCTAACCTTCCGATCACCTTACTTTCCGAAACTTTTTTTTAACCTAAAAAGTCAGACCCCCACTTACTGAGAACTGAATAATCACATATTTCATTAGGATCTTCAATAGACAAATCTTCAAGACTTCAATAGACACATTTGATTATTTAATGAGTCAATTGTGCAAAGAACATTTTTTATAATTAGTCAAGACATTGTCTAATGCAATGTACCTGGCTGTTACGAACACACATGTTTATAGAACACTGCTGAACTATAAATCAATCAAATCACATTTTATTTCACATACACATGGTTAGCAGATGTTAATGTGAGTGTAGCGAAATGCTATAGCTATATGGTTTAGTGGTATTCATACAGTGGCATGCCGTGGGCCTGGGGCCTGGGCCTTCAGTGAGGTCCTACACAGTCCCACCCGAATTAATCCACCTCTTATTACCATCATTATGATGCCATGGCTCTAGACACTATACATTTAGACAGAAACGCAGTATAACCAGGCGTTGCGTCACCTTAAAATTGACAAAAATTGACATTTTTGGGTAAACAGTGTTTACCCAAAAACATGACACAATCAAACACAACTCCATTGTGTCCTCCTCCCAGAGCGCTAAGAACCTTGGCGTGATCCTGGACAACACCCTGTCGTTCTCCACCAACATCAAGGCGGTGGCCCGTTCCTGTAGGTTCATGCTCTACAACATCCGCAGAGTACGACCCTGCCTCACACAGGAAGCGGCGCAGGTCCTAATCCAGGCACTTGTCATCTCCCGTCTGGATTACTGCAACTCGCTGTTGGCTGGGCTCCCTGCCTGTGCCATTAAACCCCTACAACTCATCCAGAACGCCGCAGCCCGTCTGGTGTTCAACCTTCCCAAGTTCTCTCACGTCACCCCGCTCCTCCGCTCTCTCCACTGGCTTCCAGTTGAAGCTCGCATCCGCTACAAGACCATGGTGCTTGCCTACGGAGCTGTGAGGGGAACGGCACCTCAGTACCTTCAGGCTCTGATCAGGCCCTACACCCAAACAAGGGCACTGCGTTCATCCACCTCTGGCCTGCTCGCCTCCCTACCACTGAGGAAGTACAGTTCCCGCTCAGCCCAGTCAAAACTGTTCGCTGCTCTGGCACCCCAATGGTGGAACAAACTCCCTCACGACGCCAGGACAGCGGAGTCAATCACCACCTTCCGGAGACACCTGAAACCCCACCTCTTCAAGGAATACCTAGGATAGGATAAAGCAATCCTTCTGCCCCCCCCCCCCCCCCCCTTAAAAGATCTAGATGCACTATTGTAAAGTGGCTGTTCCACTGGATGTCATAAGGTGAATGCACCAATTTGTAAGTCGCTCTGGATAAGAGCGTCTGCTAAATGACTTAAATGTAAAATGTAAATGTAATGAGTCTTTTCAATATTTCCCTATTTTTCTTCACCTTTTCATTGTGCAGCTCCGTTGCCCTGCACGCTTGTTGAGCTGTAGATCCACTCGGGTGTCCCCAAAAGTTTTCAAAAGCACCATTGCTTTTTTCTTTTAGCAACGTTAAAGAAGTTTGGTTTTGGGGAGTGCTTTTTGAAATGGATAGAGTTGATATATTAGACAACTCAAGTTTGCAAAGCCAGTGTGGCTCCAAACACCAAATCGATCACTTGCAAATAATAGGCATTCCCAGCAGTACAGTTTGCAGTGCTTCTCGGAGCCTTTGAGCCGTTGATAGCGCTCGTAGTTGGAACTTTGAACGAACCCCTTTCCCGCCTGTGACAGGCTTTGTAGCGTCGGCCGACCTCTCTTTTCTTGAAAAGTTTGTCTTGAGAATGGCGTTATAATTATATCCTCGACCAAATCGATATCTTCTCCTCCTTCCGCCATTGTGGGTTGAAAAAACAGCTTAGTAGTACGCAAATTAATTAGTTTATCAAATTCCGCTTCCTAGTTTTGAGGTTCTGCATAGACCTGCCCATAGGACCTTCCTCTCAATATTGGTAATCCAATCAAAAGACGTGCACGCACTACGCCTGCTAGCTGGCTCCTGTGTAACACTGGAGCAAGCCAGCAGGCGTACAATAGCCAACTCTAAAGCTGATTGGTTGACACTAAATTTTCATTTCCAGTCACTTTAAGCTACAAGCGGCCGCACTGTTGATTCTGAAGGCCTGATGGCAGATTTTAGACCCCTGGCAACACATGATGGCTGAATATGATTGGATAAAAGATCTAACATAAAGACCAGCCCTCCAAATCTCAACCTGGGGCTGGAAGCAGTGCAACCAAGAGGAAAGCTATGAAATGAAGAGTATAACTCTTACTCTGGGGAATAATTTAATACATATTTGTGGGAAAATATATATATATTTTTAAATTATATTCTGATGATGTTTAGGCCAGCAGAGAAGGCCTTGCTGGCCCTGACGGCCCACCACTGTATTCATATCATAATTACATTATAGTATAGAGTGAGAATATCAAGTGAATTTATAATTAATATTTTCTTATCATGAAGCCTTTATTCAGGTCTGTGGGCACAGACACTCCAAATTGGCCTGGTCATAAAAGGGTGGTCAAAGCAGACAAACTAAGAAAGGTTCACACAACACCCACAATAAGGGAATGGATGGAGAACAAAAGGGTAAAGAACTGTGAAATGAATTGCTACAGAAATTACGAGAAGAGACTTACAAAAAGCATCTGTTAATTAAAGAGAAACACGGTCAGCAGCGTTTGAGTTTGGATCAGGAGGGCTAACACAAAGGGACAGAATATGGCTACCCAGGACCAGTCATCAGAGCAACAGCCAATACTGCTGTTGGTAATCATGCAATGTCCCCACATAGTATTTCCAAACAGAGCCAAAGTGTGTTTGATTAGTCCTGCTGGGTCCCTGTATGCGTAACGCCACAGAGCCTGACGTCAGTTGTCCTCTGATCATAAACACAATTATTTTTCATTGAACTTAATGAGAATGGAGAGGAAAGGAAATATTCCAATACACATCCAGACACTTTCATCTACTTCTAAAAAAAACAATACCCTCTCCATCTGTACCTGCATTATTTTATATATACACTGCTCAAAAAAATAAAGGGAACACTAAAATAACACATCCTAGTTCTGAATGAATGAAATATTCTTATTAAATACTTTTTTCTTTACATAGTTGAATGTGCTGACAACAAAATCACACAAAAATTATCAATGGAAATCAAATTTATCAACCCATGGATGTCTGGATTTGGAGTTACACTCAAAATTAAAGTGGAAAACCACACTACAGGCTGATCCAACTTTGATGTAATGTCCTTAAAACAAGTCAAAATGAGGCTCAGTAGTGTGTGTGGCCTCCACGTGCCTGTATGACCTCCCTACAACGCCTGGGCATGCTCCTGATGAGGTGGCGGATGGTGTCCTGAGGGATCTCCTGCCAGACCTTGACTAAAGCATCCGCCAACTCCTGGACAGTCTGTGGTGCAACGTGGCTTTGGTGGATGGAGCGAGACATGATGTCCCAGATGTGCTCAATTGGATTCAGGTCTGGGGAACGGCCAGTCCATAGCATCAATGCCTTCCTCTTGCAGGAACTGCTGACACACTCCAGCCACATGAGGTCTAGCATTGTCTTGCATTAGGAGGAACCCAGGGCCAACCACACCAGCATATGCTCTCACAAGGGGTCTGAGGATCTCATCTTGGTACCTAATGGCAGTCAGGCTACCTCTGGCGAGCACATGGAGGGCTGTGCGGCCCCACAAAGAAATGCCACCCCACACCATGACTGACCCATCGTCAAACCGGTCATGCTGGAGGATGTTGCAGGCAGCAGAACGTTCTCCACAGCATCTCCAGTCTCTGTCACGTCTGTCACGTGCTCAGTGTGACAACTCCATTGTGTCCTCCTCCCAGAGCGCTAAGAACCTTGGCGTGATCCTGGAAAACACCCTGTCGTTCTCAACTAACATCAAGGCGGTGGCCCGTTCCTGTAGGTTCATGCTCTACAACAGGGGTGTCAAACTCATTCCACGGAGGGCCTTGTGTCTGCAGGTTTATGGTCTTTCCTTTCAATAAAGCCCTAGACAACCAGGTGTGGGGAGTTCCTAACTAATTAGTGATGTTAATTCATCAATCAAGTACAAGGGTGGAGCGAAAACCCGCAGACACTCGGCCCTCCGTGGAATGAGTTTGACACCTGTGCTCTACAACATCCGCAGAGTACGACCCTGCCTCACACAGGAAGCGGCGCAGGTCCTAATCCAAGCACTTGTCATCTCCCGTCTGGATTACTGCAACTCGCTGTTGGCTGGGCTCCCTGCCTGTGCCATTAAACCCCTACAACTCATCCAGAACGCCGCAGCCCGTCTGGTGTTCAACCTTCCCAAGTTCTCTCACGTCACCCCGCTCCTCCTGTCTCTCCACTGGCTTCCAGTTGAAGCTCTCATCCGCTACAAGACCATGGTGCTTGCCTACGGAGCTGTGAGGGGAACGGCACCTCAGTACCTTCAGGCTCTGATCAGGCCCTACACCCAAACAAGGTCACTGTGTTCATCCACCTCTGGCCTGCTCGCCTCCCTACCACTGAGGAAGTACAGTTCCCGCTCAGCCCAGTCAAAACTGTTCGCTGCTCTGGCACCCCAATGGTGGAACAAACTTCCCCACGACGCCAGGACAGCGGAGTCAATCACCACCTTCCGGAGACACCTGAAACCCCACCTCTAAGGAATACCTAGGATAGGATAAAGTAATCCTTCTGACCCCCCCCCCCCCCCTTAAAAGATTTAGATGCACTATTGTAAAGTGGCTGTTCCACTGGATGTCATAAGGTGAACGCACCAATTTGTAAGTCGCTCTGGATAAGAGCGTCTGCTAAATGACTTAAATGTAAATGTGTGAACCTGCTTTCATCTGTGAAGAGCACAGGGCGCCAGTGGCGAATTTGCCATTCTTGGTGTTCTCTTGCAAATGCCAAACGTCCTGCACGGTGTTGGGCTGTAAGCCTCATACCACACTCATGGAGTCTGTTTCTGACCGTTTGAGCAGACACATGCACATTTGTGGCCTGCTGGAGGTCATTTTGCAGGGCTCTGGCAGTGCTCCTCCTGATCCTCCTTGCACAAAGGCGGAGGTAGCGGTCCTGCTGCTGGGTTGTTGCCCTCCTACGGCCTCCTCCACGTCTCCTGATGTACTGGCCTGTCTCCTGGTAGCGCCTCCATGATCTGGACACTACGCTGACAGACACAGCAAACCTTCTTGCCACAGCTCGCATTGATGTGCAATCCTGGATGAGCTGCACTACCTCAGCCACTTGTGTGGGTTGTAGACTTCGTCTCATGCTACCACTTGAGTGAAAGCACCGCCAGCATTCAAAAGTGACCAAAACATCAGCCAGGAAGCATAGGAACTGAGAAGTGGTCTGTGGTCACCACCTGCAGAACCACTCCTTTATTGGGGGTGTCTTGCTAATTGTCTATAATTTCCACCTGTTGTCTATTCCATTTGCACAACAGCATGTGACATTTATTGTCAATCAGTGTTGCTTCCTAAGAGGACAGTTTGATTTCACAGAAGTGTGATTGATTTGGAGTTACATTGTGTTGTTTAAGTGTTCCCTTGATTTTTTTGAGCAGTATATATGAGAGGGGGAGACAGAGAGAATTGAATGGAATGCCTGGGCATTCCCGGGAGGAGTGTTTATGGTGCTGAGGTTTTTGGGCAGGTATTCTTTCTTTTGTGTGTGAGACTGGCCTTGAGCCCAGAGCAGACAGCTCTCCCTGGGACCCAGTCAGAGACAGCACTGGGGTTAAACCCAGTGGCAAATCCAGAGCCAGCCTGCCAGATGCTCAATGGACTCCCACATTCCACAGACTGCTATACAAACAAAAAATGTGTGTGCGCGCATGGAAAGCTACAATCAACGCCCAGCATTGACAATACAATCTAACTCAACTGTGTACCCACAAATGACAACAGGATGCCCACAGAGGAAGTTTCTGAAAGGTAGCGTTCATGACATTGCATTAAACAGTTAACATAGTACCAAAATAAAGCTGTTTTGGCTTTTCATCTTTTACTGGAGGCTAGGCGCTGCTGTGGCTGGAACATACTGTATTGATCTTGGGGACAGACAGAGACACACAGTATGATTTAGAGGTGTTTTATAGTCTAGACAGGTGTCCTCAGATTCATGATCCTTCCCTTAATCATGTCAGTTCCGCTGAACAAACGGGGAATGCTTAACGAGTGATACAGTATATGCTCTGAAGTTCAAAGGTCTGCTAAAGCTACGGAGTGCTAATAACATGGCATTCTCAAAGCATGCAACAGAGCATGCGAGCAAATTGTTTAAATCCTTATTTAGACAATTTTTTTCTCGCATAAAGTACAAGTTCAGAGAAAAAAATATATAATTAGAAAGCTCTAATCATTGAAAGCTGTCATTGAAAGTGGCTCAGACTGGCTGCAGCTCGTTAGGGTCTTGTCTCTAATTGCCTGTCCCAGCTTAGCCTCGTTAGGGCCATGCAATCAGACGTTCATGTTTTCCCAAAGCACGTTCTGCCCTGCCGTTTCTGACCCTGTTCATTACGCACACTAAGTCCTCTCAGGTTTTTAGAAAGGGGAGCTTTTACACCAATTTTCCTGGCAGACAGACCAAACACCTAATTTACAGTCATCTGTCTAAAAGCAGGAGGGCAGAACAGGGCAAAGGGAAACCCCAAACTCCTAGGGACCAGTGCCAAGAAAACAGACTTAGGCCTTGTCCGAATACTTGCATTCTAAATAGTAGGCATTTTGGGTATGCGAAAAAATAGTTTTATGATAAATTTAGAATTTTTATGTTTTAAATGCCAGGATATCATACTCATTTTGTCTTTTAATCTATCAGAATTCGCAGCACACTTGAGGAAGATAATCATCTTCAGAGACCCATGTGAGTCTGACAACATCTAATAATCAGCTGAGGAGACGCACTGTACCAAAATGAATGAATGGCGGGAATCAATGCAATTGCGCATTAGATGAGGCATTTTTACTAAACTGTACGTTCTAAACAGTATGCAGTTTAAGGAAGTAGTAGTCAAGCCAGATTTTGGACACAACCTTTGGAGTGTAAGGTTAGAAAAAAAACGATGTACTGGCTGATCCTACTTTCAGTCATGTTAAATAGAAGTCACAGGCTCTCTGATTTGAAAGGTCACAGGTGTTTTGAGGGCCCATACTGCAGATAGTATTCTGTGTTTTCCAGTAAACATTACTTGGTCACATGTATCTGTTTCATTCGGTGGAGATACAGGAAACGATGTCAAAGTATGTTAGCTAAAACTAGATCCAGGAAACAAATGTACCTCTTCTTATGGATATTGAATGAGTATGGGAACAAAGATTAGGGTTTGTTGGATCCACAGAGACACTCAGAAATCTTGTTACTATAGCATCTCTTGACATGGCTAAATACTGTAATTCTGAAAGATGACTGTGATGAGGATAAGGGTAGGGAGTGGTGGGTGGAGAGGACTTCTGTCAAAGATTCAAGGCCTATCCAAGGCCTATCGCATACAATATACAGTACTTAAAAAGTTTAAACGAACACTATAAACTCTCTCTTGAATTTGTTGGCCCAGTGCAGACCCATTGTGTCAGGGGTAGTAACGTAAACAGATATTGAGTAGCTTCCATTCCTCATGTCTCTGTTGGATCATAAAGGGCACATGTAAATGGACAGTGTCAGTGCTTCGCACTGTCAGACAGGTAAATGAATGGCTGTGAATGGCTTGCGTCATACAGTGAGGGAAAAAAGTATTTGATCCCCTGCTGATTTTGTACGTTTGCCCACTGACAAAGAAATTATCAGTCTATAATTTTAATGGCAGGTTTATTTGAACAGTGAGAGACAGAATAACAACAAAAATCCAGAAAAACGCATTTCAAAAATGTTATAAATTGATTTGCATTTTAATGAGGGAAATAAGAATTTGACCCCTCTGCAAAACATGACTTAGTACTTGGTGACAAAACCCTTGTTGGCAATCACAGAGGTCAGACGTTTCTTGTAGTTGGCCACCAGGTTTGCATACATCTCGGGAGGGATTTTGTCCCACACCTTTTTGCAGATCTTCTCCAGGTCATTAAGGTTTCGAGGCTGACTATATATTAATTTATACTGGATTAAGCATCCATTCTCGTAACTGTAATCTCATTAGTTACTGTATGTCCCAATATTCCCTAGATCTTGTGCCAATATCAGTTATTTTTTTGTCTTGGTTCCTATAGTTTATATATTTCTTTAGGAAAAGGCCATTCAAGACGGTTGAAAGCCTTTTCGGCAACAACAGCCATTATTGATAAATCTATATCTTTATTTTTGCGTATTGTATTAAACTGAAACATGTTCTTGTATTTGTTTGTGTCTATTTTTAATAAACCCCGTGATTAATTTGTATTAAGTCTGGTGAGCTGTATTTCTGATTCATAAATATAAACGCAACAATTTCAACATTTTTACTGAGTTACTGTTCAAATAAGGAAATCAGTCAATTAAAATGGTAACAGCTGTTGGAAGGAGAGAATCAAGGTGCAGCGTGGTACGTGTCCATATGTATTTAATGAACACTGAAATAACAAAGCGAACGACCGAAACAGTTCTGGCTGGTGCAGACACACAACAGAAAACAACTACCCACAAAACACAGGTGGGATGAGGCTACCTAAGTATGGTTCTCAATCAGAGACAACGATAGACAGCTGCCTCTGATTGAGAACCACACTTGGCCAAACACATAGAAATATAAAACATAGAACAAAAACACAGAATGCCCACCCCAACTCACGCCCTGACCAAACCAAAATAGAGACATAACAAAGGAACTAAGGTCAGGGCGTGACAAAAATAAATGAATTAGGCCCTAATCTATGGATTTCACATGATGCAGTGATCAGTGGGCCTGGGAGGGTATACTGTAGGCCCACCCACTTGTGTGCCAGTCCCACCCACTGGGTGGCCCAGCCAACCAGAAGGAGTTTTACCCCACAAAAGGGCTTTATTACATGCAGAAATAGTCCTCAGTTTCATCAGCTGTCCAGGTGGCTGGTCTCAGATGATCCCTCAGGTGAAGAAGCCAGATGTGGAGGTCCTGGGCTGGCGTGGTTACACATGGTCTGCGGTTGTGAGGCTGGTTGGACATACTGCCAAATTCAAATTCTCAAAAACAACGTTGGAGGAGGCTTATGATAGAGAAATTATGGCAACAGCTCTGGTGGACATTCCTGCAGTCAGCATGCCAATTGCACACTCCTTCAAACCTTGTGTCATTGTGTTGTGTGACAAAATTGCACATTTTAGAGTGGCCTTTTATTGTCCCCAGCACAAGGTCAGCCTCAGAGAACAACATCGACCTATACCCTGACTCAGTGAGTGCGTTTATAAAGAAGTGCATTGAAGATGTTGTACCCACTGTGACTATTAAAACCTTCCCAAACCAGAAACCGTGGATGGATGGCGGCATTCGTGCACAACTGAAAGTGCGAACCACCACATTTAACCATGGAAAGAGGTCTGGGAATATGTCTGAATGTAAACAGTGTAGCTATTCCCTCCGCAAGGCAATCAAATAAGCAAAATGCCAGTACAGGGACAAGGTGGAGTCCAAATTCAACGGCTCAGACACGAGACGTATGTGACAGGGAAATCAGACTACAAAAATAAATCCAGCCACATCACGGACACTGATGTCACGCTTCCAGACAAACTTAACAACTTCTTTGCCCACTTTGAGGATAATACAGTGCCACCATCGTGGCCCGCTAACAAGGACTGCGACCCCCCCACTCCCCTTTTCCGTGGCTGTTGCGAGTAAAACATTTAAACGTTTTAACCCTCGCAAGGCTGCTGGCCCAGATGGCATCCCAAGCCACATCCTCAAAGCATGCGCAGACCAGCTGGCTGAAACATGTCAAACGATGTTTACAATCAATCCTTAGGGTCTTTTTATAATAAATCTTCAATAATATTCCAACCGGACAATAGCGTATTCATTACAGAGGAAAAAGAAGGAACGGCGCGCCCGCGCAGTAAACAACTCATTGGCCTCAGCCTAGTCCACTTGTTGAAACAGCTCTTATTCGACCCCCTTCCACAATAGAAGCCTCAAACAACTTTCTAAAGACTGTTGACATCTGCTGGAAGTTTTGGGAAGTGCAATCTGGCCCCATAGACACAGCATATTGGATAGGCAATCACTTAAATGAAACTGCAAACCTCAGATTTCCCACTTCCGGGTTGGATTTGTCTCAGGTTTTCACCTGCCATATGAGTTCTGTTATAATCACATACATTATTTTAACAGTTTTGGAAACTTTAGAGTGTTTTCTATCCAAATCTACTACTTATATGCATATCATAGCTTCTGGGCCTGGGTAACAAGCAGTTTACTCTGAGCATCTTATTCATCCAAGCTACTCAATACTGACCCCCTTTCCCAAAGAAGTTAAACGCATCCCAGATTATATCAGGGGTTGGCTTTTCTCTGTCCTAAGCTTACATTTGTAATAATAAAGGTTTTTAGTTGATGTATTTAATACATTTTGGGTCCAGATGTGTTCTGTTTATTGTCCAAATTCTATCACAAAGTGTATTTTCTATTGCTGTAATTTAGCTGATACTGGAGTACGATCTAATAGCACTATATCATGATTTTTTAAATCCAGTAATTTGTTGAGTGCATTTTTGGAAATAGAAATGTAGTCAATTTTTGAATAGCTTTTCTTACTTTAAGAGAAAAACGTATATTATTTTGTAATTGGGAGTAATCTCCAGGTGTCCTGTAAATTATTTGTAGAGATGAACATTTTCAGTCTCTTTGGAGGCTCCCTAAATGTGCCTTTTTTTATTACTACGTCTGTCAATCTAATCTAATGTATGCTTTGTCACCTACCAAAATAATAGTTCCTATCTGGATTTGATCTACTATAGTTTAAATTATATCTAAGAACTCCAGATTTGCCCCTGATAGGATATACAATCAAATCAAGGCGTAAGGTAAAAATACAACAGTAGAAAACACCCTTCATGTACTGGGATATAAGGGTAAATTGTGTATTCTTACTTTTCAGGATGACATCACTGCTGTTACTACAGTAGGTGATAACATAGGCCTCTACAACCCAGATTCTCTTTAAATATTAAATGTATCCTTTTTTTTTAAATGTAACGCTTGCAAGAAACCACAGCTGCTGACAATCTCTTTAAGTGTTCGAGAACCATGTTTTTTCCCCACAATGGATCCTGTGCACATTCCATGTGATGAGTTTGATTTTGTTTGTCTTTACCTGTATAGAACCAAAGTAAACCTTATCTGTTCCATCTATCATTGAAGAACCAAATACAATATTTTAGTTGACATGATCTATGAGGGCAGTGGCATTCCATAGAATGGGAGGATCATAGTATAAATGCATATTTATTGTGCACATTACATACTGTCACGGTTCTCTAAAGTAGAACCCAGAAGCAGACCAGGACAAGGAGAGTAAGACGAAGATGAGTATTTATTTACAAGTTTAAATGTAGTGACAGAAAAATCCAAGTGGCGGAGCGGGCAGCGGAGGTGAGTTGATGGGATAGAATAGGCAGATCCAAGGAAGTAACTGAAGTCACCGACTACCAGGTAGGGATGGGATGAGTGTTCCGGGTGAATGACTGTAGACAGAAAAAACAGAGGTGAGTTCAAGGCAAGCAAGACGTACAAAACAACAAAACAAACTCTATCAAACTGGAGACTGATACGCTGGCACAACATACTGTTCATGGCTAACGATCCGGCAGGGAATGGATGTCAGGTCAGCGCTTATGAAGTGGAGGGGTGATGATCAGGACCAGGTGTGCAGATAGCTGATGGGATACAGGTGCAGGTACTCAGAGATCTTCCAACTAGCTACGTCGCCTGGCAACCAGACAGGGTGCGTTCCAGGACACCGGAAAAAAACACTCCAGGACAGAACACAGGTAAAAACAGACTCAGGAAGCGGGATTCGTGACAACATACAACGCGTTCGGAAAGTATTCACATCCCTTGACTCATTTCACATTTTGTTACATTACAGACTCATTCTAAAATGTATTAAATAAATAAAAATATCAAGCTACACACAATAACCCATAATGACAACGTGAAAACAGAAATGCCTTATTTACATACGTATTCAGACCCTTTGCTATGAGACTCGAAAGTGAGCTCAGGTGCATCCTATTTCCATTGATCATCCTTGATGTTTCTACAACTTGATTGGAGTCCACCTGTGGTAAATTCAATTGATTGGACATGATTTGGAAAGGTACACACCTGTCTATAGAAGGTCTCAAAGTTGACAGTGCATGTCAGAGCAAATACAAAGCCATGAGGTCGAAGGAAGTGTCCGTAGAGATCCAAGACAGGATTGTGTCGAGGCACAGATCTGGGGAAGGGTATTAAAACATTTTTGCAGCATTGAAGGTCCCCAAGAAAAAAGTGGCCTCCATTCTAAAATGGAAAGAGTTTGGAACCACCTAGAACTGGCCGCCCGGCCAAACTGAGCAATCGGGGGAGAAGGGCCTTGGTCAGGGAGGTCACCAAGAACCCAATGGTCATTCTGACAGAGCTACAGAGTTCCTCTGTGGAGACGGGGGAAGCTTCCAGAAGGACAACCATCTATGTAGCACTCCACCAAGGCCTTTATGGTAGAGTGGCCAGACAAAAGCCACTCCTCAGTAAAAGGCACATGACAGCCCACTTGGAGTTTTCTAAAAAGCACCAAAAGTACTCTCGGGCCATGAGAAACAAGATTCTCTGGTCTGATGAAACCAAGATTGAACTCCTTGGCCTGAATGCCAAGCATTACGTCTGGAGGAAACCTGGCACCAACCCTACGGTGAAGCATGGTGGTGACAGCATCATGCTGTGGGGATGTTTTTCAGTGGCAGGGACTGGGAGACTAGTCAGGATTGAGGGAAAGATGAACGGAGCTAAGTACAAAGAGATCCTTGATGAAAACCTGCTCCAGAGCACTCAGGACCTCAGACTGGGGCAAAGATTCACCTTCCAACAGGACAACGACCCTAAACACACAGCCAAGACAATGCAAGAGTAACTTCGGGACAAGTCTCTGAATGTCCTTGAGTGGCCCAGCCAGAGCCCGGAGTTGAACCCTATCGAACATCTCTGGAGAGACCTGAAAATAGCTGTGCAGCGACGCTCCCCATCCAACCTGACAGAGCTTGAGAGAATCTGCAGAGAAGAATGGGAGAAACTCACCAAATACAGGTGTGCCAAGCTTGAGGCATCATATCCAAGACGACTCGAGGCTGTAATCGATGCCAAAGGTGCTTCAACAAAGTATTGAGTAAAGGGTCTGAATACTTATGTAAATGTGACTCGTTTCAGGAAACTAGGCGTAAGTCGCAAGTCACTACTTCACAGGAGAGGCATTTGAAAGTAAACATTTTTTGGATCAACATGCATTTTTTTGGCAGAAATGCCTTCTTGAACATGTGGACTTTCATATGGCCTAATAACAAACGTGTATGCCATCTGTAAATAAAATTGTTAAATTGCGAGCCTAGTTGATTTAGCCATAGAAAAAGTCAGGAACCTTCCCGCTAGCCATGATTGGCTGAAATAATGGATGGGCTAGACATGCCGAGAGATGAGTTCGGATTGGTCTGCCATGTAGCATGCTTCGGTCTATAACATAAGCTGGTCCGTATGTGTAGGCAACTTTTTTTTTAAAGATATCACGTAGTAAAACTGCAACAGGTTTGTTCTCCACTTCCTGGAGGACCGAGTTTTGAAATCAGTGGAATGCCCGGTGGAATTAGAATATGATAGCTAAGGAGATTTTGCCGTTTGATTGCAATTATGCAGAGGGATCAAAAAGAGAACACACAGAAGGCTGTTATAAAACAGCTGTCTCCGGATTAAATCTAAAAACTAAGCGTAACCATTGCATCTGTGACAGAGCGGGAGAAGTGTCCATCCATGTCTATGGGTAAGAGTGTCTAGCTAGCTACATTTTCAGATATTATATGTTTCTAATTTTGTTAGAAAGTCGCTTTCATCTCAAGTTGAAGTGTACTGTTAGCTAGCTCGCTAACCAACGTTACGTGTATGATCTGTTGTAATATTACTTGTATCTCAAAGCCATTTGATTACTAGCTATAGCCTAATGTTAGCTAGCTAACATTGAACCTGGTTGGTTAGCTACCTGCATATTCATGCAGGGTAGTAACATTATGAGTTTGGATTATGGTTCAGTGTTTAGCTAGCTAACTACATGTCTGAATAAAAGACTCCATATATTTATGTAATCTTTATTTAACTAGGAAAGTCAGTTAAGAACCAATTCTTATTTACAATGAGTCCCTACTTTTATCCAATGGAAAAAACACCATTTCAAATGTTCCTACTTAAATCCGAATTGAGCTGGTCGGTCACGTGATATCAGATTTCTTATTCAAAAAATGTGCAATCATTTCTAAAAACCTGTTTTTGCTTTGTCATTATGGGGTATTGTGTGTAGCTTGATGAGGGGGGGAAACAACACTTTTAATCAATTTTAGAATGAGGCAGTTGCATAACAAAATGTAGAAAAAGTGAAAGGGTCTAAATGTATTATTATTTAACCTTTATTTAACTAGGCAAGTCAGTTAAGAACAAATTCTTATTTACAATGATGGCCTAACCCGGACGACGCTGAGCCAATTGTGTGCCGCCCAATCACGGCCGAATGTGACGCAGCCTGGATTGGAACCACGTCTTGCACTGAGATGCGGTGTCTTAGACCACTGCACCACTCAGGATTCTGAATTGCGCAGTACATACTTTCTGATTCACTGTAAATGAGGTTTTTCTGTATTTAATCTCCAATCATTTTGCAAACATTTCTAAAAACATGTTTTCCCTTTGTCATTATGTGTTATTGTGTGTAGATGGGTGAGCTGTTTTATTTAATCAATTTGGAATTCAGGCTGTAACACAATAAACTGTAGAATAAGTCAAGGGGTATGAATACTTTCTGAAGGCACTGTAAGATCGAGGAGTGTAATTCGACCAGATAAAAAATATCTGGGCCTGCTCTACCTAGCATTTTTCATTACCTTTAACTATTATTTTAATTGGCCTATTCGGCTGTAATTATTTAGCCTACCCGACCCACAGTAGCCAATATCTAGTTTATATTCTACTTTCTAACATTAGGATATGTGGTTTCTATTTTAAAGGAATTCAAATCTATTAACGAATGTTTTAGGTAGGAAAGACATAGGCTACTGTAAAATGTATTTGAATTTCTCTTGAAATAGAAGCACCATAATAGAAATGAAATCCTGTCTCGGTGCTCTGCGGACAATTGCTTCGACCTCATGGCTTGGTTTTTGCTCTGACACGCACTGTCAACTGTGGGATCTTCTATAGACAGGTGTGTGCCTTTCCAAATCATGTCCAATCAATTGAATTTACCACAGGTGGACTCCAATCAAGTTGTTGAAACAACTCATGTATGATCAATGGAAACAAGATGCACCTGATCTCAATTTCCATTCTCATAGCAAACGGTCTAAATAATGTATTTCTGTTTAGTTTTTTTGAATAAATGTGCAAAATAAAAAAATACAACCCTTTTTGCTTTGTCATTATGGGGAATTGTGTGTAGATTGATGCTGGGTATTAAAACAATTTAATCAATTTTAGGATAAGGTTGTAATGTAACAAAATGTGGCAAAAGTCAAGGGGTCTGAATCCATCCGAATGTGCGGGCATGTGGACTCAGCAGACCAAAAAAATAAAAGCATAAAGCATGGCACGTCTTTGTACTTGAGCTGCTGTGCCTTTTTAGGGCTTCTTAGCTCAAACTCCTCTCCTAATGTGCATTATGTCATTATACATATATTGAAGAAAGACTGACAGTTAACTACTGTGGTCAGTTTGTATTACCTTATAAATTAAAGTATAGTGGCTGTTGGGTGTCTAATTTGGGAGAGAGGGTCCACCGAGAGACTGAAATGGGATCAGTGGAGGCACCACACACGCCTAAGAGAAGTGTCTGATGCCCTCCCAGTCACCCCATCCCAATCCCCTGGCTAAAGCCCCTCTCCATTCTCACCAATACCCACCATTGGATCTTTGTTATGACAAGCAAGGTATAATAATGATTAATTAAACATCCTTTCTTATCTGTCCAGAACTCGTATTCATTTTACAATGGGTTTGTAAGTCACACAAAAAACACCCCTCCCAGTTCTCCCCCCTTTACCCCACCCAAGCTTATTCCAACCTCACATTTTTACTTTTTACTCACCCTTTTTGCCAAACAAGCATAGCTTGTTCCACCCTCCCATCCATACCCACCCTTGCGCCCCATGTCCTCTCTTACCCACCCAGGGCAAGTTTATCCCAACTTCCATCTTTTTCAGACACGTCTACACCCCTCTCTACATCTACTTACTCATCCATTATCCTTCATTCACACACAACACACACTGAGTGTACAAAACAAACGTTGCATGACATAGACTGACCATGTGAAAGCTATTATCCCTTATTGATTTCACTTGTTAAATACACTTCAATCAGTGTAAATGGGGTGGAGACAGGCTACAGAAGGATTTTTAAGCCTAGACACTTGAGACATGGATTGTGTAAGTGTGCCATCCAGAAGGTGAATGGGCAAGTCGAAATATTTAAGTTCCTTTGAACAGGGTTTGGTAGTAGGTGCCGGGAATACCGGTTTGTGTACAGAACTGCAACGCTGCTGGGTTTTTCATGTTCAACAGTTTCCTGTGTGTATCAAGAATGATCGACCACCCAAACAACATCCAGCCAACTTGAAACAACGGTGGAAGCATTGGAGTCAACATGGGAATGCTTTTGACACCTTGTAGAGTCCATGCCCTGATGAATTGAGGCTGTTCGGAGGTCAAAAGTGCGGGATGGGGGGTAACTCAATATTCCTAATGTTTGGTATACTCAGTGTATACCCATATGCACATACACACACCCACTCACACCCTCTCTCCCACACAAACACACACACATCCACAGAACAATTATTGACAATTACTAACATACATGCTATATTTCCCATTTTATATTGTGTTTCAGTGTCCATGTATCTCATTGGCATCGGCGAATTCCAACCCTATTTCCTAAAGAAGAACAGTTACTTGGGGACAATAGAGTCTAGATTGCATTGGGGGAAAGAATATTGTCTGAACTTACAATAAACTGGTCTTGGGCATCACTGTATGTAGCCTAGTATGCTTATCACTTTTTTCAGCTTCTTCCTCTCCTTAGGGCATTGGGCTCTCAACTGGAAAGGTTTCCTGCAACCTGTTCAGGGCTTCATTGGCGCATGTGAACTTCATCCTCTGTGTTCCCTTCCATACCCACAGCACTGCCGGGAATCGGAATGGAGTCTTGATTCCTCTTTCCTTTGAAAGGAAGGAATTGCTTACGTTTTTCCCTCAGTTTAGCAGACAGATCCTTGATGAATCAAATGGACTGGCCATGGATTTTAATCTCCTTTCCCCCTTGTCTTCAGAATGTTGACTTTGGTCGCACAGTTTCACAGCTTATAGATTACCATGCAAGGGTATTTAGTGTTCTTCTGTTTCATGCTGATCTGATGGCATCGCTCCAGATCCTCCGGTGATACATCCAGGCCAAGCTCCTCCGATAGTTTGTGTTCCTTTTGGGTACTTTTGGTTTTGGGTTGCTTTGGGTACTTTTGGGTTGTTTTGGATACCTGTTTGGGATCTTTTGGCTAATTTTGGCTAATTTTGGGTTGTTCTGCGTATCTGTTTTGGGTACCTGTTTTGGGTTGTTTGGGGTGATTTTGTAGAACCCCCTATCATGAGCACAACAAAGTGCATGACAAAAATAATTATCCAAAGATTTAGCTTGGTCACACATTACAGCACCAGCTTTGTAAAAGCACTTGCCCAAATTATTCTTTTGACAGCATACCATGGCATTATCTGTTTTCTCCCCTTTTCAAGCCTAATCAGTATGTAATCTAGGCAAACTGAGAGCCGCTAAAATTCTGCAATCTGTTAAGACGATTAACATCTTTCATCCGAAATTATCGTTGCGCTTGAAAAAACAATGGGAGCGGTGCAAGGCGGGGACTGTGGGGGCATAGCAGGTAGGGCGGGGTGGGGATAGGGGTTCCCAGAATACTAATGATGAAACACTTTCATTCCAATGGAATGCATATTGTTCAAGCGCCACCGCTGATATTAAAGGACAGCAGCTAATAAGAGAGGGGAACATGGCTGAAACTTCTGGTGTAGCATTCAGATATCAGATAACATATAACTAATTATATCCAGACACAGGTACAGGGCCATCTTCCACATTGTCCTCTCCTCTACTCTCTCTCTTTCAGACCAACTTTTAAACAGACTTAAAAGGAATAAATATGTCTATTGATCGTTGATGATTGCATTTCCAAAACTGTTTGAGGCAAATACTATATTGGCTCATTGGCAGAATTCCAAAAAGTACACAGTCTTACTAACTTTATCTCGCTGACCCTCCCTTTCTCTGGACAGGTGAATGTGTTCCTGTCCTTTGTGGTTCCCATGGTAGCCATATCTGCTCTGAACGGAGTCATCGCCAGTCAGTTGCTGCGTATGTTCAGAGAGACGAAGCAGGACACCCGCATTTGCATCATTGAAGGCAACCCTACCATGCTGAGTATCGCTGTGGAGCCAAACCGCACACAGTCGCTGCGTCATGGAGTCATGGTTCTACGTGAGTATACAATGCTCACTTGTGTACACATACAAGCACGCACACACACACACAGCTATGAAGAGTTAAACACAAGACTATTCCTTTTAACTGGCATAAATGCTTAAACAGGTATGTGCAGTTGAAGTCGGAAGTTTACATACAGTTAGGTTGAAGTCATTAAAACTCGTTTTTCAACCACTCCAGAAAGGTATTGTTAACGAACTATAGTTTTGGCAAGTCGGTTAGGACATCTACTTTGTACATGACAAGTAATTTTTCCAACAATTGTTTCCAGACAGATTATTTCACTTATAATTCACTGTATCACAATTACAGTGGGTCAGAAGTTTACATACACTAAGTTAACTGTGCCTTTAAACTGCTTGGAAAATTCTAGAAAGTGATGTCATGGCATTAGAAGCTTCTGATAGGCTAATTGACTTCATTTTAATCAATTGGAGATGTACCTGTGGATGTATTTCAAGGCCTACCTTCAAACTCAGTGGCTCTTTGCTTGACATCATGGGAAAATCAAAAGAAATCAGCCAAGACCTCAGAAAATAAATTGTAGGCCTCCACAAGTCTGGTTCCTCCTTGGGAGCAATTTCTAAACGGCTGAAGGCACCACGTTCATCCGTACAAACAATCGTACGAAAGTATAAACACCATGGGACCATGCAGCCGTCATACCGCTCAGGAAGGAGACACGTTCTGTCTCCTAGAGATGAACGTACTTTGGTGCGAAAAGTGCAAAACAATCCACAGAACAACAGTAAAGGACCTTGTGAAGATGCTGGAGGAAACAGATACAAAAGTATCTATATTCACAGTAAATCGAATCCTACATCAACATAACCTGAAAAGCCTCTCAGCAAGGAAGAAGGCACTGCTCCAAAACCGCTAATAAAAAAGCCAGACTACGGTTTGCATCTGCACATGGGGACAAAGATCATACTATTTGGAGAAATGTCTTCTGGTCTGATGAAACAAAAATAGAACTGTTTGGCCATAATGACCATCGTTATGTTTGGAGGAAAAAATTGTAAGTAACCTTGCACGAGCAGTAACAGCTCATAGGAACAGTAGTATGTCCTATTTCTGTAGTGTGAGCCGGCTTGATGTACAAGTACCACCTCTGGACAGGACGCTAGTCTTTCACAGGGCCTTACCCCCTATCTATCTATTTAATGCTGAATGCCAAGCAAAAACACATCAGGGCCCATTTTTACAGTCTTTGGTATGACTCGGCCAGGGATCAAACTCCCAACCTTCCAATGTTAGACACACTAACCATAAGGCCACACTGAGTTGATTGATATAATGGTGTACTGGAGCTATAAAGAGTACATTTATCCAAGGATGCCAAAGTAGTCCTCCTTCCCATGACAAATATGCGTAAAGATGTATAAAAGAACAGACGCCGGCCCATCCAGCCTGAGCCTCACTCTTCATATCTCTAAGCACTACTGATTTCACTCGCAGTCTATTTAGGGACACACTCTCTAAGCGAGAACCTGCAGCCAAATCTACTACCTGAATAAATCCTTTCCATTAGCCAGGTTTTCATCTAATTGGTGACAAATTTTCATGCGAATATCCCAAAATCTGCGCATTTTCCCACAGTGGCGTTTCCACCAAACAGACTTGTTACAGATAAAAATCAGTGCGTGAGGATGTAGTGCACACAAACTGTACTTTTTCGCTTAAGTTTTCATGTACTGAATAAAAATCTGAAGTTCAATGTGTTTCCATCGCATTTTCAACTCTACTTAAGAGTTTTGTCACAAAAACTCTGGTCTTGGCACGTGCGTGTATAACAAAATATGTTATAATTGAGATTCTTCAAAGTAGCCACCCTTTGCCTTGATGACAGCTTTGCACACGCTTGGCATTCTCTCAACCATCTTCATGAGGAATGCTTTTCAAACAGTCTTGAAGGAGTTCCCACATATGCCGAGCACTTGTTGGCTGCTTTTCCTTCACTCTGCGGTCCAACTCACCCCAAACCATCTCAATTGGGTTGAGGTTGGATGATTGTGGAGGCCAGGTCATCTTCCTTTATTATTTTCCCCTAGCCCTACCACCCCTCCCCTAATTGGAGTAAACTAACAACACTTAGGCTTCTACTTCCAGCTTATACTGTACATACTATGTACATTTTACGGACACAATGTATTTTACAATAGTTATCTTTTTGTTTGTTTTTAATTCTGTCCTTCAGCTACGTACTGTGCCTTGCAAAAGTATTCATCCCCATTGCCGTTTTTCCTATTTTGTTGCATTACAACCTGTATTTTAAATAGATTTTTATTTGGATTTCATATAATGAACATACACAAAATAGTCCAAATTTGTGAAGTAAAATAAAAAAAATTACTTGTTTCAAAAAAACAAAAAAAACAATTTAAGTGGAAAAGTGGTGCGGCATATGTATTCACCCCCTTTGCTATGAAGACCCTAAATAAGATCCAAGATGGTGTAGCAGTGAAGAAGTGTTTTTGTTCGTCCTCTCGTGTACTTTTGTATTTTTCTTTTTTGTATATATTTTATTTTCACTCTTTTCCATTTTAATTCGATACCTTCCGATAACCTGCCTCACCCAATGTGATACGGAATCGTTATTATTTTTAATTTTAGAACACATTCAAGAACCACCAGAAGCTAATTAGTTACAAGCTATTTAGTCATTGTTAGTCACTGCTAGCGCCTTTTCCCCTTCTGCACAGATACCAGCCCTGTTTTTTAGCCTGGATAATACTTGCCAATCTACCAGTATTGAACTATCTCTCCATTACAACTCCGGATTCCTGCCGTAATCCCTGGACCACCACTTCTGATCTTCACAGCTAGCTAGTGGCTAACGCCCCTGCCACGAAGCTAGCACCAGTTAGCCGTGAGCCAGGCGCATCTCCCGGCTAGCAAACTAAATTCTACAATACCTCTTTCGCCATCTGGCTTAGATCCTCTGTCGACCCGGCGCCCCGCCGCACCACCATGACTGGTCTGCCGACGAATACTCCATCCGCTGTGCCTTCAACCGGCCTCCGTCGGAGCAGACGCTCCTACTAGCCCTGGGCTACTAACTTTAAACGCTGTGTCGCTAGCGTAGTGGCAACTACTCCGCGGCTTCCCTGTTCCATCTACTGCTGCCCCCTGGACACTATGATCACTTGGCTACATAGCTGATGCCTGCTGGACTGTCCATTAATTCACGGTACTCCATTCTGTTTATTTTTTTTATCTGTCGGCCCCAGCCGCGAACTCAGGCTCTGGGTGTAGTTATTCCGACCCTCTCTGCCTAGTCATCGCCATTTTACCTGCTGTTGTTGTGTTAGCTGATTAGCTGTTGCTGTCTCACCTGTCGTCTTAGCTAGCTCTCCCAATCAATATCTGCGATTACTTTATGCCTCGCTGTATGTCTCTCTCAAATGTCAATATGCCTTGTATACTGTTGTTCAGGTTAGTTATCATTGTTTTAGTTTATAATGGAGCCCCTAGTTCTACTCTTCATACCTCTGACACCTCCTTTGTCCCACCTCCCACACATGCGGTGACCTCACCCATTATAACCAGCATGTCCAGAGATACAATCTCTCTTATCATCACCCGGTGCCTGGGCTTACCTCCGCTGTACCCGCACCCCACCATACCCCTGTCTGCACATTATGCCCTGAAATCTGCTCCTTTTATTCTTTGTCCCCAATGCTCTAGGCGACCAGTTTTGATTATCTTTAACCGCACCCTCATCCTACTCCTCCTCTGTTCCTCGGGTGATGTGGAGGTAAACCCAGGCCCTGCATGTCCCCAGGCACCCTCATTTGTTGACTTCTGTGATCGAAAAAGCCTTGGTTTCATGCATGTCAACATCAGAAGCCTCCTCCCTAAGTTTGTTTTACTCACTGCTTTAGCACACTCTGCCAACCCTGATGTCCTTGCCGTGTCTGAATCCTGGCTTAGGAAGGCCACCAAAATTTCTGAGATTTCCATACCCAACTATAACATTTTCCGTCAAGATAGAACTGCCAAAGGGGGAGGACTTGCAATCTACTGCAGAGATAGCCTGCAAAGTAATGTCATACTTTCCAGGTCCATACCCAAACAGTTTGAACTTCTAATTTTAAAAATGAATCTCTCCAGAAATAAGTCTCTCACTGTTGCCACCTGCTACCGACCGCTCCCAGCTGTGCCCTGGACACCATTTGTGAATTGATCGCCCCCCATCTAGCTTCAGAGTTTGTTCTGTTAGGTGACCTAAACTGGGATATTCTTAACACCCCGGCAGTCCTACAATCTAAGCTAGATGCCCTCAATCTCACACAAATCATCAAGGAACCCACCAGGTACAACCCTAAATCCGTAAACATGGGCACCCTCATAGACATTATCCAGACCAACTTGCCCTCCAAATACACCTCTGCTGTCTTCAATCAGGATCTCAGCGATCACTGCCTCATTGCCTGTATCTGCTACGTGTCCGCGGTCAAACGACCACCCGTCATCACTGTCAAACGCTCCCTACAACACTTCTGCGAGCAGGCCTTTCTAATTGACCTCTTCCCGTCAGTTGAGGATGCCTGGTCATTCTTTAAAAGTAACTTCTTAGACCTCTCACCATCTTAGATAAGCATGCCCCGTTGAAAAAATGCAGAACTAAGAACAGATATAGCCCTTGGTTCACTCCAGACCTGACTGCTCTCGACCAGCACAAAACATCCTGTGGCGGACTGCAATAGCATTGAATAGTCTCCACGATATGCAACTGTTCAGGGAAGTCAGGAAAGCAAAGGCTAGCTTTTTCAAGCAGAAATTTGCATCCTGTAGCTCTAACTCCAAAAAGTTCTGGGACACTGTAAAGTCCATGGAGAACAAGAGCACCTCCTCCCAGCTGCCCACTGCACTGAGGCTAGGTAACACGGTCACCACCGATAAATCCATGATAATCGAAAACTTCAACAAGCATTTCTCAACGGCTGGCCATGCCTTCCACCTGGCTACTCCAACCTCGGCCAACAGCTCCGACGGTTCCGACCTAGAATATGTGGACATCTATAAAAACCTAGGTGTCTGGCTAGACTGTAAACTCTCCTTCCAGACTCATATTAAACATCTCCAATCCAAAATCAAATCAATAATTGGCTTTCTATTTCGCAACAAAGCCTCCTTCACTCACGTCGCCTAACTTACCCTAGTAAAACTGACTATCCTATCGATCCTCGACTTCGGCGATGTTATATATAGTTTAACCATAATATTTGCTGTATTATTTGTTCTGTCTTTTCTGGTGGATTAAAGTGAAATTGCAACCAACTTTCTATCACTTGTTGTAAAAAGTGATATTTTGGAGATGATTTCAATAAAAAAAAATGAAAGTGAGATATTATAATCTGAATGAAGGGAAAAGGGCCATTCTTGAACCTGGGGTGAGACATTCTTACTAATCTACTTGAGAACCAGTTTGGATTTAAGTATGACTGAAGCCTTTAGTGAGAGGTCTAATGCTTTAATATTTAATAATTTCTTCCCTCGGAATTCATATTCATTATATAAATAGGCCTGTTTAATTTTGTCTTGCTTGCCGTTTCAAATAACATGTAATATTTTTAGCTCATATAATAAAAGAACAGGTTGCTAGGTGTAGGCAAGGCCACAAGCAAATAGGTAAACTGGGATACGACTAAAGAGTTAATCAGGGTGATTTTTTTCTTCTCACAAATAGACAGGTATTTTTCTTTCCATGGTAGAAAGATCTTATCTATTTTTTAAACTTTCTATTAAAATGTATTGTAGTGAGAATTTCTTTTGGGATATGAATACCGAGTATGTCCACATCACCATCAGACCATTTATTGGTAAACTACACAGTAATGTACAAGTTTTTTTTGTTGTGATCTAATACGTAGTATAGTACATTATAATACACTGAGGCTGTTCAGGGATCCAAATTGTGGATTGGAAATAAAACATGAACCATCAGCGTACAATGACAACTTTGTTTTTAAGCCCCTTGATATTATTGTTGGATCTAATTTTAATAGCTAAGATTTTGATGGCCATGATAAATAGATATGCCGATAGTGGACAACCTTGTTTTACTCCTCTTTGACAGTTTAATACTTTCGGAGAAGTAGTGATTATTTACTATTTTACAACTTGAGTTACTATAGATAACTTTAACCCATTGTATAACATATTCTCCAAAATGTATATATTTCAGGCATTTATATATAAATTCCAGGCATACTTTATCAAAAGCCTTTTCAACATCCGCTATGAACACCAGGCCTGATTTCCCAGATTTTTCATAGTATCTAATTGTTTCCAATACTTGTTTTATATTATCTCCAATGTAGAATAATTTTTTGCCGGGATTTTTTTTGTTGTCAAACTGCAATCAATTATGGATCATCATGTCATCAGAATCAGAACCTCGATATTTATTGGAAAGGAGCATCAAGATCACTGTGCACTTTCACCGCACTGTGAAGTTCATAAGTTATTTAATCTGTAGCCTAATAAACTGCATGGTTTCCCTAGTCGTAGTGGGAGGACCACACAACATATCATTGCGTGACTCCAAGTTTGCTTCGATATGATGGTCATTATATCAATAGGCGTTTCCATTACAAATCTCGCATAGTTAATTTTACCGACACAAAAAGAACGAAGGAATGATCTGTCGGCATTTATAAAATTGTACCGAAACGTCCTATTTCCATCCCAGCTGTCATTATTTATTTTCTAAGTTATGACTTTACTCACCTAAAAACTCTGGATGGAAATGTGGTTAATGAAGTACCAAAAAGGAGAATAGGATCTCACAGCTTCTCCATCTGCTGTGGCTAGTTGGGTAGACACATGACCAAAGTCTTCAAAGGACAAGTTAACCTCCTTCAACTCCTGATTACCATAATAATAGGATGGAGTTGTTTCTTTATGCCTGGCATCAGGCTGTCAGCATTATTAGCTCAATGCCTCCTCCTCCTAGAGGGGAAGACGGACGGACGCCACTCAGTGATTACATGCACTTGAAACAGTAGTGGACCATAATCATCAGCCTCTGTCCTCTTAGTGAACTAGCTGCCCACTGATAAATACATGCAAAGGGAATCTTTCTGAAAAACTGCCATATAGTAGTAGGACAAGGCCATTACTGTTGGCACTTAACCTCAGTGACAGCACTCAGTGACAGCACTCAAGAGTTCCACTCAAACTGATGCAACTGGCTTGTTTTGGTAACAGACATTAACCTCCCCTGCACACACTAGCTCATGCCTGTCACTCCTGCCTCTGATCACAATCATGACAGAAAAAAATGGAAAGGCCCATTCTTAATTTAATGGCAATCATAGAGTGGAACTAAGTGGACTTAATGTGTGTGTATGAGAGAGTGTATGTGCGCGTTCAGAAATGAACCAACCCTGGAGTAAATCAGAGGGTTTAATCACTGTGACAGTATTACCGTCTGTCCAAGCTGAGTCACTGAGAAATTACTGTTTTACTCTTTCATGTTTATTTGCTCTGTGTTAATGTTTAAGTGTGTGTCTTTGCACCCCTGCTGCTTCATGTTGCTAACGGCTGGATGGTGGGGTTAAATAGACTTTGATCAGAGCCACAGTGGAGCTCCACGTGGAGACAGACAGCGCTTTGACTCACAAAACTACAGCGAGATACCCTTTCTTCCCGCTCTATCATCTCTTTCATGTGCTAATAAGCCAACATGATATCACATGCCATTTGTAAAGGTAAGACAATGAAACTTGCAGCATTCATAGACTAAAAGCACTCTTCGCAGAACTCTGTATTGTAGAATTTCCAGGGAAATATGTGTCTCGCAAGGAATTCCACCACCGACCCATTGGATAAAATTCCATACAGTCCAACATAGTTCCTGTAACAACTGATTGTCCATTGTGAAAGCATATGTGCAGACATGCAAGTTTGCTAATTAGACACAGTTTTGTTAACTTGACCATAAGATAAAGACCCACATACACAGAAAGACTGGGTGCACACATCCCATATCTGTATACTATTGTATATTCTGTGAACTTGATCCAGGATTTGATAGCACTGCTAGCTGATAATCATAACAGTTATCACAATTTCATTCATTCTCTGAGATTCAAGTTTTGTAATTGTCCTCGCTATTAGATCATCAAGGACAATAAAACAAATATAGGAATGAATTGGAAAGACATGTTAATTGTGATTTACAGATACAATAAGCTTGACCATAATAAGGCTCCAACATCTCTAATCATCCTTTATGGTCCATGACTAAAGCCAAGGCTCTGATTCAACCAGGTTAAGATGCAGCTTTCAGGGCGTCACTGACACTGCCTAATAGACACCCATCTGAGGTAACGTTTCAATCCTTGCAAATATCCAATTAAAATAGTTAAATTATTTTTTTATTTGGACCCCAGATCAGTGCTCGCTTAAACTAATCTTGGCACTGAGAACCAATTCTCATGTGTGACATCACATCTGTCACAAGAGACTAGTGAAAACAGCAAACTTGATTTTAAAATGTAAACTCATAACGTATAGGGACAAACTTTTCTGCTCTGTTTCACACAAATGTTTAACTGCTTCCACGGACCACATCAGGGTGGTCATTGTGTGGGTGTCCAGACTGAGGAAGAGAGATTGGCTTGGACTGAGAGCAGGAGTGAAACCGCCAGCCTGTAATGTACTCATCATGACAAAATGTGACCGACAGAAAAACAAATGTAAAGAAGAAACAAAGGATGTCTCTATGCAACTGATGTACTCCCACAGCAAAAAATAAACATTTAAGACTATGGAAAAGGACAAATTCACACATCATGGTTGTCACATCTACTCCCACTCTTTCCCTCTGGCGTTCGGCGTATCCGGAATACTAACCCCGGTCACTACGCACACCTGGCATCAATCATTACGCACACCTGCACGTCATCATCGGACACACCTGGACTCCATTACCTCACTTATTACCACCTCTATAACTGGCACTCCCTTAGATTCTTTCCCCAGTCAGTATTGTTCCTGTGTTTATGCGTAGGCGCTAGTGTTATGTTGTCTCGTTCCAAGTTTGTTGTTTTATTAAATGTTTCAGCTGTTTCTCGACTCTTAGCATCTCCGTTACAATGGTGGTGTTATCAATAAATATCATGGAATCTGTTCAATTTCTGAATTGACTGGCATCGATGTGGAATTGACTCAAATTCCAAGAGACAATGGTCTGATTATGAGGAAAAGTTGTTTTGAATTGCATTGAACATACTTGGTAATTTGTTACACCTTTGCTGGCTATCATCACATTAGAAAGGATGTTCTGTTCAAAGAGACCATTACAAAGTACACAGATGCTACACCTCCCTTTTTAAAACCTCCCTCAATAAAATGTAGTCTTTGACCACACATACCCACGTCAATGTCCCAGTTTAGGCCCATGTCCCACAGAACCTGGATAGGGAAGATGGGGAAGGTGATCCCATTAGCCCTAAAGTCCCTGACAAACTTGAGGAAGGGGTCGATATGGAAAAAGAGCTGGGTGATGATGAAGTCGGCCCCGGCGTCTACTTTCTCCTTCAGATGTCTCAGGTCCTCGTCGTAGCTCTCCGTGGCAAGTGGGGTAGCCTGCCACAATGAAAGGGTTTTAATGCTCAATTCGTGTGTGTTTGAGTTTATAAAGATCACATTTGTGACCTGTTTCAAGAAACTAGGCGTATGTCACACGTCACTACTTCACAGGAGAGGCATTTTAATGTTTTTTTATTCAGAAAATGCCTTCTTGAACATGTGAACTTTCATGTGCCTTAATAACAAACATGTATGCCATTTGTAAATATGAATACAATTGTTAAATTACGAGCCTAGTTGGTTTAGCCACGGAAAAAGGCAGGGACCTTCCAGCTAGCCATTATTGGTTGAAATAATGGATGGGCTGGACATGCCGAGAGATGAGTTCGGATTGGCTTGCCATGTAGCACGCTTCTTTCTATAACACGAGCTGCTCAGTATTTGTAATCCTTGTTACTGCAGCTTTTTTGAAAGATATAAAGTTTGCCATGGAAAACTGCAAAAGTGTTGCTTCAGCTCTCAACAACATCGCTGTGCAGAATTTAGCAGGCGCTATCGACAAAGATCCGTGGGAAAATGTATGATGGACCACTTTCTGCACACGGTCATTGTGAACTGGAGCAACTTGACACAACAACGAGCCAGGTAGCCTAATGTAGCGGCAGGTAGCCTAGTGGTTAGAGCATTGGGCCAGTAACTAAAAGGTTTCTGGATTGAATCCTCAAGCTGACAAGGTAAAAATCTGTCGTTCTGCCCCTGAACAAGGCAGTTGTTCCCCGGTAGGCCGTCATTGTAAATAAGAGTTTGTTCTTAACCGACTTGCCTAGAAAGTAAAGTAAATATTTTTCAAACCTAAAAACCGGCTGTAGCTATATACAAACCAAAACGGAAAAGACACGCTGCTGTGAAGTGTTCAGCCATGTATACGGGTAACAGGCTAGCTACATTTTCAGATATTATACATTTCTAATTTTGTCAGAAAGTCATTTCATTGCAAGTTAAAGCGTACTGTTCGCTACCTAGCGAACGTTAGCTAGCTACATGTCTAAAGAAAAGACTCCACTTCGCCAGAGGATTACATGACACAGCAAGTTAGCCAGGTGTGTCTGGGGGTGATTATGGTCATCTCTTATATTTCATGAACATGTGTACAGTATCAGTCAATAGTTTGGACACACCTACTCATTCCAGGGTTTTTCTTTATTTTTACTATTTTTTACATTGTAGAATAATAGTGAAGACCTCAAAACTATGAAATAACACATATGGAATCATATGTGGCGGTAGGCTCACGTCACTAGGCAGCTCACGGATGTGTTTCCCTTTTGTAATACATTATAATTTTCAAGGCCTGCCACATCCGACAAGCATCAGAGCCGGCGTACTAGAATTTGATCTTAGTCCTGTATTGATGCTTTGCCTGTTTGATTGGTCGTCGGAGGTCATAGCATTATTTTTCATAAGCGTCAGAATTAGTGTCCCGCTCCTTGAAAGCGGCAGCTCTAGCCTATAGCTCAGTTGCTTGTAATCCATGGTTTCTGGTGTGGATATGTACGTACGGTCACTGTGGGGACGACATCATCGATGCACTTATTAATGAAGCCGGTGACTGATGTGGTAAACTCCTCGATGTTTTCGGATGAATCCCGGAACCTTTTCCAGTCTGCTAGCGTAATAGTCCAGTAGCTAAGCATCTGCTTCATCGGACCACTTCCGTATTGAGCGCATCACTGGTACTTCCTGCTAGAGTTTTTGCTTGTAAGCAGGAATCAGGAGGATAGAGTTATGGTCAAATTTGCCAAAAGGAGGGCAAGGGAGAGCCTTGTATCTGTTGCTGTGCGTGAAGATCTAGCATGGTGTCGTCTATAGCTGCACAGGTGACATGTTGGTAAAAACATAGAATATTACAGTTCTTCAGGTCCCGTTGATAAAATAGTCTCGAACAAAGGTCATCCAGTTTGTGACTGTATGATAGAATGGAGGGTAGAGGCAGTTTATTTGCTTGCCAACATAGTCCAGTCAGGATACCGTCTCCTCTGACTCTTGCGCCGTCGCTTCCTCTTTCAAGTCCTGGGATTAGGGCCTGGTCCGTAGTAAACACGTTGAAGTAAAAATTGTCATCCAAATTGAGGTTAGTGATCTCTTTTCTGATGTCCAGAAGCTGTTTTTGGTTGGCAGAGATATTATGTACAAAAACAGTTAAGATCAGCGTAAAAAAATACAGAAAATAGCAGAATTGGTCAGGAGTCTGTAAAACGGCTGCTATCCACTGCAGTGCCATCTCACCCTGTAACAATCAAGCTGATTTAGTCTTTGGTTTATTTAGTAGAATGACAATTACCTACAGCGCGGTTCCCCAACTGGCGGTCCGCGGCCCGAATTTGGCCTGCGTGTGGCCCCCCAAGTTGTCAGAGCCTTTTTTTTTTTTTTTTCAACCACCGGGAAATCAGCGATTTTTATTTAAGAAATCTGTATTCCCACACATAATTTGAGAGAAGTGATCGTATACAAATGTGAGCAAGGTTCGAAATGATTATGTTTTAGTTAAACATCTGTTTGGGCTTCTTGCGGTCAATTTGCAGTCTACAAATTATTTGTAATTATGTTGCGACCTCCCGACCATCTGCTCAAGAAAAAATCGTCCCGCGGCTGAATCTATTTGATGATCCCTGACCTATAGTATACTGATAATACACTGCTCAAAAAAATAAAGGGAACACTTAAACAACACAATGTAACTCCAAGTCAATCACACTTCTGTGAAATTAAACTGTCTACTTAGGAAGCAACACTGATTGACAATAAATTTCACATGCTGTTGTGCAAATGGAATAGACAACAAGTGGAAATTATAGGCAATTAGCAAGACATCCCCCAATAAAGGAGGGGTTCTGCAGGTGGTGACCACAGACCACTTCTCAGTTCCTATGCTTCCTGGCTGATGTTTTGGTCACTTTTGAATGCTGGCGGTGCTTTCACTCTAGTGGTAGCATGAGACGGAGTCTACAACCCACACAAGTGGCTCAGGTAGTGCAGCTCATCCAGGATGGCACATCAATGCGAGCTGTGGCAAGAAGGTTTGCTGTGTCTGTCCGCGTAGTGTCCAGAGCATGGAGGCGCTACCAGGAGATAGGCCAGTACATCAGGAGACATGGAGGAGGCCGTAGGAGGGCAACAACCCAGCAGCAGGACCGCTACCTCCGACTTTGTGTAAGGAGGAGCACTGCCAGAGCCCTGCAAAATGACCTCCAGCAGGCCACAAATGTGCACCCTTCTCAGAATTCTCACTTCCTTTTTGGAAGTTTGCCTGCCATATGAGTTCTGTTATACTCACAGACATAATTCAATCAGTTTTAGAAACTTCAGAGTGTTTTCTATCCAATAGTAATCATAATATGCATATATTAGCATCTGGGACAGAGTAGGAGGCAGTTCACTATGGGCACGCGATTCATCCAAAGTGAAAATGCTGCCCCCTATCCCAAACAGGTTTTAAACCCACTGCACCTAATTCAACTGTGCAGGCTTTGATCATGTGTTACCCTGATGACAAAGAGAGATTCACACTCGGGTTTTGTCCCAAATGGCTTCCTATCAATATAGTGCACTATATAAGGGATAGGGTACCATTTCAGATGGAGCCTCTGCCTGAATAGTATAACATGTCTTTACCTCTCTCTCTCTCTCGGCAGGGGCTGTGGTTGTTGCCTTTGTGGTGTGCTATCTACCGTATTATGTACGGCGCCTCATGTACTGTTACGCAGAGTTCACAGAGTGAGTAACATGCAGACATTTCAATGGGTACACATACCAGTAAATAAGTGAACATCCATCAATAAGTGTTTTATATACTTTATTTCATACATAGTACACACACATTGGTTGACTGGTCAGAGAGTCATCCATCAGAGCAGGGTGACAGAGGGGAGCTCAGACACCCATTCAGAGTAGATAGATCTCCCTGATTAAATTAGCATCATTTGTCAGAGAGAGTGCAAGCTTTATTTAGCTAAGTCTTTCTCTCGCCAATGTCCAAACGATCGCCTGACTACTCTCAATATGTTTTTTTAATTGAACCAAATGCACACCATTGAGTAAGTGATTACAGACGGGAGTTTAAAGCTAAGGAAGCACGTGCCAGAAACAATTTTTTTTAAAAGCTTCACAGATGGAGAAGGTGGTTGTGTATATATACTGAGTGTACAAAACATTAGGCACACCTTCCTAATATTGAGTTGCACCCCCTTTTGCCCACAGAACAGCCTCAATTCGTCGGGCATGGACTCTACAAGGTGTTGCAAACGTTCCACAGGGATGCTGGCCTATGTTGACTCCAATGCTTCCCACAGTTGTATCAAGTTGGCTGGATGTCCTTTGGTAGTGGACCATTCTTGGTACACACGGGAAACTGTAACTGTTGAGCGTGAAAAACCCAGCAGCATTGCAGTTCTTGACACACACAAACCGGTGCGCCTGGCACCTACTACCATGCCCAGTTCAAAGGCACTTAAATATTTTGTCTTGCCCATTCACCCTCTGAATGGCACACATAAACAATCCATGTCTCAATTGTCTCAAGGCTTAAAAATCCTTCTTTAACCTGTCTTCTCTCCTTCATCTACACTGATTGGAGTGGATTTAACAGGTGACATCAATAAGGGATTATAGCTTTCACCTGGATTCACCTGGTCAGTTTGTCATGGAAAGAGAAGGTGTTCCTTATGTTTTGTACAAGCCTTCTGTAAACAAGGTTTCCCATCTGACATTCTTCAATGGTTTACTTCACCCCTCTATCATCTGAGACCTAATGCTCAATTTAAACACATTTGTCTTAGAGAGGTCAGTAGAAGTACATTTGGTTAACATTTGTGGTTTATAAAGAGGAAAACTATGGGCAAACAATTATTTAAATGTACAATGACACATTAATTGGCATACATGTTGGTGATATGAAGCTTTTCAGTATTGCATCAGTCAATGAAAACCACTGATTGTTCCTCCCTGTGCTCCCCTCCCTCCACCTCCCCGACAGGGAAGGGTATGATTACTACCACTACTTCTTCATGGTGACCAACGTCCTCTTCTATGTGAGCTCAGCCATCAACCCAGTCCTCTACAACCTGGTCTCAGCCAACTACCGGGAGATCTTCTTCAACACGCTCCGCTGCCTCTGCCTACCATGTCGTCGCAAGAAACAGAGACGTCCTCTGACCAGACACTCCATCAGCATCTGCAGTAACCACACCTTCTCCTCCAACATCATCAAGGAGACCGTCTACTGACGACGACAGAACCACACCCCTGATAACATTCCATTTCAGAACTGCAATGTATGTATTCTAGTACTCGGCAGGACTAAATATGGGCTTGATGGGGACTCTGGCACTTTGAATCACTAACACGTTGTGCTACATAGGCTACACACACAGAACAGATCCAAAATGTGATATTGGTATGATCACTAATAAAAGAAAGAAAGATTAAGTGTTGGATGTAATAGTCTTTAACGCTGTAAATATTGTAACATCTATGTACATTCAGATTTTTATAGAACTATCAATGCTACTCGGATTTAACCACTTACAGTAGTTTATAAAATGATATGATGACGATCAGAACATTCTGCACTTATCAGCATATGTATGGATCTTTGAAATAGGAGGCAAAAAACTCTACGCTGTGACAGTTACCAGGAAGTGACTTCCCCACAGTTTTTGAACATTGCAGGCTTTTTAATTGGTCTTCAATGGGAAAAAACTAAAAGCAATGGTGTTTCAAGGGCAAAAACTTCATAAAAGGCATCTGGCAGAAGTAAATTCATCCACATACACAAATATATGTGTATATATATATATATCTCTAATGTGTTTTCATGAATTTGATGAAATAATCGTGCATAAGATTAGGGGACATGACGTGGCAGTAAAGTGGAAGGGGCGGTGACTTTCACAGGGTGTTATCCAACTCTTTTTTGGGATCCAGAGAATGGTGATCAAATTAACCACCATTTGTTATCTGCTGAGGAACTAATGCCTGGAAAGAGTATTGATAAAAACAACATGTCTGGTAATTAAAACAATTAAATGGTCTGCTTGGAATGTGAATGTTAATGAAATGCTGAGAGAAGATGTAATATTATGAAGGGGAGCAACAGATGGCAGTTACAGTTAATGGATGATCTGCTGTGGGGTTGAGCCCTATAGGCTTTTCTAGTATGCCAACTCCTGACCAATTACAGCAAACACAGCTACCGTTGAAGTCAGAAGTTTACATACACCTTAGCCAAATACATTTCAACTCAGTTTTTCACAATTCCTGACATTTCATCCTAGTTAAAATTACCTTTCTTAGGTCAGTTAGGATCACCACTTTATTTTAAGAATGTTAAATGTCAGAAAAATAGTGGTGATTTATTTCATATTTTATTTATTTCATCACATTCCCAGTGGGTCAGAAGTTTACATACACTCAATTAGTATTTGGTAGCATTGCCTTTCAATTGTTTAACTTGGGTCAAATGTTTCGGATAGCCTTCCACAAGCTTCCCTCAATAAGTTGGGAACTGGAGGAAGCCTGGCACCATCCCTACAGTGAAACACAGTGGTGGCAGCATCATGGTGTGGGGATGTTTTTCAGCAGCATGGACTGGGAGACTAGCCAGGATCAAGGGAAAGATGAATAGAGCCAAGTACAGAGAGATTCTTGATGAAAACCTGCTCCAGAGCACTCAGGACCTCGGGCGAAGGTTCGCCTTCCAACAGTACAACGACCCTAAGCACACAACCAAGACAATGCAGGAGTGGCTTCCGGACAAGTCTCTGAATGTCCTTGAGTGGCCCAGCCAGAGCCCGGACTTGAACCCGATTGAACATCTTTGGAGAGACCTGAAAATAGCTGTGCAGAGACGATCTCATTCAACCTGACAGAGCTCAAGAGGATCTGGTGAAAAGAATGGGAGAAACTCCCCAAATACAGGTGTGTCAAGCTTGTCATACCCAAGAAGACTCGAGGCTGTAATCGGTGCCAAAGGTGCTTCAACAAAGTACAGAGTAAAGGGTCTGAATACTTATGTAAATGTGATATCAGTTGTTTTTTGTATACATTTGCAAAAATTTCTAACAACCCGTTTTTAATTTGTCATTATGGAGTATTGTGTGTAGATTGAGGGGGGAAAAATAATTTAATCAATTTTAGAATAAGGCTGTAACCTAACAAAATGTGGAAAAAGTCAAGGGGTCTAAATACTTTCCAATGGCACTGTATTAAGTGCATTAATGACAGAGTAACAGTTTGTTGTACAAGGCTATGCTCAGGATATCTAGGCACAAATCTGTTACCACTTTCCCAGCCATTGCCATGGTGATGGTTTGAATGTGATCCTAATAAGAAAACAAAACTTTTAAAGTTATGTTTTTCTCCCCAAAGATAACTTGGATATGAGGTGAATGTAGTCAACAGTAGCACAGCGTAGCCTAAATGTTTAAGTCTGGAATCCTAAATCAAAATAATGAGTAATGATTTAATTCTATGAATGGTGATCATCAAATTCCTGAACTGAAAGTGGATGCAGTATGAACAAGCATGCCCCTCTTCAACGCTGCTGGCAGGCTTTGATTAGTAACACAGTATGCACCAACAAACGCCTTGTAGCCTTCAATATAGTTTAACGTTTCAAAGTGTATTCCCCACGTGCACAGGATACAACAGGTGTAAATAGTACAGTGAAATTCTTAGTGGCTAAGGAGGGTGTGTCACGCCCCTCAATACGCCACAGTACATTGAAATAGACCACAACCCTGAACCATGGTACTTACCTACTGGGCAAAAACTTGTTAAATCAACATTGTTTTCACCTAATTTCAACCAAAAAGATCTATGTGATGATGTTAAATCAACACGGAAAACTCATTGCATTTGCAAAAAGTCATCAACGTAAGGGCATTTCAAATATTTTTCACGTAGCTTTTAACCTAAATCTAATGACATGGTGACATGTTTTGTCCATTTCACATTGAATTCACAATAGTTGACGTTTCAACCAAATGTATATCAAAACTAGATGTTGAAATGACATCTGTGTCCAGTGTGTAGCTTCTGACAGGTGCTGTTGTACGTAGTCATACCGTTTATCTAAGGATTTGCTCAGTACTCAGTGTACACCTGCTGCTTACTGTAACTACTGTTCTCTATGCCAATGGTGATGTCTTTGAGTTTTGATTATGCTATTTTTGTTATGGACAATGGAGGCTTATTTCTGCTTTATCTAAGAGTTATATACTGTATAGATGGCTCTGCTTTATATAATATATGTTTTGAAAATAAATCGTTCCATCTCATTTTGCTATCCATGAATAAAAGAGTGAATATAGTGATATCAGTTTCCTTGCTCTGTTGTTGATGATCTTCCACACACAGACACACACACACACACACACCAAGTACACAGACACGCACACACCAAGTACACACACACAGACACAAAGTACACACACACAGGCACACCAATCACACACACACACAGGCACACCGTGCATTCATACTGCCGCACACACTCACACACCAAGTACACACACCACACACTCCCAGATGGATACACCAAGAGGCAGGCATATCAAGCACATGCATCATTTAGCACAGATGTGTCTGACCTTTTCTAAAGTGTACCCTGGTGGCTTATCAGCTCTGCCTTTTATAATGGAGCTGTCGATCACGGGGGTCATGGGACAAGCTGAGAAAGAGTGTGTTCTTCATCCACCTAGCCCATTGAGTGTTTTGTGGTGATAAAAGTCCTCAGCCATAACTACAGTTGAAGTCGGAAGTTTACATACACCTTAGCCAAATACATTTAATCTCAGTTTTTCACAATTCCTGACATTTAATCCTGGCAAAAATTCCCTGGTCAGTTAGGATCACCACTTTATTTTAAGAATGTGAAATGTCAGAATAATAATAGAGTGATTTATTTCAGCTTTTATTTCTTTCATTACATTCCCAGTGGGTCAGAAGTTTACATACACTCAATTAGTATTTGGTAGCATTGCCTTTCAATTGTTTAACTTCATGTTTTGGGTAGCCTTCCACAAGCTTCCCACAATAAGTTAGGTGAACTTTGGCCCAATCCTCCTGACAGAGCTGGTGTAACTGAGACAGATTTGTAGGCCTCCTTGCTCGCACACGTTTTTTCAGTTCTGCCCACAAATTTTCTATGGGATAGAGGTCAGGGCTTTGTGATGGCCACTCCAATACCCTGACTTTGTTGTCTTTAAGCCATTTTGCCACAACTTGTAAGTATGCTTGGGGTCAATGTCTATTTGGAAGACCCATTTGCGACCAAGCTTTAACTTCCTGACTGATGTCTTGAGATGTTGCTTCAATATATCCACATCATTTTCCTGCCTCATGATGCCATCTATTTTGTGAAGTGTACCAGTCCCTCCTGCAGCAAAGCACCCCCACAACATGATGCTGCCACCCCCGTGCTTCACAGTTGGGATGGTGTTCTTCGGCTTGCAAGCATCCCCCTTTTTTCTCCAAACATAACGATGGTCTTTATGGCCAAACAGTTCTACTTTTTTTTCATCAGACCAGAGGACATTTCTCCAAAAAGTACGATCTTTGTCCCCATGTGCAGTTGCAAACCGTAGTCTGGCTTTATTATGGCGGTTTTGGAGCAGTGGCTTCTTCCTTGCTGAGCAGCCTTTCAAGTTATGTTGATATAGGACTTGTTTTACTGTGGATATAGATAATTTTGTACCTGTTTCCTCCAGCGTCTTCACAAGGTCCTTTGCCGTTGTTCTGGGATTGATTTGCACTTTTTGCACCAAAATACGTTCATCTCTAGGAGACAGAACGCGTCTCCTTCCTGAGCTGTATAACGGCTGCGTGGTCCCATGGTGTTTATACTTGCGTACTATTGTTTGTACAGATGAACGTGGTACCTTCAGGCATTTGGAAATTGCTCCCAAGTATGAACCAGACTTGTGGAGGTTTACCATTTTTTTCTGAGTTCTTGGCTGATTTTTGGGGATTTTCCCATGATGTCAAGCAAAGAGGCACTGAGTTTGAAGGTAGGCCTTGAAATACATCCACAGGTACACATCCAATTGACTCAAATGATGTCAATTAGCCTCTCAGAAGTTTCTAAAGCCATGACATTATTTTCGGGAATATTCCAAGCTGTTTAACGGCACAGTCAACTTAGTGTATGTAAACTTCTGGCCCACTGAAATTGTGATATGGTGAATTATAAGTGAAATAATCTGTCTGTAAACACAAAAATTGCTTGTGTCATGCACAAAGTAGATGTCTTATCAGACTTGCCAAAACTACAGTTTGTTAACAAAAAATGTGTTGAAAAACGAGTTTTAATCACTCCAACCTAAGTGTATGTAAACTTCCGACTTCAAATGTACCTCTATGTGATGAACAAAGATAGCAGTACATCGCTTATAAAGATTTGTTCAACAATTTAGCAAATGATAAAGCTGTTTTAAGGCATTGAACATGCAGGCAGCTGCGTTGAGTTTATTTTCAAGTGCTTTCCCTGTTTCACTAGTCTACCCTATACCGTACTTTCTCAGAGATGCAGATGAAGTACACTGTGACTCAAGATAACTCCCCATTCATTTGAATACCAAATTAACAGTGCAGAAGCCAAGTGACAGTTTGTAAAGTATTTTTCTTAGAGCAATAGCAATTTGCACAGATGCCCAACTTGGTAAAGGTAGGAGCTTTCTGAAAGTCCAACCCTGATGCAGCCTAATGTTCATGCCATTTCACCCATCTGTGCTGTTCGTCTTCACCCAATTCCATATTCCCCTCTGCTTCTCTCTATCTCACTCCATTTTCACTCTCTCTCTCTGCCTGTTCTCTCTCTGCTCTCTTTTGCAGGTCCTTGTTAGGGTTCAAGGAAACAGTTACCCTATTGGGCAAAAACTGGTTGAATCAACATTTTTCCACATTATTTCAACCAAAATATCTGTGATGGTGTTGAATCACAGTGGAAAACTGATTTGATTGGTAAAAAGTAAAGGCATTTACTCTTTTCACCAAACTTTTATCCTAAATCCAATGACATGGTGACATTTGTTGTTGATTTCACGTTGAATTCACGGATAGTTTTGACAACTGAACTAAATGTAAATCAAACCGAGAAGTTGAACTGACAACTGTGCCCAGTGGGATGGCTCTGCCTTTCTCTCTCTGTCCAGAGGGCTGAGTCACCCCCCTCATGATTATGTCACGAAGGCAGGACTTGATTTACAGCAGGTGTTGGGGGATTGCACAAAATAGGAACATGTGGATTAAAACAACCGGCATGGCACACCGGGTAGAGTTCACCTCAGTGACCAGCCTTCTCTTCTCAGGAAATCATGCAACATAAATCATAATCTCCTCTCATTTCTGCTCTGTCAACCGCTTGGCTACTCCCGTTCAGGGAGGGAGAGGAGCTTACAAGATTCCTGCCTGGCAGAGTGGAGAGAGAATAACTTGTAGCCTGCAGGGCAGACTGAATAATTCACTACAGCCAGGTTATGTTCGTTTTGTTTTAAAGCTGGAACCCAAGGGATTGTTTATTCCTGTAAACTCCAAATCTCCTTACTCTCACTAACGATAAATGCAGTGATCTGATGACAGCTTGAGTTAAGGAATGCATGTAAGATAGAAAATTATCTAAGACTTGCTTCATCTAAGACAGGTGCAGAAGATCTTCCATATTTCCAGTGGCGTCATTCCCATAGGGAACACAAGGGCATGTGCCCCCTCAGATATTTTGTTTTGTTTTTTTTGTGTTCAACTAACTACTAAACTTAATTTTTAAGCCCACGGCTTATCAGAATTATTTATAAAAAATATCTCTCAACAGTATTTTGTGTAGGGGGCACACTGACTGGCCCCCCCCCCCCCCCCCCCCCTATTCTCCCTAGTAAGTGGTTCCTTCCAAGGTACACAAAGGAGCAAAGATATGCTAGGCAGGATGCTAGATACTCTAGTGCGTGCAGAGAGTATCGTCAGTGGAGGAGGAGAGAGAGTGCAGCGTTTTATTTATTTTAGCTGCCGGTGATGGGAAGGACTCGCAAGATGTATGTTTTTAAATTAATTTGATCAAGCTATGTAGTCTATTAATTCCTTTTTGATGAATAAAAATAAAACAATGTTTTGCTATTTCTCTGTAATACTAGCCACCTACTGTAGCAATTTTATGAAGTTGGCTTTAGCTAGCTAGCTATAGAAGTTCCCAATCTCCCAACTTCATAGCTAGCAACCAAACCATTTCAGGCTATCAATCAAGTAGAGAACCTTGCCTAACTATCTTAGCCGGCATGCCTGTTGGCAAGGTAGCTACATTAGAAAAGTAATCCATTACTAAATGTACTGAATAAGACTTGCATTCCTTTCAATCTATTACCCAGATTTTAGCACAGATGCAGGGAAGCCTATTTGTGGAATCGTGTGGTAGCCAAAGAGGTGTTAAACAGATCAAAAAATATATATTTTGTATTCACCCCCTTGGCGTTTTTCCTATTTTGTTGCATTACAAACTAACTTAAATAGATTTTTATTTGGATTTCATGTAATGAACATACACAAAATAGTCCAAAATCAAACAAAAAACTTGTTTTAAAAAATGATACAAAAAAAAAACTGAAAAGTGGTGCATGCATATGTAATCACCCCCTTTGCTATGAAGCCTCTAAATAAGATCTGGTGCAACCAATTACCTTCAGAAGTCACATAATGAGTTAAATAAAGTCCACCTGTGCAATCTAAGTGTCACATGATCTCAGAATATATACACCTGTTCCAAAAGGCCCCAGATTCTGCAACACCACTAAGCAAGGGACACCACCAAGCAAGCGGCACCATGAAGACCAAGGAGCTCTCCAAACATGTCAGAGACAAAGTTGTGGAGAAGTATAGATCAGGGTTGGATTATAAAAAAATATCCAAAACTTTGAACATCCCATGGAGCACCATTTAAATTCATTATTAAAAAATTGAAAGAATATGGCACTAGAACAAACCTGCCAAGATAGGGCGGCCCACCAAAACTCACGGACCAGGCAAGGAGTGCATTAATCAGAAAAACAACAAATAGACCAAAGATAACCCTGAAGGAGCTGCAAAGCTCCACCGTGGAGATTGGAGTATCTGTCCATAGGACCACTTTAAGCTGTACACGCCACAGAGCTGGGCTTTACGGAAGAGTGGCCCGAAAAAAATAAGCAAACATGTTTGTTGTTCGCCAAAAGGCATGTGGGAGACTCCCCAAACATATGGAAGAAGGTACTCTGGTCAGATGAGACTGAAATTGAGCTTTTTGGCCATCAAGGAAAATGCTATGTCGCAAACCCAACACCTCTCATCACCCCGAGAATACCATCCCTACAGTGAAGCATGGTGATGGCAGCATCATGCTGTGGGGATGTTTTCATCGGCAGGGACTGGAAAACTGGTCAGAATTGAAGGAATGATGGATGGCTCTAAATACAGGGAAATTATTGAGAGAAACCTGTTTCAGTCTTCCAGAGATTTGAGACTGGGATGGAAGTTCACCTTCCAGCAGGACAATGACCCTAAGCATACTGCTAAAGCAACACTTGAGTGGTTTAAGGGGAAACATTTAAATGTCTTGGAATGGCCTAGTCAATGCCCAGTCCTCAGTCCAATTGAGAATCTGTAGTGTGATTTGCTGTACACCAGTGGAACTCATCCAACTTGAAGGAGCTGGAGCAGTTTTGCCTTGGAGAATGGGCAAAAATCCCAGTGGCTAAATGTGCCAAGCTTATAGAGACATACCCCAAGAGACTTGCAGCTGTAATTGCTGCAAAAGGTGGCTCTACAAAGTATTGACTTTGGGGGGTGAATAGTTATGCACGCTCAAGTTCTGTTTTCTTGTCTTATTTCTTGTTTGTTTCATAATGAAAAATATATTTTGCGTCTTCAAAGTGTGTAAATGTTGTGTAAATAAAATGATACAAACCCCCCCAAAAAAAATTTTTATTCCAGGTTGTAAGACAACGAAATAGGAAAAATGCCAAGGTGGGTGAATATTTTCGCAAGCCCTTGTAGTTTCTTAAAAAAAGAACCACCAGTCAGAAAGATACAGTTTAAGAGTTATGCTTAGATATGCAGAAGAATACTTGGTTTATATGTACAGTAGTCTGGCACCTTAAGATAATATCATGATATTTGTGCATTTATTATGATGCCATGACATGTGCCTGTATTGACAATGTGTGTTATGATATCATGTATGGTGTTGTCATTTGGATGTAATATTCTAGGCATGTTAGTGCAGTATATTGTGTGATGTAGAATGACACCCTCATTAAAATGACAATTGAACAGTATGATTAGATAGCCTATGTAGAATTATTTTTTTCAATTACATAAAATTAGGCATAATGGTTCTGGATTGCAGGTGTTTGAAAAAAAAAATATTCTCCAACTTCTTCATACTCAAGTATTTCATGGCCCCTCTAATGGGTGCATGACACCCCTGGATATCCTGCATAGAAAAGTAGGTGAAAGGTTGTGCTATTTATGTTTATGGCAATGTACACTAGTCACGGTTGGGAACACAATGTACTGATGTGTATATTGCATTTCCCTTTTCACTGAGCAGTGAGCATATAAGGGAATTCATGTGTAAAACTAAAATGATACATCAACACATTTTTGGATGCAAACCAATCTGTTTGAAATGCAAGGTCATCTGGTCATAATTTGAAGTGTGTCTCTCATCTTGTCCCAGTCCATTGATGAAAGGTCATAGCCAGATCACGTTTGTTTTCCCAATGACAGCTCTAAAATAAATACGAGTTTCCATTTCCTTACTCTAGAAATGGCACCATTGGTTTCATTCTGTGCTTTTCTCTCCCCATTGCTCTATCAAATGTATTTTTCTGTCCTCAGTGTTGTCTGAAATTGGGCTGGATTCATGGTTGTTTTTCTGTACACTGCTGGATGTGCCTCCTCTGAGCCAGTCTTTCTCTGGAGCCGGGAACACAGACCGGTCAGGCAGAAAATGCTCTCAATACACACCTAGAAGGAAAAGAGAAATAAAATACTGAGTGATATGAAGCGTATGAACCCCATGTCATTATCCAACCACACGGGGCTGTCAAACTAATACAGGTGCAAATAGTTTCAGGTCTGGGAACCTGCTCTGCAAATTATTTTTAAGGAAACATTGGAGCACGAACCACACTGTAAACAATACATTTTTGGATCAACCAAGTAAAAAACAATTTTCAATTGGAAAAAAAAAGTTTTGTTTAAAACCCAATATATGATTCTGCCACCCTGAAATTGCCCCCACTGCTATTCAAATAGCAAGTGTTGAAAGCAATTTAGAAACACATTGATCTGACAAATTCGTTATTGGATTTCAGACAGTTTGAATAAAATAGGATGAACGAACCAAGGCACTTCAGATGAAAACCAGCGCTTTCCCACTTTTTAGAGTGCAGCTTCCCACAGACTTTGGCAAACAACAGAGGCATGCCCAGGCAGTGGACTGGGCGAGTCAAGTTGGCAAGCCAAAGAGGGCATTCCACACTTTCTTCCCTTTCTTTCACAGGATGATCTCTTTCTTTTACCGGGGTTGAAATGAAAGGGGCTAAACAGAGGCTTATTGGAATGCCATCTGGAGGGGCATATCCCTGGACGTGTCTGAAGATAGGTGACACAAGCAGCGCATCCATCAGGACCAATTGATACCACTGCTTATTAGTGTCACAGCATCGTAGATACCACTTTCATTAATGTAGACGAATAATTGGTCCCATCAATCAAGCAGGCGACAATGGCCATACAACACACACAGACAAGTTACAGTGTGTGTGTGTCTGTGTCTGTGTGCTGAATAAACAGTATTAGCAGGATGTGATTCAATTTATCTAGAGGAATGATAGATAATAAAAGTGTGGAAAGTAGGTATGAGAGGAGGATGAGAGCAATACAAAGGAAGTGAAAAGAGAAAGGAGAAGAGAATTTGGCTTCAAGATTTGAAAACAACTGTAATAAAGCTTACGCTTGCTTTGTTCATCACTTATTTGATGTCTTATCTCAGTGTCACACAAAGCTGCTGGGCAAGCCAAAATCAATACATTCAAGACAGTTGAGATAAATTGAACAAATTTGGTGTTCAATAGGGAGGCTGTTTTTGACTGTGGAGAAAAATGCAAAAAGCTATTGTAATAGACTTAACATTTACAAAAACATTTCTCCTCATTCTTACTGGATCTTTCTGAAATGTGATAATCAATACTAGGCAATCCTTGCCTAAACTTTAGGCCTCTGTGGGAATATGGTTATTTAGATACGAGTCATGTTGCTTGTGTTGTGACAGGGACAGTTAAACTGAATAACGGGTAATCATCTCGCATGGCTCTTCATATTCATTTATTCTCTATAGCCATTATTATTATCTCTCATACTGCTGTTCATAAATCATCTTCTCATTCCATATTTCCCCCTTGTTAGACATTTCGGCTCTTCTCACCCATTTCTTCATTCCTTCCCTCAAAACATATTTCCTCTCCTATTTGCTGCCATGATTTCTGCTATTTAACAATTAGCTCATGATCTTTTCTTTCTGAATATGTCTCTCTGCCTGCATGTACAGTGCATTCGGAAAGTTTAGACCCCTTGACTTTTCCCACATGTTGTTACGTTACAGCCTTATTTAAAATGTAATAAATATTTTTTCCCTCATCAGTCGACACACAATACCCCATAATGAAAATAATCTTGTTTCTGATGGTCTGAGAGTCCTTAAGGTGCCATTTGGCAAAAGCCAAGTGGGCTGTCATGTGCCTTTTACTGAGGAGTGGCTTCCATCTGGCCACTCTACCATAAAGGCCTGATTGGTGGAGTGCTGCAAAGATGGTTCTCCTTCTGGAAGGTTCTCCCATCTCCACAGAGGAACTCTGGAGCTCTGTCAGTGACCACCAGGTTCTTGGTCACCTCCCTGAATTTAAAAATAAATACATTTTTGAATAAGGCTGTAACATAACAAAATGTGGAAAAAGGTCTGAATATTTCCGAATGCACTGCAATTGCTTAAAATATGCCAAAGTTTACAACCAAAGTTTCGGTGATGTAAAAGTATAATTTAGATTTTCAAAACAGGTGAAAAATATGATTTTTTTTACAAAGCAGACTTCCTATGCCTGTGTAAAAAAAGTGGGGGGGTTAAAAAAGCTTGTAAACACCTCCTTGCAGATAATATACTAATACAGCAAGGCCATTATGGCCAAGGTAGCTACCGTGGTGACAAGACTGACTGCAGAGGGATTACATGTGTCAAAAATAATAGGCCAGAAGGTCCTATTATAAAAAACAATGTTTTTGTCTTAATTGATTGGCATTTCCATCTAAATGACCTTTAGGGAAGCACTAAGATAACATGATAGTTTTGACCATTCCTTATATGGCGGTACGTTCAAAAGTTTGGGGTCACTTATAAATGTCCTTGGTTTTTAAAGAAAAGCACATTTTTGTCCATTAAAATAACAACAAATTGACCAGAAATACAGTGTATACATTGTTAACTTCTCTAGGATAGGGGGCAGCATTTTCACGTTTGGATGAAAAGCATACCCAAATTCAACTGCCAGTTACTCATCCCCAGAAGATATGATATGCATATTATTAGTAGATTTGGATAGAAAACACTCTGAAGTTTCTAAAACTGTTTGAATCATGTCTGTGAGTATAACAGGACTTATTTAGCAGGCAAAACCCTGAGGACAAACCATTCAGATAAAAACATTTTTAGGTCACTCTCTTTTCAATGTGATTTCATTGGGAATACAGATTTCTAATTGACCTTCTTGCAGTTCCTACCGCTTCCACTGGATGTCAACAGTCTTTAGAAATTGGTTGAGGTTTTTTCCTTTGTGTAATGAAGAAGTACGGCCTTCTTGAACGAGGGTCACTGGAAGTGTACTGTTAGTTAGAGGCGCGTGACCAGAAAGCTAGCTAAAGTTTGTTTTAATCCTGTATTGAAAACAAATAGGCCCGTCTTCAATTTGATCGATTATTAACGTTAAATACCTCAAGTTGTATTACAAAAGTAGTTTGAAATGTTTTAGCAAAGTTTACAGGTAACTTTTTTGAGATATTTTGTAGTCACGTTTCACAAGTTGGAACCGGTGTTTTTATCTGGATCAAAAGCGCCAAATAAATTGATATTTGGGATATATATCAACGGAATTAATCGAACAAAAGGACCATTTGTGATGTTTATGGGACATATTGAAGTACCAACAACAAAAGCTCGTCAAAGGGAAGGCATGAATTATATTTTTATTTCTGCGTTTTGTGTTGCGCCTGCAGGGTTGAAATATATCTCTCTCTTTGTTTACCATGGTGCTAACTCAGATAATAGCATTGTTTGCTTTCGCCGAAAAGCCTATTTGAATTCTGACATGTTGGCTGGATTCATAACCAGCGTAGCTTTAATTTGGTATCTTTCATGTGTGATTTAATGAAAGTTAGATTTTTATAGTAATTTATTTGAATTTGGCGCTCTGCATTTTCTCTGGCTTTTGGCCAAGTGAGACAGTAGCGTCCCGCCTAAACTAGGATTTTGGGATATAAATATGAACATCAAAGGTTAGTGATTCATTTTATCTCTATTTCTGCGTTTTGTTACTTCTCTCTTTGGCTGGAAAAATGGCTGTTTTTCTGTGGCTATGTACTGACCTAACATAATCGCAAGTTGTGCTTTCGCCGTAAATCCTTTTTGAAATCAGACATGTTGGCTGGATTCACAACAAGTGCAGCTTTAATTTGGTGTCTTTCATTTGTGATTTCATGAAGTTTGATTTTTATAGTAATTTATTTGAATTTGGCACTCTGCATTTTTACTGGCTTTTGGCCAAGTGGGACGTTAGCGTCACACATATCCCAGAGAAATTAATGTTGTAAATGACTATTGTAGCTGGAAACGGCAGATTTTTATGGAATATCTACATAGGCGTACAGAGGCCCATTATCAGCAACCATCACTCCTGTGTAACAATGGCATGTTGTGTTAGCTAATCCAAGTTTATAATTTTAATAGGCTAATTGATCATTAGAAAACCCTTTTGCAATTAGGTTAGCACAGCTGAAAACTGTTGTATTGATTAAAGAAGCAATACAACTGGCCTTCTTTAGACTAGTTGAGTATCTGGAGTATCAGCATTTGTGGGTTTGATTTACTGACTCAAAATGGCCAGAAACTCGTCAGTCTATTCTTGTTCTGAGAAATGAAGGCTCTTCCATGCAAAAAATTGCCAAGAAACTGAAGATCTCGTACAATGCTGTGTACTACTCCCTTCACAGAGCAGCGCAAACTGGCTCTAACCAGAATAGAAAGAGAAGTGGGAGGCCCCGGCGCACAACTGAGCAAGACAACAAGTACATTAGAGTGTCTAGTTTGAAACAGACGCCTCACAAGTCCTCAACTGGCAGCTTCATTAAATAGTACCCGCAAAACACTAGTCTCAACAGTGAAGAGGCAACTCCGGGATGCTGGCCTTCTAGGCAGAGTTCCTCTGTCCAGTGTCTGTGTTCTCTTGCCCATCTTAATCTTTTATTTTTATTGGCCAGTCTGAGATATGGCTTTTTCTTTGCAACTCTGCCTAGAAGGCCAGCATCCCGGAGTCGCTTCTTCACTGTTGACATTGAGACTGGTGTTTTGCGTGTACTATTTAAAGAAGCTGTCAGCTGAGGACTTGTGAGGCGTTTCTTTCTCAAACTATACACTCTAATGGACAAAAAAATAGCTTTTCTTTCAAAAACAAGGAAATTTCTAAGTGAACCCAAACTTTTGATCGGTAGTGTATGTATATCACCTATATAGCAACACCGGGATCTTATATGAGGCGGCAGGTAGCCTAGTGGTTCGAGCGTTAGGCCAGTAACCAAAAGGTTGCTGGATCGAGTCCCTGAGCTGACAAGGTAAAAATCTGTTGTTCTGCCCCTGAACAAGGGAGTTAACCCACTGTTCCCCTGTAGACCGTCATTGTAAATAAAATTTGTTCATAACTGACTTGCCTAGTTAAATAAAGGTTACATACACCTTAGCCAAATACATTTAAATTCTGTTTTTGACAATTCCTGACATTTAATCCTAGTAAAAATTCCCTGGTCAGTTAGGATCACCACTTTATTTTAAGAATGTCAGAATAATAGTAGAGAGAATGGTTTATTTCATATTTTATTTCAGCATCACATTCCCAGTGGGTCAGAAGTTTACATACACTCAATTAGTATTTGGTAGCATTGCCTTTCAATTGTTTAACTTGGGTCAAATGTTTTGGGTAGCTTCCCACAATAAGTTGGGTGAATTTTGGCCCATTCCTCCTGACAGAGCTGGTGTAAATGAGTCAGGTTTATAGGCCTCCTTGCTCGCACACGCTTTTTCAGTTCTGCCCACAAATTCTCTATAGAATTGAGGTCAGGGCTTTGTGATGGCCAATCCAATACCTTGACTTTGTTGTCTTTAAGCCATTTGCCACAACTTGTAAGTATGCTTGGGGTCAATGTCTATTTGAAAGACCCATTTGCGACCAAGCTTTAACTTCCTGACTGATGTCTTGAGATGTTGCTTCAATATATCCACATCATTTTCCGTACTCATGATGCCATCTATTTTGTGAAGTGCACCAGTCCCTCCTGCAGCAAAGCTCCCCCACAACATGATGGTGCCACCCCCGTGCTTCACAGTTGGGATGGTGTTCTTCGGCTTGCAAGCATCCCCCTTTTTCCTCCAAACATAACGATGGTCATTATGGCCAAAGAACATTTCTCCAAAAAGTACGATCTTTGTCTCCATGTGCAGTTGCAAACCGCAGTCTTGCTTTTTTATGGTGGTTTTGGAGCAGTGGCTTCTTCCTTGCTGAGCGGCCTTTCAGCATATGTTGATATAGGACTTGTTTTACTGTGGATATAGATACTTTTGTACCTGTTTCCTCCAGCATCTTCACAAGGTCCTTTGCTGTTGTTCTGGGATTGATTTGCACTTTTCGCACCTGCATCTCCTTCTTGAATAGTATGACGGCTGCGTGGTCCTATGGTGTTTATACTTGCATACTTTTGTTTGTACAGATGAACATGATACCTTCAGGCGTTTGGAAATTGTTCCCAAGGATGAACCAGACTTGTGGACGTCTACAATTTTGTTTTCTGAGGTCTTGGCTGATATCTTATGATTTTCCCATGATGTCAAGCAAAGAGGCACTGAGATTGAGGTAGGCCTTGAAATACATCCACAAGTATACCTCCAATTGACTCAAATTATGTCAATTAGCCTATCAGAAACTTCTAAAGCCATGACATCATTTTCTGGAATTTTCAAAGCTGTTTAAAGGCACAGTCAACTTAGTGTATGTAAACTTCTGACCCACTGGAATTGTGACAAAGTAGATGTCCTAACCGACTTGCCAAAACTATAGTTTTTTAACAAGAAATTTGTGGAGTGGTTGAAAAACGAGTTTTAAGTGTATGTAAACTTCCAACTTCATCTGTATATTATCACAGAGTTTCTAAACCAAGAGGCACAACATCGCGAGGCTTCTGAGAATGCTTACCAAACAGACCAGGCCGGGGTTTGGGGTTTGAGTAGTCAATTAGAGAAGTTAAAGATTCTTCCTTAGTTGTTAATTTCTTTGAAATCTAAAGGCACAAACTAGATTCGAGCCAATGTCTTTTCATATATATGTTTTGTTTAGATCAGCTTTAATATTGCAGATAGATTGTTATGTAATTGTATTTATTTGTTAATATATGTTCCTTTAGTATTTTCACGTAACCCTACCACCTCTCCCCTAATTGGAGTAAACTAATGGACAACAACACTTACGCTTCTACTTACAGCTTATGCATACTATATACATTTTATGGACAACATATATTTTTCAATAGTTATCGATTGTTTGTTTTTTGTCCCATCCTTCAGCTACCCTCAACCCATCCCATCTATCTCTGAAGACCATCCAATTTTGATTTCTATTTGCCATATTATTTTCTTCATACTGGACACAGAGACATAAAATGGAATCCACAAATTAATCTGACTTTGGTGAGGTAGATTAAGGGCCTCATTGCCAAAATCTCAAAGTATCCCTTTAAGAAACTATTTTTTCCCTCTGTATCTCATGTCTGATTTATGATCTAAATTCAGAGGTGAATTATGGGTATGCTGCCCAGGGTATGGGGGTATAGGAGACCTCAGGCTGGTGAGCCAGAGATCATTAATCAGGTTGGTACTACTCTATATCACCGCCATGAACTAGCATTCCCCATTTACCCACTCCCCTCACAGCTCCCACTCACTCGTTCATTCATTCACCTCTCTCTCTCTAACTCACATGCTCTTACTCAACTCACAACTCAAATTCTAAGAGTCTAAATTGTAACATAACATATACTGACGACATTGGGAGACTGGGGATTCTTGACGAGAAAAAGAAAGAAGGACAAATACAGACCATGACCCTGACTGAAATGCAAAATAGAGAGGGACAAAAAGAAGATTAGAAAATGTAAAGCCATAAGTTAAAATAATTGGGAGGAAAGATATTGAGGCTGATATATAGAAATAACAACGGAGAAGATACCGAAGGCAGTATGTACTATATTAGGAAGCGGAAACAGAGGGTAGATCACTGTCACTGCTATGCTCCTTTTCCCTGAGGCAGGACAGGGCAGAGCAGAGCGTTGGAAGAATTACTTATGAGAGCATGTAGACTGATCGCTGACACAACACACTTCGTTATCTCCCATCCCCATCACCGTCATCCCCTGCATTCTCCCTCCCACTCACCCTAAAATGTAACTTCTCATACAAAAAAAGTAAGATAAATACAGTCGATATGGAGTTACAATTTGAAGCCTCACATAGGGAGGTGCTGCTAACAACTGTTTTTCTCCACTCATACAGGAGTAATAAAGGCCTAGTGCACTAATTTGGTGGAAATAAAAAATAAAACATCTCAGCTCATACTGGATATATAAAGGCACGGTGCACTAATTTGGTGGGGGGGGAAAGCACCCCTACTTCCCGCAGCTATGAATACACATGTAACACAAATGCAGATGTATATTGGAACACAGATGCATAAGAACACACGTACACACCAGCAACCCCAAGGACCCATCAATCAATTATAGAGCCAATTCATAACGCAGCTTGCCCTCAAACATATAGACCTTCAATGAGGCAATCTGTTACAGATTCAAAAGACATGAAATAGACAACAATTGAATCTGAGAGAATGAGAAGGATGGGGTACACTGATCCCATTGTGGCATGAGCACGAAGGGGCCAATAGACTGACCACTGTGCAGCTTAATTAACAAAAGATGTGCAATAAAATAAGCATTTTCCTTTACGAAGAGAACAGTACAACTGAGAAAGAGCGTGTTGCAATGGAATCAATGGAAAATATCAAAGTTCTGTCTGTAAAAAAAAAACTATTAATATGGCTACAACAACACACTACAGAGGAGTTCATTCTGATGATGAGTAGCATGACTCCCAAACTTACTCCATATTTGAAGGTTTAAAATAAAAATAAAAAAACGTAAAATAATGTTATCATCAAACTTGAGACCAAGAATGCTGCCATCCTCAATATAGAGAAAATACTCATTAGAAATCAATGCCTGATTTTAAGTACAGACTTGATGAGAGAAAATGCTAATTAAATAGATAAACCCTGAGGAAATCAATTATAGTGAAATCCTTGGAGACCACTTTCATAATTACTCCAATATGAAAGGAGTAACCACTTAGCCTTACGAGGTTGTTTATTGTCTATTAATCCTCAGTTGTCCCGGACACAAAGCAGTCATCTAAGGCCAAATGGGCTAGGAATAAGAGGCTGCGCATCACACCGCTCGACCGAATCTCAAGATGGCAATTAAACATTCAAGACCCAATGGGGTATACATTTATGGGGAAAGAGTCCTCTGCAATAGCATCATCCACTCTTGTATCCATTTTATAGTACTAACACTGAGGTCAGAGTAGAACATTTAAATTTGAACAGAGAAGTAACGCACAGTGAACACAGTAATGTAACAGACCCAGAGAACAACTGAGAGCTCATGAGTGTGCTTTAGAGGAGACAGATAGGCAGGGGAGTTCAGAGCTGCGATTTAAGCCTCAGTGTTAAAGGAGGTCCGGAGACTCCCCAGGTCAGCCGGGAGGACGCAGATGAATCTCTACCAACAGAAACACCACAACAATATGGCCCATAGCCCAGCTCAACCAAACAGCTGGTACAGGGTGCTGGGGGTGAGGTATACGAAGGAAGGTTTAAAAAGTGATCTTTTATTTATCTGTGGTCATCTTCAACAACATTGTTGTCAATCATTGTGACAGCTTAAAGCCCCCATGCAGTCTTTTTAATAAAATGTTTAAATCATCACTTTGTGTTTAATAAATCAATGTGTGTTTTTTTATTTTTGTAATAATTTATTCCCCTGATCCTCCTCGGGCCACTGAAATGCTCAGTCTGATCGTGTGGGTGAAAGGGGAAAAAAATTAAATATGAAATTAGATATTTACAGACACAACTTGATTGGCTGATAAGATGGTCTAGAGCCGCCCACTTTACCCCTTCAAAAATCTATAACATAGGCACTGTCACGTTCCTGACCTGTTTTCTGTTAGTTTTATGTGTTAGTTGGTCAGGACGTGAGTTTGGGTGGGCATTTCTATGTTTTCTGTTTCTATGTTGGTTTATTGGGTTGCCTGGTATGGCTCTTAATTAGAGGCAGGTGTTTGGCGTTCCTCTAATTAAGAGTCATATTTAGGTAGGCGTTTTCACAGTGTTCGTTGTGGGTGGTTGTCTCCTGTGTCTGTGTATATGTTTGCACCATACGGGACTGGTTACGGTTTGTTCGTTTTATGTAGTCTGTTCCTGTTCATTGCGTTCTTCACGTTATATGTAAGTTCGTCGTTCAGGTCTGTCTGCATCGTTTATTTGTTTTGTTTGTTTATGCAAGTTTAGTTTGTTTTTCCGTCGTGTTCAATAAATCATGTCATTTCACTACGCTGCGCCTTGGTTCGATCACTACTCCTCCTCTTCTGATGAAGAGGAGGAGGACTGCCGTTACAGGCACATGGTATTCAACCTGTCAGTCAGAGTTGGAAAGTGAAAGAAACAAATCTCCATAGCTGTGTAGGCTACTTTGTTTTGTGATCAAAACAAAAGGCATACATAATGCATCTTAATTTGCTGTACCATTTTTGTACAGTTTTCAACATGTCACCAGAAGATGCAGGCCCAGAACAGCCTGTTTGCATGCTGGCCCATCCTGGCCTATACCGTGTCTGCGGTCTATTCATCGCAGAGTGCCATGATTATCTACAGGGCAGACTACAGGCTGCGTTAGGTCTCTGAGATGCAATGGCCCGTGTTATAATCTTCAGTATCATCACAATTTCTATTTTATCAATTCATTTTTCTTTATTGTAAACTGTGCTTCATCTCAGATTGTAAACAAGGTTATAATGAGTCAAAATCCTGGCATGTAAGTATCTTTTCAAGTTATTGTTTTACAACTCGAGCTCTGGAAGGTTTAACTCATTAACAGTCAAATGTATTTATATTCTGATCTTTAGAAAATAAGGAACATCTGTTTTAGTGACTGATGGTACTTTTTAAAAAATTCAATGAACTTTCCGGGATCAGACACTTTCTTATCCGGATAGTAAATTAAAGACATATCTGCGCCAAAACAAATTACAGAAAGCATTGAGTCTTAAAAATGATAAGGAAAGACATACACAGGTAATATAATATGAATAAAACAATAACTTTATTGAAAGAATAACGTTAGGGGAATACATTGTCTCATTCAAACCTGAAAACATTGCAAGTTACATCACTATCACAATCATAACATCATACAACCGCTTGCCCTTGCATTCAGTTGCCACACAAGGAAACCACATAATAACCTCCTTTCTATCTTTCCTGTAAACAAAGCCAACATTTTCTAGAGTAATCCTCAAGTACATTGAAGTTTCATTCTTTCTGTTATGACAATCAGCCAAATGTTAGCTTGGTTTTTGATCTGTTTGTGATATATAGCTAACTCCTATGTATCGCCAAGCCAAATGCAATGGCAACATGGCATGACAACTATTAAACATTAGGAGCTATCAAGACAGCATAAACCGATCTGGGACCAGGCTATAGCATTTCTACAACCTGCACCACCATAATCGTATGTAGAGCAGCCAGTTCCACCAGCATCAACCTATGAGGGTTAGGGGGGAACCAGTTAAGCTGCTTCTCTGCCAGTCTCTGTGTGTGTGTGTGTGTGTGTGTGTGTGTGTGTGTGTGTGTGTGTGTGTGTGTGTGTGTCTAAGCTGAAATAAAAATCCCAGAAGTTTTCCATACATACAAATAGCTTACACCGGTGCACCTTGTGCTGGGGACAATAAAAGGCCACTAAAATGTGCAGTTTTGTCACACAACACAATGCCACAGATGTCTCAAGTTTTGAGGGTGCGTGCAATTGTCATGTCGTGACTGCAGGAATGTCCACCAGAGCTGTAGATACATACACAATTCCTGGAAGATGAAAATGACCCAGTTCTTCCATGGCCTGCATACTCACCAGACATGTCACCCATTGAGCATGTTTGGGATACTCTGGATTGACGTGTACAACAGCGTGTTCTAGTTCCCGCCAATATCCAGCAACTTCACACAACCACTGAAGAGGAGTGGGACAACAATCTACAGGCCACAGTCAACAGCCTGACCAACTCTATGTGAAGGAGATGTGTCACGCTGCATGAGGCAATTGGTGGTCACACCAAATACTGACTGGTATTCTGATTCACGCCCCTACCTTTATTTTAAGGTATCTGTATTCCCAGCAGTGGTGTAAACATACTTTAAAGTACTACTTAAGTCATTTTTTGCGGTTTCTGTACTTTACTAATTCTATTTTATACACAGCTTATACTTTTTACTCCATACATTTTCCTGACACCCAAAAGTACTTGTTACATTTTGAATGCTTAGCAGGTCCATTTCACACACATCAAGAGAACAGCCCTGGTCATCCCTACTGCCTCTTATCTTCTCTAGGATAGGGGGCAGCATTTTCACGTTTGGATGAAAAGCATACCCAAATTCAACTGCCAGTTACTCATCCCCAGAAGATATGATATGCATATTATTAGTAGATTTGGATAGAAAACACTCTGAAGTTTCTAAAACTGTTTGAATCATGTCTGTAAGTATAACAGGACTTATTTAGCAGGCGAAACCCCGAGGACAAACCATTCAGATTTGGGGGGTTTTAGGTTACTCTCTTTTCAATGGGATTTCATTGGGAATACAGATTTCTAATTGACCTTCTTGCAGTTCCTACCGCTTCCACTGGATGTCAACAGTCTTTAGAAATTGGTTGAGGTTTTTTCCTTTGTGTAATGAAGAAGTACGGCCATCTTGAACGAGGGTCACTGGAAGTGTACTGTTAGTTAGAGGCGCGTGACCAGAAAGCTAGCTACAGTTTGTTTTAATCCTGTATTGAACACAGATCATCCCGTCTTCAATTTTATTGATTATTTACGTAAAAAAATACCTCAAGTTGTATTATAAAAGTAGTTTGAAATGTTTTAACAAAGTTTACAGGTAACTTTTGAGATATTTTGTAGTCACGTTTCACAAGTTGGAACCGGTGTTTTTCTGGATCAAAAGCGCCAAATAAATGGAAATTTTGGATATATATCGACGGAATTAATCAAACAAAAGGACCATTTGTGATGTTTATGGGACATATTGAAGTGCCAACAACAGAAGCTCATCAAAGGTAAGGCATGAATTATATTTTTATTTCTGCGTTTTGTGATGCGCCTGCAGGGTTGAAATATGCTTCTCTCTCTTTGTTTACTATGGTGCTAACTCAGATAATAGCATCGTTTGCTTTCGCCGAAAAGCCTATTTGAATTCTGACATGTTGGCTGGATTCACAACCAGTGTAGCTTTAATTTGGTATCTTTCATGTGTGATTTAATGAAAGTTTGATTTTTATAGTAATTTATTTGAATTTGGCGCTCTGCAATTTATCTGGCTTTTGGCCAAGTGAGACAGTAGCGTCCCGCCTTAACTCAGATTTCTGGATATAAATATGAACTTTACCGAACAAAACATGCATGTATTGTGTAACATGAAGTCCTATGAGTGTCATCTGATGAAGATCAAAGGTTAATGATTCATTTTATCTCTATTTCTGCTTTTTGTTACTCCTCTCTTTGGCTGGAAAAATGGCTGTGTTTTTCTGTGGCTATGTACTGACCTCACATAATCGCAAAGTGTGCTTTCGCCGTAAATCCTTTTTGAAATCAGACATGTTGGCTGGATTCACAACAAGTGTAACTTTAATCATGTGTGATTTCATGAAAGTTAGATTTTTATAGTATATATATATATATATATATTTGAATTTGGCGCGCTGCATTTTTACTGGCTTTTGGCTAAGTGGGACGGTAGCGTCCCACATATCCCAGAGAAGTTATCTGGCGGACTCACTAAACACATTTGTAAATTACGTCTGAGTGTTGGAGTGTGCCCCTGGCTATCCGTAATTTAAAAAACTAGAAAATCGTGCCATCTGGTTTGCTTAATATAATGAATGTGAAATATTACGTAAATTCGACCAATTACATATACTTTTGATACTTAAATATATTTAAAACCAAATACTTTTAGACTTTTATTCAAGTAATATTTTATTGGGTGACTCACTTTACTAATTATCTATTAAGATATCTTTACTTTGACTCAAGTATGACCATTTGGTACTTTTTCCACTACTGATTCCCAGTCATGTGAAATCCATAGATTAGGGCCTGAACTGTACCTCAGTAAAAACGTTGAAATTGTCGCATGTAGCGTTTGTTTTTGTTCAGTATAATTAGTAGGAAACAACATTCCTCCTTTAGAAATGTCGTTGTCTTTCCAAGTCACTTCAATGTACTTTAGACTAAATCTTCATCAGCACATGGCGGCTCAGAGGTCATTGAGTAGCTAGTAAAATGTTAATTTGTGCATCAGTCCTCAAGAGAACGTTCAGAACAATATTGTGCCAAAGCATGCAACCCATGAAAAATACGTCCTTTACTTATAATAGAAAAATAACTAACTATCTAGATACTTCATGAATGGTTGCTACTACCGATTAAGATCCATGTGACATTTGATGGAGCTGCTTGGAAATCCACATGTACCTAGCCTCGTTTGCAATGAGGTCCGATACAAAGTATACCATGCCGGAGGTTCCGCTGAGGCCTCACTACAGACACCCTGGTTCGATTCCAGGCTGAATCACAACCGGCCGTGATTGGGAGTCCCATAGGGCAACGCACAATTGGCCCAGCGTCGTCCGGGTTTGGCCGGTGCAGGCCGTCATTGTAAATAAGAATTTGTTCTTAATTGACTTGCCTAGTTAAAGTTTACATTTTTTAAAATGTTTTTTAAAACTTTTCTGACAGTTGATTATGAAAAATAAATTGAAGCCAAATCAGACGAAGTGATTGTTCGGATGGAATACAGTGTAAAGACCTGTCACGCCCTGGCCTTAGTATTCTGTTTTCTTTATTATTTTAGTTAGGTCAGGGTGTGACATGGGTATTTGTGGGTTTTGTAGTGTCCAGGGTGATTGTAAGGTTTAGGGGGTTTATTTAGAGTAGTTGGGTTTATGTTTAGTATAGTTGTCTAGCTGTGTATGTTGTGTGTAGTTGTCTAGGAAAGTCTATGGTTGCCTGAATGGGTTCCCAATTAGAGACAGCTGGTTTCTGCTGTCTCTGATTGGGAGCCATATTTAGGGTAGCCATAGGCTTTAGTTTGTTGTGGGGAATTGTCTATGTTGAACGTTTGTAGCCTGTGTGTGTGCACTACGTTTATAGCTTCACGGTCGTTTGTTGTTTTGATAGTTTGTAAGTGTTTTGTTTCGTTTTGCCTTCTATAATAAAAGAAGATGGCTTATTTTCCACATGCTGTGTTTTGGTCCGTCTCACTCCCACACGATCGTGACAAGACCTCCCAATCACTCTTTATTTTGGGCGGGATCAGCACCAAAAGTAGGAGCGAAAATGCAAATAAATGAACATTAATTGATCTATTATATAATCAGATCACCGGGTGACGTTATGTGGTGGGCCAAAATTACATATCACCTGAACAAGCTGCAATTCCAGGTGTTTTTTTTTTTCTTCAAACAGCGCTTACACAAAAAGGCATTTTCTCAACTTCCGAGTGTTATTTCAACCTCAGTGTAGAAATCTATTACTTTTTTCTTTACAACAGAGAAAACATGTTTTTAACTGCACTGCCCTTTTAATTAACATTATCAAATCACATTTGTCACAAACGCCGAATACAACATTAAATGTTTACTTACAAGCCCTTAACCAACAATGCAGTTCAATAAATAGAGTTAAGAAAATATTTACTACATAAATTAAAGTAAAAAGTAACAAAATAACAATACCGAGGCTATATGCAGGGGGTACCAGTACCGAGTCAATGTGGAGGTAGAGGTTAGTCGAGGTAATTTGTACATGTAGGTAGAGGTAAAGTGACTATACATAGACATTGCATACCATGTGTTATTGACAAAGACACACACCCCCACCCCTCGTCTTACCAGACGTAGCTGTTCTGTCCTACTGATGCATGGAAAACCCAGCCATGTCACGCTTTTTCTAAAGTAGAACCCAGAAGCAGACAAGGACAAGGAGAGTAGGACGAAGGTGAGCATTTATTTACAAGTTTAAACGTAGCGGTAGAAAGATCCAGGTGGCGGAGCGGGCAGTGGAGGTGAGTTGATGGGAGTGAATAGACAGATCCAAGGGAGTAACTGAAGCCACCGACGACCAGGCAGGGATGGGGTGAGTGTTCCGGGTGAATGACTGTAGACAGAACAAACGGAGGTAAGTTCAAGGCAAGTAAGACGTACAAAACAACAAAACAAACTCTATCAAACTGGAGGCCGATACACTGGCACAACATACTGTTCATGGCTAACGATCCGGCAGGGAATGATGTCAGGTCAGCGCTTATGAAGTGGAGGGGTGATGATCAGGACCAGGTGTGCTGATGGGATACAGGTGCAGGTACTCAGAGATCTTCCAACTAGCTACGTCGCCTGGCAACCAGACAGGGTGCGTTCCAGGACACCGGAAAAAACACTCCAGGACAGAACACAGGCAAAAACAGACTAAGGAAGCGGGATTCGTGACAAGCCAACTGAATATTATCCGTGTCGTTCAGCCACGACTCGGTGAAACATAAGATATTACAGTTTTGAATGCCCCGTTGGTAGGATAGTCTCGAGCAGAGATCATTTATTTTCCAGTGATTGCACATTGGCCAATAGAACGGATGGTAGAGGCGAGTTAACCACTCGCAGACAAATTCTCACAAGGCACCCCCCATCTCCACCCCCTGTATATCCGTCACACACATTGGCAGAATCCCTCTCCACAGTCTGCACGCATTACACTGATATATATTCCATTCAGAAAGTATTCACACCCCTTTACTATTTCCACATTTTGTTGTGTTACAGCCTGATTTAAAAATGTGTGACTACAAACTACACACAATACCACATACCGTCAAAGTGGAAATACGTTTTTAGAATGTTTTTCTAATTAATAGCAAATGTAAAGCTGACATGTCTTGAGTCAATAAGTATTCAACCCCTTTGTTATGGCAAGCCTAAATATCTTCAGTAGTAATGTACACTGCTCAAAAAAATAAAGGGAACACTTAAACAACACAATGTAACTCCAAGTCAATCACACTTCTGTGAAATCAAACTGTCCACTTAGGAAGCAACACTGATTGACAATAAATTTCACATGCTGTTGTGCAAATGGAATAGACAAAAGGTGGAAATTATAGGCAACTAGCAAGACACCCCCCAAAACAGGAGTGATTCTGCAGGTGGTGACCACAGACCACTTCTCAGTTCCTATGCTTCCTGGCTGATGTTTTGGTCACTTTTGAATGCTGGCGGTGCTCTCACTCTAGTGGTAGCATGAGACGGAGTCTACAACCCACACAAGTGGCTCAGGTAGTGCAGTTCATCCAGGATGGCACATCAATGCGAACTGTGGCAAAAAGGTTTGCTGTGTCTGTCAGCGTAGTGTCCAGAGCATGCAGGCGCTACCAGGAGACAGGCCAGTACATCAGGAGACGTGGAGGAGGCCGTAGGAGGGCAACAACCCAGCAGCAGGACCGGTACCTCCGCCTTAGTGCAAGGAGGTGCACTGCCAGAGCCCTGCAAAATGACCTCCAGCAGGCCACAAATGTGCATGTGTCAGCGTATGGTCTCACAAGGGGTCTGAGGATCTCATCTCGGTACCTAATGGCAGTCAGGCTACCTCTGGCGAGCACATAGAGGGTTGTGCGGCCCCACAAAGAAATGCCACCCCACACCATGACTGACCCATCGCCAAACCGGTCATGCTGGAGGATGTTGCAGACAGCAGAACGTTCTCCACGGTGTCTCCAGACTCTGTCACGTCTGTCACATGTGCTCATGTGCTCAGTGTGAACCTGCTTTCATCTGTGAAGAGCACAGGGCGCCAGTGGCGAATTTGCCAATCTTGGTGTTCTCTGGCAAATGCCAAACGTCCTGCACGGTGTTGGGCTGTAAGCACAACCCCCACCTGTGGACGTCGGGCCCTCATACCACCCTCATGGAGTCTGTTTCTGACCGTTTGAGCAGACACATGCACATTTGTGGCCTGCTGGAGGTCATTTTGCAGGGCTCTGGCAGTGCACCTCCTTGCACTAAGGCGGAGGTACCGGTCCTGCTGCTGGGTTGTTGCCCTCCTACGGCCTCCTCCACGTCTCCTGATGTACTGGCCTGTCTCCTGGTAGCGCCTGCATGCTCTGGACACTACGCTGACAGACACAGCAAACCTTTTTGCCACAGTTTGCATTGATGTGCCATCCTGGATGAACTGCACTACCTGAGCCACTTGTGTGGGTTGTAGACTCCGTCTCATGCTACCACTAGAGTGAGAGCACCGCCAGCATTCAAAAGTGACCAAAACATCAGCCAGGAAGCATAGGAACTGAGAAGTGGTCTGTGGTCACCACCTGCAGAATCACTCCTGTTTTGGGGGGTGTCTTGCTAGTTGCCTATAATTTCCACCTTTTGTCTATTCCATTTGCACAACAGCATGTGAAATTTATTGTCAATCAGTGTTGCTTCCTAAGTGGACAGTTTCATTTCACAGAAGTGTGATTGACTTGGAGTTACAATGTGTTGTTTAAGTGTTCCCTTTATTTTTTTGAGCAGTGTATTTAACAAGTCAGATAATAAGTTGTGTGGATTCAAACACAGATTCAACCACAAAGATCAGGGAGGTTTTCCAATGCCTCGCAAAGAAGGGCACCCTCTCCCGGCTTAGACAGGGGTTGGACTCTGATGGGCTAAATTAGCGATAGGGTAATTAATTAAACCACTTTGTCTCACATGATGTGAATAATAGTAGGTAAGTTGTTGTTGGAATGAGCCCAGTGTCTCTCTGTCTATGACATCTGCAGGGGAGTAAAGTATGTGTGTCAGGAGAGGTGTAGAACTCCAGCTCCAGTGGATGTCTGAACCAGACAGACAGACCCAGTCTCGTCAAGTAGAGGTCTTCACGGATCCACCTGTACCCGAGTGGGTGTCACGACTTTAGCCGAAGACGGCTCCTCTCCTTGTTCGGGCGACGTTCGGTGATCGACGTCACCGGTCTTCTAGCCATCGCAGCTCCACTTGTCATTGTTCCATTTGTTTTGTCTTGTTTCCCCGAACACCTGGATTACATTCCCTAATCACACTACATTTATATTCCCTCTGTTTCCCCCATGTCTTTGTGTGGAATTGTTTTGTTTCGTGTTACGCGCCAGGCTGGTTTTTCCCCCGGGTACCGTGTTGAACCCGAGTGTGTTTAATTGTTTAACTTCTACATTATTGTGACTGTTGTCGCGCTTTGCACTTTTGCCATTTGGCTGGAGTTTTTTTGATGCAGTTGTGTCCGTCTGTTAATTCTGCCAATTAAAGTGTGCGCCTGATCACAACTCTCCGCTCTCCTGCACCTGACTTGTTACCAGTAGCGCACAACCTGACAGTTTGCCCCCGGTGATGCGTTGTGGAGACCGCACTACCCTCTGGCGAGCCTTGCGGTTGTGGGCAGAGCAGTTGTCGTAGCAGGCGGTGACTTTCCACCTTTTCCACTACTGTCCCGATGTGGATGGGGGGGTGCTCCCTCTGCTGTTTCCTGAAGTCCACAATCATCTCCTTTGTTTTGTTGACATTGAGTGAGAGGCTATTTTCCTGACACCACACTCCGAGGGCTCTCACCTCCTCCCTGTAGGCCGTCTCGTCGTTGTTGGTAATCGAGCCTACCACTGTTGTCTGCAAACTTGATCATTGAGTTGGAGGCGTGCATGGCCACGCAGTCATGGGTGAACAGGGAGTACAGGAGAGAGCTGAAAACGCACCTTTGTGGGGCTCAAGTGTTGAGGATCAGCTGACTGGAGATGTTGTTTCCTACCCTCACCACCTGGGGGCGGCCCATCAAAGTCCAGGACCCAGTTGCACAGGGCGGGGTCGAGACCCAGGGTCTCGAGCTTAATGATTAGTTTGGAGGGTATTATGGTGTGAAATGCTGAGCTGTAGTTAATGAACAGCACTCTTACATAGGTATTTCTCTTGTCCAGATGGGATAGGGCAGTGTGCAGTGTGATGCGATTGCGTCGTCTGTGGACCTATTGGGGCGGTAAACAAATTGGAGTGGGTCTAGGGTGTCAGGTAGGGTGGAGGTGATATGATCCTTGACTAGTTTCTCAAAGCACTTCATGATGACGGAAATGAGTGCTACGGGGCGATAGTCATTTAGTTCAGTTACCTTAGCTTTCTTGGGAACAGGAACAATGGTGGCCATCTTGAAGCATGTGGGCACAGCAGACTGGGATAGGGATTGATTGAATATGTCCGTAAACATACCAGCCAGCTGGTCTGCGCATGCTCTGAGGACGCGGCTAGGGGTGTCAACACGTTTAAATGTTTTACTCACATTGGCCACGGTAAAGGAGAGCCCACAGGCTTTGGTAGCGGGCCGTGTCAGTGGCACTGTATTGTCCTCAAAGCGAGCAAAGAAGTTGTTTAATACAGTATGTCTGGGAGCAAGACGTCGATGTCCACTACTGTCCGGATTAGCCAGTAAACCCACACACTAAAGAGGAAGACAAACAGCCTCACACTTGACCACTAACACACTATTAATAATGAGTTGCCTATACAGTCTCCCAGTATACAAGACCAGGAGAGCTGTCAATAGTTTTGTGCCATCATCAATACGGCTTATAAATGAATAGGCCTAATGATCCCTGAGCCTAGTGTTATAGTCTATGTTGTATAGGCCTATTTGTTTTTTTGAGTGTTGTATATTACATTGTCATGTATTTATTTTCTGTCTCTTGTCTAGACAATACATACTGGTTTCCTACAGGATCACTTTGGAGTGGATGCTGAGGAAAGATTGTCTCGGTCGAGGCATTCCCAGTCTGTCTGGTGGCAGCAATTCGATCTAAATACCATGTGAGAGAAGTTGGAGCTCAGGTTGATAGATGAGTGCAGGTGGTCTACATAGCAGTCACACAGTACATGTAACAGGTGTGAAATGGTGATGGGTAACAACGCTTCCTGGGTGACTGATGAGTTCAGAAGGTCCCTGGTTCCAGCAGAGGCTGGGGCAAAGAGAAGGACGGAAGCAATGCGGGCAGTATAGCAGCTTAAAATTAAGTGTAACAATTTGTAAATGCCATTGTAATTATGCAGTCTCTGTGGGGAACTAGTGTGTTTATCCTCCAACTTGGATGGCTCTTCCAGAAGTCTTAAAATAAAGGACAAGATGGGTAATGTACTATAGAAGTACATATTAATTACAAGTAATTATGCCTCAAGACTAAACACTTCATTTTAACTAGCAAAATCCTCTGTAACACCTAGTAATTACATATGAACCAATGCAGATATTATATATACACTATACTTATGGGTTTATCCTCTCACTTGGATGACAAGGAGGTTCAGGTTGTCCTAATGGGTAATGTGCACATTAAAGATGTTATTTTTTTTCATAATTTTACATTTTAGTCATTTAGCAGACGCTCTTATCCAAAGCAATTAGGGTTAAGTGCCTTACTCAAACGCATGTCGACAGATTTTTCACTTAGTCATTTAGGTTACTGGACCAACACTCTTAACCGCTAGGCTACTTGCCGCCACCTGGGATGACAATTATATGATAGATCTCAGTCAGTGAGGTTGACCTATATCTTATCTGTTTTTGTAAACTCAACCAACTTAACCCAGATGGTACAATCTTGAAGGGCAAGTGCCAACAACAACATTGAGTGGAGATTTTTAAGTGTGCGCATTCACGGGTGGGTAATTAGAGCCTATTGAGCCTCCAACCTTTAATCTCGGACACCCAGCACATCTGTCCACAAGAGAATACAACCTTGTGACAGTTATTATCGAATTGGATGCAGCTGAGAAGAAAATAAACACTAAATGGGTGAATTTAGTGGAAACTTTCCCATTTGAAACAAGCATGGTAACAAGCATTTGTTGCTAACACTATGTCATTACAGACTGCATTTACCACCATTTATATTTTGTTATTACAGTGTAACTATGAGTTAATACAATTAACTACAATACTTGGAGTGTAATTACACTGTAATAAGGACCCTTAAAATTAAGTGTTACCAAATGTTTATGTAAAATTGGTATAGGGATCAGTGGCGGCCACTGATTGGCTGAATACCAGGGGCACGAGGTGGTTGGAGTTGTCAACAAAGCAGCATGACAGAAATATGATGGCAAGTTTTTGAACTACTCCTGCTACTGTTTGAGCAGATTAGATTATACTATTTACAATGAACAGTCAGCTCACGAACGAATGAGTGCCCCAGGAAGAACACAACAAGCATGCAGATGCAATAGGTGAAAACACATTATCTAACTGGGGACAGCAAGCTAACAATGTCAAAGCATGATGCGCTAGCCAGTTAACTATCATTCTGAAATAACTTCATATTTTCAATTTGGTCAGATATTAGTTTAGAAAGACTTGAAATTAGCATGGAAGCTAGCAAGCTACTTATCAAAGGTAGATAACTGGTTAATTTGACCCAAAAATCACACAAATTATTTCTCAATATTTAAAAACATTACTGTAGCCGGCTAATTACTTTGATCATGCTTTGTGATACACCTGGTTTTATGCTGTTTTAGTCCACACAACATGTCACACTGTCACCTAAAGTAGAACCTGATTATACACAGCAGTGAAGGCTCCTCAGAGGAAGAATGGGAGGGCCATCCTCCTCAGTGAATTTCATTATTAAAACGTTTTTAAATTAGCCCTTTTAGATAAAACTATACTCACCAAATAATTTATTAAAACACACAGTTTGCAATTATGGTCTACAGTAGTCTCAGCAGCACTCTGTAGGGTAGCACCACAGTGTAGCCGGAGGACAGCTAGCTTCTGTCCTCCTCTGGATACATTGACTTTATGACAACTTCCAGAGGACGTCCTCCAACCTACTCGGGCTCTTGCAGCATGAACTGACATGTTGTCCACCCAATCAAAGGATCAGAGAATGAATCTAGTACTGAAAGCATACGCTACAGCTAGCTATCGCTGCAGTGCATAACATGTGGTGAGTAGTTGACTCAGAGAGAAAGACAATAGTTGAACAGTCGTGAACAAATTCATTTCTTCCAAAATTAAGGAGAATCATGCGAGAGAAAGCTAGCTATATTTAAGCAATAAGGCCAGAGGGGGTGTAACATATGGCTGCGGAGTGCCTGGATACAGCCCTAAGCCATGGTATATTGGCCATATACCACAAACTCCCGAGGTGCCTTATTGCTATTATAAACTGGTTACCAACGTAATTAGAGCAGTAAAAATACATGTTTTGTCATACCCGTGGTATTCGGTCTGATATACCACAGCTTTCAGCCAATCAGCATTCAGGCTGGAACCACCCAGTTTATAATTGGTTGTATTTTTTTTAATTTTCACTTTCCCTTAGCTAGTTTAGCCTTCTCAAACACTTGGCTCAAACAAAGTGTGATTCTATGTTAGCTAGCTGGCTATGGCTGTCCAACACTGGTACTCTTCCAAGACAAGGTACGTTTTTGGTTTTATTAATTTATTGCCACCGGGGTGCGTAGGTATAACTGCTAAACTGCTTTCTGACTGAACACTGTACTGCATGATTGTAATAGGTTTACTAATGCATTAGTGTTAGTATGTTGACTAGGAAGTCACAACGATGTAGGCTGTGTTTAGCGGTCATGCTATAAAGGTTTGGCTTGGAAAGGTTTTTTCGCCTGGTCACAGACAGCTGATGTGTTGTGCACTGAATTCCACAAGCGAAGGGAAAAGGTGAGAGGAGAAAAGCGTGTAGATTGTTGTGAGAAGGAATTATATATTCAACAAGCAAAGTTAAAATGCTGTTCTTATGTGGCTGCTATGAAAGTGAACTGTGTTTGCATGTGATCAGGGGTGTATTCATTCTGCTGATTCTTTTGAAAAAGTTGATATAATCTAAGGATTACACAGTATGTCTATGTTGCAATATCTTTATATTTTAAATTGTATATACAGTAACTGCCGTAATTTTGCTGGATCCCAGGAAGAGTAACTACTGCCATAGCAGCAGCTAATGGGGATACTTAATAAATACAAATACAATTGTCCACAATGCAACAAGCTGTATATTTAGTGCGCATGCTGTCCAAATTGCAGCGTTTCCCACTGTAGGCAACCAGTAACTGCCAAAATAAAGGAAATACTTAATTAAATGAGGGCTACAAAGTTTATGTTATGGTGTGGGGTGCATTTTCCTGGCATAGTTTAGGTCCAGTTGTAGAATCTATTCTGGAATTCTGGCTGTTTGTTGTGGCTCAACACCCTTTCAAGACACACTATGCTGTTGTTTCCTTTATTTTGGCAGTTACCTGTATGCACTTGTGATTTAAAAAAAATACTGTGTATAAAATGTTAATTACTGATCCTCCTGTTGTTGGATATTTAAAAAAATTGTTAACTTTTGGGGGGGTTTGTTTTGCCTCTTGGGCCGCCTATTGGATTGGGCCCAGCCTCTGACTCACACAATTGACCAGTCACATTTATTTATTATGCAGTTGATTTTATTAAATCAGTTACCCAATCAAGAAAGGGCCCCACAGTTATCCATATGGGCCCCCTACCTCCTCTCCTCCCCCCATCTGATGATTAGCAGAGTGGCAGGAAGGCAGCAGCACGCTGTCTACACTCCTGTAGTTGGTGGTTGCAGTAAAAAAAAAATACAAAAGCTCAGCAAAAAAAGAAACGGCCCTTTTTCAGGACCCTGTCTTTATAACGCCCGGGGTGTAGTGTAGGAAGAAGTCAGGCGCAGCAAGCAGAGAGTTCAGGGTAGCGATACTTTTAATACACCACACCGGTGAAAATGACGCCAACTCAAACAAATGCCCAGAACACGGAGAACTAAACAGTTCAGCAAAACACACACACACGGACAACCGTACACTGAAAAATAATCCCGCACAACCAGCAGGCTGTGGCAGCTAGTAGGCCGGTGACGACGACCACCGAGCGCCACCCAAACAGGAAGGGGAGCCACCTTCAGTTGGAGTCGTGACAGTCTTTCAAAGATAATTGGTAAAAATCTAAATAACTTCACAGATCTTCATTGTAAAGGGTTTAAACACTTGCTTGTTCAATGAACCATAAACAATTAATGAACATGCACCTGTGGAACGGTCGTTAAGACACTAACATCTTACAGACGGTACACAATTAAGGTCACAGTTATGAAAACTTAGAACACCAAAGAGGCCTTTCTACTGACTCTGAAAAACGCAAAATGAAAGATGCCCATGGTCCCTGCTAATCTGTGTGAACGTGCCTTAGGCATGCTGCAAGGAGGCATGAGGACTGCAGATGTGGCCAGGGCAATAAATTGCAATGTCCGTACTGTGAGACGCCTAAGACAGCACTACAGGGAGACAGGACGGACAGCTGATCTTCCTCGCAGTGGCAGACCACGTGTAACAACACGTGCACAGGATCAGTACATCCAAACATCACAGGTACAGGCCGGCAACAACAACTGCCCGAGTTACACCAGGAACGCACAATCGCTCCAATAGTGCTCAGACTGTCCGCAATTGGCTGAGAGAGGCTGGACTGAGGACTTGTAGGCCTGTTGTAAGGCAGGTCCTCACCAGACATCACCTGCAACAACGTCACCTATGGGCACAAACCCACCGTCGCTGGACCAGACAGGACTGGAAAAAAGTGCTCTTCACTCACGAGCCGCAGTTTTGAGGTGATGGTCGGATTCGAGTTTATCGTCGAAGGAATGAGCGTTACACCGAGGCCTGTACTCTGGAGCGGGATCGATTTGGAGGAGGGTCCGTCATGGTCTGGGGCGGTGTGTCACAGCATCATCCGACTGAGCTTGTTGTCATTGCAGGCAATCTCAACGCTGTGCGTTATAGGGAAGACATCCTCCTCCCTCATGTGGTACCCTTCCTGCAGGCTCATCCTGACATGACCCTCCAGCATGGCAATGCCACCAGCCATACCGCTCGTTCTGTGCATGATTTCCTGCAAGACAGGAATTTCAATGTTCTGCCATGGCGAGCGAAGAGACCAGATCTCAATCCCATTGATCACGTCTTGGACCTTTTGGATCGGAGGGTGAGGGCTAGGGCCATTCCCCCAGAAATGTCCGGGAACTTGCAGGTGCCTTGGTGGAATAACATCTCACAGCAAGAACTGGCAAATCTGGTGCAGTCCATGAGGAAGAGATGCACTGCAATGCTTAATGCAGCTGGAGGTCACAGCAGATACTGACTGTTACTTTTGATTTTGACTCCCCTTTGTTCAGGTACACATTATTCAATTTCTGTTAGTCACATGTCTGTGGAACTTGTTCAGTTTATGTCTCAGTTGTTGAATCTTGTTATGTTCATACAAATATTTACACAGTACATATTTAAACTCAGTTGACAGTGAGAGGACGTTTCTTTTTTTAATGAGTTTATATACTATATAATGTATAATATACATTGCATTTTGTAGCTTATTTTTGATGCCTCTTGGGGCCCCCCCATGGGCCCTGTTAAGCCCCTGCATTAATCTGGTTCTGCATATACAGATAATTCAGTTACATTAGTTTGAAGGACAGCGGTTGCCAAGTCTGTGTAAAGCCAGCATTGAGTGGGTTCCATGCAAAAACATTCCAATCCTAGAAACGTTCGATCTCAGTCTTTTTGTAACAGAGAAAACTATCAAACCCGAAGCTCAAACTTCTTTCAAGGTTATTAGGTTATTAAGAGGCTGGTATTACTGAGAAATATCAGGGATTAGACAGTGTGCCCTTTATCAATGTCCAGAATCTCTTCCAAGTTACCAAAGAGTGCTAAGCAAGTTTGGTGGTGTACACACACACATACTTTACAGTGCAGGGATCAGTGTGTTCATGTAAAGCATGAATCGTTGACATAAAACCTGATTTGTGGGTAGTTAAATTGCTTCGCTAACCCCTGTAGCATTATCATTCATATCCACAAGTCGGCTGTGCTAAGTATTTGGCCATTTAGCTACCTACTCACCCTGCCTGCCCAGCGTTCCATCTCAAGCAAAATGATTGTCAAGAGAGGCTGACTGTCTGAAAGGGGAGAATTTTATAATGTAATTGCTTGATCAGCAATGCATCAGCTTTTCTGTATAAACCCTCAGCTCACTTTCTCAAACATGCCTCCAGCCATCACAATTAGAGGCAATATGACTGCCAGAGTGTCTGCAAAATGCATCTCTACTCCATGACACCACCTGAGAATCACAGAAGAACAACCTGGTGCAGAAACAGGCTGGGGGGGACACAGAGTGAGTGGCCTGAAGACATGCGCACAGGCTGCCTCCAGGTATCTATGCTTTCTATGTGATGAATGAAAACGTAATATCCCTGAGAGTGAGGGAATCAGATTAGCCTGGTAGGGAAAGGGCAGGGGCATACAGGCTAATGGATCTTTGTTTGGCATCAATTTATCAAATCAAATATCAAATACCGTGTGCTGGGAGAGAGCTGGGCGATGTAAGATTGTGACTCCTTTGTGTGTTGTTGTTTGGAGGAAAATCCTATTAAAGGACGACTCAGCAATTTGACGTCACCATAATTCCATGGCAAGAGAAATTACGAAATGTAATTTTTCGATGCATATGTCTTCAAGGAATGCAAAAGTGTTCCTGTGATTTGTAGCGTGCCCACTCTACAACACTTGCATAATGGAGGAGTTAACTCCACCCAGACACTCTCTGCTCCTGTTCCATAGACTTTAATCAATCACAGTTGTCACACAACTATGTGCACTGATGACTTGCTACTCTCAAACCATTTCTCTGCTCAGTAAACGGCTGTAATAATCCTGATCCTTTTTCAGGTTCAGAGAGAGAGAGAGTGGAAAGAAGCGAGAAAAGGACAGAGGGAGCACTTGAAAGGTAAGAAGATACAGAGGGAACAAAAAAGAGGGATGGAGATGATGGTGGCAGATGAGGTGATGGAACTTAACTGGTTGTGATGGAGAGGCACATGTGTTGAGGCAGACGCTATCTTTTCAACCAACAGACATAAACAACTTGCAAATTACCCACTCATCTGAATCCTTCAATCTGTGAGACTACAAACACAAGGTTTCTGATCCTCCAGTTCTGAACATTATGTTTGAATTGGAGTCTTTTTGGCTCACAAATGTAAGAGGTGTTCTCCATTGCTTTCTGACACACAGAGTGACCTTTTGTACATTTCACATTGGCTGTGGAAGCGAAAGAGTGTGTACAATGAAGGGAGGAAAGTCTGGCAAAGAAATGTGTATTGATGAGGGGGGAAAACACACTTATAAATGGTTCGGAGACAAGGGAGCTGAGAGGTGTCAAATACCAAATGATAGGAGCTGAACGGTGTCAGATACCAAATGATAGGAGCTGAACGGTGTCAAATACCAAATGATAGGAGCTGAACGGTGTCAAATACCACATGATAGGAGCTGAACGGTGTCAAATACCACATGATAGGAGCTGAACGGTGTCAAATACCAAATGATAGGAGCTGAACGGTGTCAAATACCAAATGATAGGAGCTGAACGGTGTCAAATACCAAATGATAGGAGCTGAACGGTGTCAAATACCAAATGATAGCTGAATTACAACAGTTGCAACACCGCGGAAATGTAATGAAGGTGTAGAATGTTTTCAATCAGACAGTACATGAATACATGGCTGCGGGAAGATGGGGGGAGTTTAAGTTGCTCCACTCATACAGTAGTAATAAAGGCCTAGTTCACTAATTTTGTGAACATTTTATTTTTATTTCAATTTATCAGGGAGTGCTGCACCCTCAGAATTCCTACTTAAAGTGCATTCTCTGTGCTTTGTGCAATATTTTTCAAATTGAGTAGAAGTCAGAAACAAACACAGTACTAATATCACTAATGCTCTTGTGTAAACTGTGTTTCTGCCCTTATGTTTCCGTTCACTTCGGGGTGGCAAGGCAACATAATTACAAACATGGCAAGTCTACAATAAGCTCCTTATGGATCACTTCCCTGTCTAAAATATGATCTCCTTTCAAATCATTACCTCTCTCACATTGCACAAACCTAACAATCATACTCTACTCCACATCAGCTACCTCAGGCGCAACTGGACCATATTAGCTGTTGGAGACCATGGCGGACTATATCAGGGGAACAAACAATACACAGAGGGGGACACAGCTACACACATTCATCACAGAAGGAATGGTGTAGCATCCAGCCCAGTAATAAGAAACCAAGCCTGGCGTGATCCATAGGACTGACACAGGATTAGGCCTGTAGGCTGCGCTGGCCTTATGTTCATGTGTGTGCTTCTGTCTTAAAAGGGTGTTGGGTCACAACGAGCTGCCAGAACAGCTTCAATGCGCCTTGGCATAGATTCTACAAGCAGAGCTAAACCATTCCATGAAAACGCACACCAAACCATAACATAAACTTTGTATCCCTCATTTACTCTAGTGTTTCTTTTATTTTGTCTGTTACCAGTTGCCTACAGTGGGGAAGGCTGTAACTCTCTGAGAGAAGCTGGAGTCAAGTACACTAGCACACAGAGTCCTGAGGAACAAGAGTGTGCTTCCCTGGATCTATAGGGGGAAGCAGTAAGTGCCACAGAGAGACAGGCAGTGTGGTGCCCAGACAAGAGATGACAGGACTGAACCATGGGTCAGCTGTATATTTTAGTTCCGTCTGATGAGGTGAGGCCAGAAAGAGGCAGCGGAAGAAAGTGTCCACACAAACCGTAAGGCATGTCACTCCTGTTACGACTACTGCTGTTAACGCCTCAGTTACTTGAGTTTGAACACCTAAGCAAACAAACAGTGTGTCTTCAAACCCTCAGGCTCCAGGCTGACTCACTGCACGCTATCTCCTCATCGGAAACATCTGTGAAGGGGGGTTAATATATTTTCTTTAGAACTCCTTAGCATATACTATTATGGTAAAGTATTTTGTGCAATCCTCTGTCGGCGTTTGCTCTGACTTTTTTATAGCTGGACAGATGGCTAAGGGAGTAATGTTCTGATGTATGTGACATCACAACCCAGTACCATAAAATAACTGTCCTATTACCTCATCTACTACACACCATTCCAAAAATATTCATAAATGAATTGTGATTGTGAGCCCTTTCAAGCTTCACTGTAGGGACTCTGATTGATTCGTTTCTATATGAAGACAGAGGGGTGCTGTTCCTCTGAGAGTATGCTGACCTTCTCAAACAGAATGGAAAGATTAGGAGTGGCGATGAGGGCTCCTAGATACCTGACAAGATAGCACAGATAGAGGGGACAGAGAGGATAAAAACAGAGAGGAGAGAGAGACGAGGAGCGAGAGAGAGGAGGTGGGCGGCGGCATCCACTCAGGAATACCATCCCAAACGGGCTTCCTTTTTGACAGGAGAGAGGTAAACGTGAGAGGAAAGGAGAAGAAAATAGGAATATAAGACAGATCAAAAGAAAGCACAGACCGAGATGGAGAAGAGAGAGGGAAACTGCCAAAATATAAGGAAACGCCAACATAAAGTGTCAACAGGGCGTGGGGCCACCACGAGCCGCCAAAACAGCTTCAATGCGCCGTGGCATCGATTCTACAAGTGTCTGGAACTCTATTGGAGGGATGTGACACCATTCTTCTGCAAGAAATTCCATAATTTGGTGTTTTGTTGATGGTGGTGGAAAACGCTGTCACAGGTGCCGCTCCAGAATGTTCAATTGAGTTGAGATCTGGTGACTGAGACACACACACAAACATACCCTTTAATCCCCCTTTTATCCTTTGAGACCCCTCTTTAAAAGTCACTGAGATCTCTTCCTCTTGCCATGGTAGCCAAAATAATGGACTCCCCACCTGGCATGATAGAACGCCACTCTGATAACTATGGAATGTCCATATAAGAGACCTTGTTTGTTTAGACCTCTTAGTTCCTTCTTGCTTGCAGAGTCTAACCTCGACGTTACAGACTTTACCATCCTTGCTGGGAAAGACCTGAGTGATCAGGCCATTCATTACTCTTGACTTGTTTGTCTTTGAATCAATCAATAAAATGTTTTTATGAAGCCCTTCTTACATCAGCTGATGTCACAAAGGGCTGTACAGAAACCCAGGGAAACAGCAAGCAATGCAGGTGTAGAAGCACGGTGGCTAGGAAAAACTCCCTAGAAAGGCCAGAACCTAGGAAGAAATTTAGAGAGGAACCAGGCTATGAGGGGTGGCCAGTTCTCTTCTGGCTGTGGCGGGTGGAGATTATAACAGAACATGGCCAAGATGTTCAAATGTTCATAGATGACCAGCAGGGTCAAAGTCAACCAGCAGGACCAGCAGGGAGGGAGGGAGGGAAAGAAAGAAAGAAAGAAAGAAAGAAAGAAAGAAAGAAAGAAAGAAAGAAAGAAAGAAAGAAAGAAAGAAAGAAAGAAAGAAAGAAAGAAAGAAAGAAAGAAAGAAAGAAAGAAAGAAAGAAAGAAAGAAAGAAAGAAAGAAAGAAAGAAAATTGGAGAGAGCATACTTAAATTCACACAGGACACCGGATGGACAGGAGATATAACAGACTGGCTCTAGCCACCCGACACATAAACTATTGCAGCATAAATACTGGAGATTGGAGAGCATACATTTGAAGAGCAAAATGCTTCCAGGCTCGAGGCTGGGCTGGTTTGACTGCCACTTCCCTCTTATCTGAAGTGAAGAGAGGTATTGTTTCCTCCACCTATCACAGAAGGTATTTGCAAGATGTTGAACCTGAAGCCACTGCCGCTTAAAGAGGTCCTTGGCTCCATAGTCGCCAGCAGGACTCTAAGGGATACCCACTTTCTGTGTGAGGAGAGTAGCAGGTGTAAGTAAGAAGGGGACATCTGGATCTGTAGAGACTGGAACCAGAGTTCTGGCATTGATGATGGCAGCCACTTCTGCCATCAGAGTAATAAGCGTTTTGTGACTTACCGTTAAATGACCCTGTTGGAGGAATATAGAATCCAAGTTTCTCCTTGCTACGCCAATCATCCTCTCCCAGGCACCACCCATGTGAGAGGCATGATGTGGGTTGAATATCCAGGTGCAGACCTGACACGTAGGTATCCACGGAGTCATCGTTGATGTTCGAGGGGATCTTAAGTTCCTTGCAGGCAGGTCCTAAGGAAGTTGGTCCCACAGTCGGAACAAATCCGCTTTGCTGGGCCTCGGATCGAGAAGAAACGCTTCAGGGCGTTGATGAAGCTTGATGTATCCAGTGACTCAAGGACTTCAATATGGACGGATATCACGCTCATACAGGTGCTTATGACAGCCCATCACTTACTGTGGGCAAGGCCTCCTTTTGTCCAGCGAGAGGTGACGGTCCATGGACCAAATACGTCCAGGCCGACATGGGTGAACGGAGGTTCAGTGGAGAGACGATCAGCAGGAATGCTAGCCATCTTCTGTGCCTGAGAAGGACCCCAAAGTCTCCAACAAGTGACACACTGGTGGATCATGCTGTTCACGCACCTTTTACCACCAACTATCCAAAGACCAGCTGTACGGATTGCTCCCTCTGTGAAAAGGCCCCTGGTGATGGGTCCTTTCGTGGTAATGCCTCACTAGTAAAGTTGCGACCTGATGCTGCCCCGGGATGATCAGGGGGTTCTTCTCATCATGTCTGAGTTTTGTTTCTGTGATGCGACCCCCAACTCTCAGAAGGCCGTCTTTATCAATTAATGGATCTAAGGCTGTCAGAGAGCTTTCTTTGGGAATTGTTTCCTGGTTCCTGATGCACTCAAACTCTCCTGGTTTCCTCTTGGACTGTCCGTATGATGATATCCTTTGACTGAGAAAATCTGTCTGGTGTGCATGCTGTCTGACAGTAGTGCCAGCCCTTTTTGCCACTGTAGTGTTGTTGAAGAGACGAGCGGTGTGGACGAGGTGAATGATGGCACGAGTAGGCAATGTGGAGAACCTTGAAATGCATAAGTATCCAAGCTGTTTGGGTGAAGTTGTTGTCTACAGTGTGGACACTTGGGGGTGAACGTTAGCATCTGAGGAGGGGTTGATGAGCTCAAAAGCGTCCCTTTCAAGACAAAGACTGGCATGTCAGAAACGCTCGGCCAGAGAGCCAGGTTGTGTTTGAGAAGTAAGCTACAGGGATGAATCTTGTCGCATGATCTGCAGGGTTCTGGGCTTTAGGTACATAGCACCACTGTTCTGGACAAGTAGATTTCCTTATCCGATGGACTCGATTGCTGATATAGACGTAGAAACGCCGGTACTCATTATAGATGTAGCCTAACACCACCTTACTGTTGTATCATCAAGCTCAATGTCTATTTCTGAGGTGATGAGCTTGGCCAACTCAACTGCCAAGACTGTAGCGCAGAGTTCCAACCTTGGAATCGTGTGTTCTGTGAATGGAGTCAGTTTTGCTTACCCATAACAAAAGCCCATGTGACTCAATCCTTTGACGTCTGTCACTTTGAGGTAGGCAACTGCGGCTATTGCCTTCGTGGATGCATCCGAGAATATGCATAGTTCTCTTCGTTTTGCTTCTGAGGGAGAGAACTTAGTGTAGGCACTAGGGATATGGAGGTTACATAGCTCTTTCAAAGACTCTCTCCATGCAACCCATGGCTCCTCCATTTCTGGAGGCAGGGGGAAGTCCCATTCGCCTTTGGCCATTGTGAGCTCCCTGAGAATAGACTTGCCTTGAATGGTGTCAGGGTCCACAAATCCCAGTGGGTCGTACAGATTGTTCACAGTTGATAGCACTCCTCTGGGTGTGAATGGCTTCCCTTCGGCCACCTTGTAGGTGAAAGTGCTGGTCCTGAGGTCCCAGTTTACAACCAAGCTGCGCTGCATAGGCAGAGTGTCTGACCCTATGTCGAGATCTTTGAGGTCGTTTGCGTGATCTTGAGATGGAAATGCTTCCATTAGCTCCTTCTTGTTCGAGGCAATCGTGTGTAACCTCAGATTAGAGTTGGCGAGAATCTCTTGTGTTCTCTTGAGCAGGGTGACTGCATCTTGGACTGTAGGAAATTACTTTAAGCCATCGTTGACATAGAAGTCACGTTCCACAAACTGTCTGACATCAGGATTGTACTCTGGTTCTCCTTGTTGAACAGACTGTCTGAGGCTGTAGATGGCCACTGCTGGAGAGGGACTGTTGCTGAAGACATGGACCTTCATACGGTAGTCGATGATGTCTTTGGACAAGTCGTTGTCCTGGAACCACAGAAATCTTAGGAAGTTACGGTCATCTTCTTTCACCAGGAAACAGTGGAACATTTGGTGGATATCCACTGTCACTGCGACAGATTCCTTACGGAAACGAGTATGCAGCCCAAGGAGTGTGTTGTTGAAGTCGGGGCCCTGTCATGAGAACGTCATTGAGGGATACTCCATCGTATTGGGCACTAGAGTCAAAAACCACACAGATTTGACCAGGCTCCTTTTGGTGATAGACACCAAATGTAGGTAGGTACCACCGTTCTTCTTATTCTTTCATGGGTGGAGCCACTTCAGCATGACCATTCTCGAAAATCTTCTCCGTGAAAGAGACAAAGTGGTCTTTCATTTCAGGCTTCCTAAGGAAGTTGCATCTGAGGGAGGAGAAGCGTTTCAGCGCTAGAGGTCTATTGTCGGGGAAACAACGTCTTAGTGACTTGAATGGTAATGGTGCCACCCAACTGTTGCTGTCGTCCTTCCTGATCCCTTCCTTCATGATTTTCAGAAAAAAGCTGTCTTCAATGGAGAAGGCCACTTTATTGTCGTCTCTAGTTTTCTGGAACACATTGCAGCCCAAGTGAACTTCCTCTTTGTCGCAATGAAGACTTTTGTAGCAGCATAATGCAGGTTGATCGGGAGCTTGGGCATTCCGGAATCTTTCTTTCACCAAGAAGAGGTTGGGACATGGCTCAAAGATGGCGTCCTATCTCCAAAGTGTTTGTGTAAACTTCTTGGTGTATGTTGAGTCATGGGACCCATTAACTTATGGACTCTGTTTAATGTCTCTTCCAAGAAGGAGCATGATGGGAGCCTTGGGTTCGAGTTCTGGGATGAGGTGAGCAAGGGGTTTCAGGTGAGCATGGTGGAGCGCTGTGTCTAGAGTTGGGATCTCTGATCGGTTGTTCGGGATCTCATTACACTCGATGAGAGTTGGCAGTGGAAGACTGACTTGCCCATCCATAGATTCTACCTAGTAGCCATTGGCTCTTCTTCCTACTGTCTCCATCACTCTGGCGCAGGTCTTAAGGGAGGGAGTAAGGAGAGCTGAGGCCTTGTACCCTGAAGATATCGAAGAACTCAGAACGAACCAATGATCTGTTGCTTTGCTCATCAAGGATGGCATAGAGCAGTGAAATTCTATCTCGGTAGCCTGTTGGGTAGATTTTGACGAGGCAGATCTTAGAGCAAGACCTGTCAGTGAGGTTCCCACTGCAGACTTACGTACACTGAGACATTGCATCGGAAGGAGGTGTGAGCTCTTCCTCCCCACCGTGATCTGTAGGAAGGTCTTCTTTTTTGACTCAGGGGGTGGTCCTGGATGAAGAGCGGTGTTATGGCTCTCACATTCTGCACAGCTAACGCTAGACTTGCAGTTCTTGGCAATGTGAAAAGAGGATGAACAACATCTAAAGCATATGCCATTCTCTTTCTGGAAAGCCTTGCGTTGGTCCAGTGGTTTCTCGCGGAAGGCGCAGCACTTCCTTAACTTCTTACGGATCATTGGGACGCTAGAGTCCCACCTGGACAACATCCGTTGAAATTGCAGAACGCCAAATTCAAATTACAGAAATCGTAATATTAAACATTCATGAAAATACAAGTGTCATACGTCATTTAAAAGCTTAACTTCTTGTTAATCGAGCCGCGTTGTCAGATTTCAAAAAGGCTTTACGGCGAAAGCACACCATGAGATTATCTGAGGACATCGCCCCGCACACAAAAGCATTACATACATTTTCCAACCAAGCAGATGCATCACGAAAGTCAGAAATAGCGATAAAATAAATCACTTACCTTTGAAGATCTTCATCTGGTTGCAATCACAAGGGTCCCAGCTACATAACAAATGGTCATTTTGTTTGATAAAGTACTTCTTTATATCCCAAAAAAGTATGTTTCAATGGCGCGCTTGACTCAGTAATCCACTGGTTTCCAACATTCAAATGCATACAAAATGAATCCGTAAGTTACCAATAAACTTCTTCTTAACAAGTCAAACAACGTTCCTAATCAATCCTCAGGTACCCTATTATGTAAAGAAACGATAAAATTTAAGACGGAGAATACCGGAGACCATTACCGGAGATAAATAACGAAGTATGCGCACTCACCGGAACTCACTACAAACACTACAGCCAAAATGGGAGCCCCTTAAAAAAACTACAAATTCTAGCTCATTTAAAAAAAAAACACGCCTGAAACTCTTTCTAAAGACTGTTGACATCTAGTGGAAGTCCTAGGAACTGCAATCTGGGAGGGTTCCTTTTATATTCCCATTCCCAGCCATTGTAATCAGAGGTGAGCTGGAAAAACAAAATCTGGATGGATTGTCCTCGGGTTTTCGCCTACCATATCAGTTCTGTTATACTCAGACATTATTTTAAAAGTTTTGAAACTTTAGAGTGTTTTATATCCAATACTACCATTATATTATATGCATATCCTATTTTCTGGGCCTGAGTAACAGGCAGTTTACTTTGGGTACACGTATTAACACCTTTTTGGGAGTAGGCACAAAACTAACTCCATTCTTCCATAAAAAAATGTAACCCTTGTGTAGTGTTCATGTTTTGGTTATTCACCCAATGTTCGCGGGTCTGATGGACCCACAATATTATTGGGTTTTTAAAACAATACAGCCATAACAGCTTACATGGTTAATATTAGCCATTTACCTCTGCTAGATCAAATGTATCAATAAAAGTGCTATTCGTTTTTTTTAAATAAAATGTAAATGAAACAAGGTTTTCATCACTATTGATGTTTTGCTTTGAACTGAAGAAATTAAAAGGACACATTTTACATACAGCATTTTATGGAAATGATAAATGAACCCCATTGAACACAAATGAAGGCCGGTCACCACACCACATGAGGGACAGAGTTTTACTGTGTGTGTGTTGCAAATGTCTTCCTGTCCTTCTTGGGTCCACACACATCGCAGCACTTCTTCTTGTTGCTACCAGCAGCAATCTAGAATGATGAAAACACTTAGCTCAGGAATATTACTAACATCTCACTCACTCACTGACATATATAGTTACAGCAGGCCAAGATAGGAGAGTCAGACACACACATGCAACAACGTCATTCACACTTACTTCCGGTATTGGAGTAGTTGGTTCTGTGGGTCAGGCAGATGATGCACCAGCATCCTCCTCCTGAATCCTCCTCATGATGGCTACAGAAGCTGGGGTCCTTGGGATATGTTGCCTCCTCTGGATTTGAGGTCTCACCCATGCCTTGCCCAGCTCCTCAACAAACAAAGCTGTCTCCTCTGGAGCTCCCCTCTGTTCCAATATGGTTTCAACACCATCCAGATGACAAGATGTTTAATAATATCACAAGTGGCCAACGTAGGGTTCTTCTTCTGCAGATGTAGCCAGTCACCAGCTTGTCTAAATTGTCCACCCTTCCTTTTGTGGCATTGTAATCCATTATGATTTCAGTTTTTTGATGTTCCTGGCCACAGATTCTCCCATCCCTATGCAGCGCACTCATGAGTACCAGATTTTTGCCTTTCTTTGGCACGTAGGACACTAGGGACATGTCGGCCGTGAACACAAATTTAGAGGAATTGATAGGCCTGTTCCGTGTATTCAACAGCAGAAGTTGGAGCTCTGGCTATTTTTTTTTGTACTTTTTGTACCATCGTCAACTTCCTCTTCAGGAGCTCTTGTCCCAGCTTGTGCGAAGTAAATAAGTTATTGCATGTTGTGGCCACGGAGTCCCTGTGTCACGTCCAGGACAACTCGCATCCCTTGGTTCTTTTCAGGGGTTCTTCCATCTGGCTTCCCCATATACGCTTGCAAGGCCACGCATATGAAGCAGCATCACAGGCAGCTCAGATCTTGATTCCATATTTTGTGGTATGTACTGCCTGAAGGGGCAGCGGCCCCTAAATGGCATAAGCTGCTCATCATCGATAACGTTCGGCCCAGGATTGTAAAACAGGGGAGGTGGTCCACCCACTTGTCGCACACTGACCTGATTGCAGCTAGCTTGTCTCTCTGCCACCAAGCTGGTCTTGTGTCTCAGTTATCGAAGCAGATAATCCTGTAAATAATGTGGAAGTTTTCCAGAGACATTGTTGCACGGAACAGTTCTGCCAGTTTCTGCATCCCACAGGGATTCTGTGGATTCCCCATTGGATGTGAAAACACCATCAAGGATAAGAACCCCAAAGTATGCATGTAAATGAGTTTGGTCCATCTCCTTCCATCTCTCTCCAAAAGCATGCCTTCCCTCCAAATTAGTGCAGTCCTGAATGATTTTTTCAATGGTGTCTGGGATGAACAGTTCAAAAGAAGACATTATGTCCTGCACATGAGTAATCACCATCCTGGGGTAGCAGGTAGCCTAGTGGTTAGAGCGTTGGAGCCAGAAGGTTGCTGGATCGAGTCCCTGAGCTGACAAGGTAAAAATCTGTTGTTCTGAACAAGGCAGTTAACTCACTCTTCCCTGATAGACTGTCATTGTAAATAAGAATTTGTTCTTAACTGACTTGCCTAGTAAAAATTTTAAATCCGCATCGGACCTGGTTGAATCCTTATCACACTGGCAGCCATGCGAGGTGGCTCATTCCTTTGGCAAGAAGACAATTTTTTTACATCCACATTTTTCCTCCTGCAGGCTGTTGATGAGCTGGTTGCTCATGGGCTGGTCTTGAGTCAATCTCATCCTCTTCTTCCAACTCACTGTCAGACTCTGAATTGACGGCGACATGATCCTCATAATCTGAAAATTCTTCATCTTCCAAAGTGAGAGATGCTCCTTCCACACTAGCTTCGCTCTCTGCAAAAATTTGTTCTAAGGCCCTCTGAGCAGAGATTATTTTTGACATACTGATTGATTGTGGTAAGGGGCCACACATGCAAAGCTATTTATTTGTTGTTTCCCTCCCCCAATTTGCACCTGGCTGGGGTAGAGTGTGGGGAAATACATTATTTCGATACATTGTAAAAAAAAAAAAAATATCTATCGAAATACTGTATTGTAATATCATTGTGCAGGTTCCCGCAAGACAATGTGTAGTTTCACACACTAGAAAGGGTAAATAGTGTGAGAAAAGCTGGAGATAGGCAGACAAGCAGGGAGACAGACAGGTTCTTGGTGCTATGTTGAAACAGCAGGCCCAGGGAGGAGGAAGACAGAGTGAAGGCACACAGCAAACCTTTTTGTTTAATTTTTACTTGTTGTCACCTATACACACACACTTCTCCACACTTGTATTACCCAACGGCCCAGGGGACCCGAACACCGCATATGTAAATGTGTAGGGGGGTGCACTCAATAAAAATGTGTTGTTTTACATGTTCTTCACAGAAAATTAGCCAAGGCCAATGAGTCTCAGGTTGAAAAAATAATTAATTGTATAATTTTTCTTTGAGTAAACATTGAAAATGGGTCCCACAGTCCCAAACTCAACAGAAGGGTTAAACCAGTACTGGTTTCCTTCAGACGTGGGTCATAGAGCAAAATGGAGAACAACTTCGTGTTCATGAGAATCTCTCATTTCATCTGTGGGGTCACATTAGTTTGTAGCCCAAACGGTTCAGACGCTACAAACAGAAGTTGTCACATCAAGGCTTGTGGGGGTTGTAGAGCAAAACGGAGACCACCATTGTGTTAGGGAGAATCTCCCTAATCCATTGAGTGGTAACAGTTCTGAGGCTACAACTGTTTTAGTGAGAAGACCAATTTTGGTCTTCCACTTGGTCTCATGGTCTGACAAACGCGGCTGTAGCTCGGCCACATTCCATCGCAGATGCAGAAGGCCACCGTAGGAGGATGTGATAGATTGAGACGCAGCCCATGCAAAAAATATATCTAGCTTAAACTGAAGCATTTTTATGGAGATTTTTTTATTATCTTACTAATATTGATGCACCTGTGTGTGAATAGACTCGAGGGTTCTAGCTAGCTAACAACCTGGTAACCTTATTAGTAGGCTATATACAAACATTTGGGGGCACAGAAAGAAAGCAAAAGGGATAGGTTCTTCAGGAGTTCAATTATCATAGAAGTGAATGAATTAATGATCTCTTGCATGTAGTCACTCACAAACTTCATGTTCCTGTTAAACTTTGTCGCCCTCTGGTGGCATTTAAGCGACACATATTGTATACTATCTTCATGAAATACATTTAGATTAAAAAAATATAAGTCCTACAAACAAATGCCTAGTACTGTTAGAAAGTTGAGAACTGTGGGGATCTGACTCAGGTGTAGGCAACAATGCAACTACAGAGCCAGAGCAACAGCAGGCAAAGAAAAGCTACAATGTACATTTATTTGTATTGTCATTATTATTTTGGGAGGGGTTGGTTCCCCAATTGTCCCCATGTTGGGGAATAAGAGATTTGAAAGTCTAGATTTGAAATAAAATGTAAAAAATTACTGTTCCAAAAGGATTATATATATATATATATAGTACCAGTCAAAGGTTTGGACACACCTGCTCAAGGGTGTTTCTTTATTTGTACTATTTCTACATTGTAGAATAATAGCGAAGACATCAAAACTATGAAATGTGGAATTATGTAAATTCACAATCTTGCCCAATCTGGCTCTCATGCCATCATAGTCACCTAATCATCCCCAGTTTACAATTGGCTCATTGATCCCCCCCTCCTTTCCTCTGTAACTATTCCCCAGGTTGTTGCTGTAAATGAGAATGTGTTCTCAGTCAACTTACCTAGTAAAATACAATAGAAAAAAAAATTCTAACTAAAAAAGTGTTCAACAAATCAAAATATATTTTATACTTCAGATTCTTCAAAGTAGCCACCCTTTGCCTCGATGACATCGTTGCACACTCTTGGCATTCTCTCAACCAGCTTCATGAGGTAGTCACTACATGATTCCATATGTGTTATTTCATAGTTATTGATGTCTCCTCTATTATTGTACAATGTAGAAAATAGTACAAATAAAGAGAATCCCTTGAATGAGTAGGTGTGTCCACACTTTTGACTGGTACTATGAATCAAAATGCAGTAAAGAGCAATAACAAACGGGGTCTTTGAGAACCTTCAAAACTGTCAGTGCCGATAGCAGACAAACATGAGCTGATCGCAAGATGAAAGCAGAGACTAACACACACCATAACACCTGAGACGAATGAACTTACACGGGGCTTAAGCAATTGACATCAAATGAAAGATGAGAAGAGTTGGGAATAGGCAAAAGAGAGAGAGATGGAAGCCCTTCTCTAAGCGATTTGGAAAGCCATAGTCAATCAATAATATAATAATACTCGTAGGAAAGTGTTTCATCTTTAGCTCACAATCTATGTGATTTGAAAGGTTCAAAGGTTCCATGGCACATGGAAACCAAACGAGGGTGGTCTACGGTGACAGGTGAGATGTACTGAGAGTGGCTGAGGGCTGGGATTAAAGAGCTCGTGTTCGGTAACGTATTATTGTTATGTGATTGCTGTATATAAAAGTACCATGTATGTAAAAATGTAATGTGTAAAATGTATGTACAGTATATGTAGCGTAAAAACTGAGAAATATATGTTTCCTCCGAAGAGGGTAGATGGGTTAACATTTTTTGTATTATTTTAAAAAGAAAAGAGAGTGATTATCACCCTCTCTGGGATTTTGGACATGTACACGTCACAAACTCTTCAATCCCCATAGCGGCATCAACACACCCTTCTCTTGCCTGTCTTCTTGACATCCTCCCATGTTCCTACCTAACCCTGTAACGGGTGACGCTCTCCTCATCCTCGGACGAGGTGAGGAGAGAGGGATCTGAAGACCAAAACGCAGGCTTTGGGAAATAAGCCATCTTTTATTTAATAACGATGATGGCAAACACGAAACGAAACAAACACTTTCAAAACTACAAAATAACAAAACAACGTTGACGAGACCTGAACATAAACTTACATAACTAAACATAAACTTACGTACAGGAAACAGACGACATCGAAACGAAAACGAAACAAACAAACGCTACAGTCCCATGTGGTACGAACAGACATACGGACACAGGAGACAATCACCCACAAACAAACAGTGAGAATGCCCTACCTAAATATGACTCTTAATTAGAGGCAAACGCAAACCACCTGCCTCTAATCAAGAGCCATACCAGGCAAACCGAAACCAACATAGAAACAGATAACATAGAATGCCCACCCAACCTCACGTCCTGACCAACTAACACACAAAAACTAACATAAATAGGTCAGGAACGTGACAGTACCCCCCCCACAAGGTGCGAACTCCGGACGCACCAGCACAAAGTCTAGGGGAGGGTCTGGGTGGGCATCTAACCACGGTGGTGGCTCAGGCTCCGGGCGCGGTTCCCACCCCACCATAATCCATCCTAGCCCCCTCCCTTCAAGAATGTCCACCCTCTTACTTCCCCCACAAAATCCTCCTAATAACATATCTAATAATGACAATACCGGGACAGAGAGATAAACCAAGACAGAGGGATAGATAAGACTATAGAGGTAGATAAAGATAGAGAGGGAGATCAGGATAGAGGGGCAACTCCGGACTGAAAGGCAGCTCCGGACAGAGAGACAGCTCTGGACTGATGGGCAGTTCTGGGTATCTAGCCTTTTCAGGCTGAAGGGCAGCTCATGGCTGACTGACGACTCTCGATGCTCATGGCTGGCTGACGGCTCTCGACGCTCATGGCAGGCTGACGGCTCTCGACGCTCATGGCAGGCTGACGGCTCTCGACGCTCATGGCAGGCTGACGGCTCTCGACGCTCATGGCAGGCTGACGGCTCTGGCTGCTCATGGCGCTCTGACGGCTCTGGCTGCTCATGGCGCTCTGACGGCTCTGGCTGCTCATGGCGCTCTGACGGCTCTGGCTGCTCATGGCTCGCTGGCGGCTCTGGCAGATCCTGTCTGGTTGGCGGCTCTGGCAGATCCTGTCTGGTTGGCGGCTCTGGCAGATCCTGTCTGGTTGGCGGCTCTGGCAGATCCTGTCTGGTTGGCGGCTCTGGCAGATCCTGTCTGGTTGGCGGCTCTGGCAGATCCTGTCTGGCTGACGGCTCTAGCGGCTCCTGTCTGGCTGACGGCTCTAGCGGCTCCTGTCTGGCTGACGGCTCTGTAGGCTCATGGCAGACGGGCGGCTTTGCAGGCTCATGGCAGACGGGCGGCTTTGCAGGCTCCTGGCAGACGGATGGCTCAGACGGCGCTGGGGAGACGGATGGCTCAGATGGCGCTGGGGAGACGGATGGCTCAGATGGCGCTGGGGAGACGGATGGCTCAGATGGCGCTGGGGAGACGGATGGCTCAGATGGCGCTGGGGAGACGGATGGCTCTGGCCGGATATGGCGCACTGTAGACCTGGTGCGTGGTGCCGGAACTGGAGGCACCGTGCTAATGACAAGCACCTTCCTACTAGTGCGGGGAGCAGGAACAGGGCACACTGTATTCTCAAAGCCTACTCTATCCCTGATGCGTGGTACCGGCACTGGTGACGCCGGGCTGAGGACAAGCACATCAGGATTAGTAGGGGGAGAATATACAGTGTGTACAGGGCTCTGGAGACGCACTGGTAGCTTAGTGCGTGGGGCCGGAACTGGAGGCACCGGGCTAGATACACGCACTACAGGGAGAGTGCGTGGAGGAGGAACAGGGCTCAGGATACGCACTGGTAGCCTAGTGCGTAGTGTATACACTGTAGGTACTAGGCTGGGGCGGGGAGGTGGTGCCGGAAATACCGGACCGTGGAGGCGTACTGGCACTCTTGAGCATTGAGCTTGCCCAACCTTACCTGGTTGAATACCCCCGGTTGCCCGACCAGTGCGGGGAGGTGGAATAACCCGCACCGGGCTATGTAGGCGAACCGGGGAAACCATGCGTAAGGCAGGTGCCATGTATGCCGGCCCGAGGAGACGCACTGGAGACCAGACGCGTTGAGCCGGCCTCATGACACCTGGCTCAATACCCAATCTAGCCCTACCAGTGCGGGGAGGTGGAATAACCCGCACTGGGCTATGCACTCGTACAGGAGACACCTTGCGCTCTACTGCGTAACACGGCGCCTGCCCGTACTCCCGCTCTCCACGGTAAGCCTGGGAAGTGGGCGCAGGTCTCCTACCTGCCCTTGGCCCACTATCTCCTAGCCCCCCCCCAAGACATTTTTGGGAATTACTCACGGGCTTTTTTGGCTTCCGTGCCAGACGCGTTCCCTCATAGCTCCGGTTCCTCTCCTCGGTAGCCTCTGCTCTCCTCAGTGCCTCCAGCTGTTCCCATGGGAGGCGATCTCTACCAGCTAGGATCTCCTCCCAAGTGTAGCAACCCTTTCCATCCAAAACCTCGTCCCATGTCCATTGCTCCTTTCTCTCCTGTCCCTTACTCCGTTTCGTTTTCCCTTGCCGCTTGGTCTTAGCGTGTTGGTGGGTGATTCTGTAACGGGTGACGCTCTCCTCATCCTCGGACGAGGTGAGGAGAGAGGGATCTGAAGACCAAAACGCAGGCTTTGGGAAATAAGCCATCTTTTATTTAATAACGATGATGGCAAACACGAAACGAAACAAACACTTTCAAAACTACAAAATAACAAAACAACGTTGACGAGACCTGAACATAAACTTACATAACTAAACATAAACTTACGTACAGGAAACAGACGACATCGAAACGAAACAAACAAACGCTACAGTCCCATGTGGTACGAACAGACATACGGACACAGGAGACAATCACCCACAAACAAACAGTGAGAATGCCCTACCTAAATATGACTCTTAATTAGAGGCAAACGCAAACCACCTGCCTCTAATCAAGAGCCATACCAGGCAAACCGAAACCAACATAGAAACAGATAACATAGAATGCCCACCCAACCTCACGTCCTGACCAACTAACACACAAAAACTAACATAAATAGGTCAGGAACGTGACACACCCTTCATTAATTACCGCCTGTCACTCTGTCAAATCACTACATTTGCACTTCAATGCATCAGAGCAGTAGTCAAAGACACAGCAGCAGAACTCTTCAAGCGACAAGGTTACACATATAAGACTGATGACAGTCATGTCACACGACACTATCCAGACCTAGAGTTGTTGTTCATAGTACATCTCTTTGAATTTCCCGCAACTGTAATGAAGTGTCACATTAGAAATGCTCTCACATTAGGATGATGGAGGACTCAAGAAACAGACAGGGACTTATCTGGTTAATTTCTCAAGCATGTTCCATAAATACGTTTTGGCAGTTAACATGATATGTCAAAAATGAATTGTAGTGTGGTTGAATACATTCTAGCACAAATCATAAACAACGCGTACTGTGGAACATCACTTAGTACAGTGTAAGTCCCTGTTTATTTTCCTCCATTACTTTTACAGTGACACTATTCATCTAATGGTCCCGGCAGTGTTTTGAAATGTTATTTCCTGCTTTCCTCCTTCTCACACACACTCATTCTGTAGTGGAAAGTATTAACTGTGGTTTTGATTAGAGGCATTGCTGAAGGTCGTGCAGTGCTGGGAATCACGTTGTTTGCTTTGCTAGCACTACAATACAAGTTCATAGTCAGCTACCATGATCAATGACCTCTGTTAGGCTTCTGAGTATTCTGATTACGTCAAAAGCTACCGCGCTTAGGTCTAGCATAGCTATCACTGTCCCTCTCTTGCAAAACCCTGACACAATATACTCTCACTCACTAAGAAAAATGAGGTCCATACAGTACTTTAAGGGGCACACACATCCAAACACACACACATTTCAGTTGAACCCATTCAAAAACAAACACTTCACAAACCAAACTATAATGTTTTTTTCATTCTCCTTCTCCCCCCTTGTACTAATAACTAATAGGTGCCTATTTATGTATCTTCTTGTTGTTTTGTTCTCACAGCCAAAACAAGCTGTAAAGGCACCCCCAGACTAGGTTCTTGCTGCTCCTAGCAGAACTCGGCAATATTACTGTTGTTTATCCATCTTGAGCCACCATAGCAACAACATACCCAGTAACACTTCCTCAAAATAGGCAGAATTAATCAGTAAAACATTTTGACGTTACTGACGAGGAGGTCTTAGTCGTGCAATTTTACAACTAGCAAATGGTGCAGTAACTCTGAACTGAAAAAAATGTGCATGAAAACTAGTAGTCCCTCGTTGAATGACAAGAAACAATTCATGTTCCCACTCCTACTAGCTTATTGTTATCCATGTCGGCACCAACGATGTTAGGATGAAACAGTCAGAGGTCACCAAGCGCAATATAGCGTATAACATAGGTAGAAAGATGATTCGGCACTAGTGATGTGCAATTTGGGAAGTATTTGTTCTTTTAGAACGACTCTTTTTACTGACTCGAGTGTCATGATTCGTTTTTCTAAGTGACTCGTTCATTTTTGATCGGCTATGAAAAGCCAACTGAATATTATTCATGATTATTATTTGACCATGCTTGTCACTTATGAACATTTTTGAACATCTTGGCATAGTTCTGTTATAATCTCCACCCGGCACAGCCAGAAGAGGACTGGCCACCCCTCATAGCCTGGTTCCTCTCTAGGTTTCTTCCCAGGTTTTGGCCTTTCTAGGGAGTTTTTCCTAGCCACCGTGCTTCTACACCTGCATTCTAGCTGTTTGGGGTTTTAGGCTGGGTCTCTGTACAGCACTTCGAGACATTAGCTGATGTACGAAGGGCTATATAAAATAAACTTGATTGATTTTAGTAATTCGTTTCACCTGCTAGTGCTGGCCGCAATGAGTCCTACAGCAGTATTAATACACGCTGTCATGACGATGCCCTGTTGGGTGAGGTTTATGACCCCCCCCATAAATACCGTTCCCCCTTTTCTCCCCACTCTACAGAATGGACTCTTGGAAAGCCCTTTGTTAACATAGAGAAAGTATGGTAACGTCGAAAGATTGGGGAATGGAACAATATTTCCCTTTCTCAAACAGTTCAAAGTGTCCGTTGGTACTTAAAGAATATGATGTCAGATCAGTTGTCGTCTAGTTATTAGATTCACATGGAATTGTTGTGCAATTTAATTAGATTTTAGCTTTTAAATGAGATTATTGTTTTCATAAGTAAACTTATGCTCACTCAGTGGCCACGCCCAAGTGAACAGACATTGGTTGAGAAGTATGAAACATGCCCTTCTCTCCCTCAGTACAAAAGCCTGTTGACGGAAGTCAACCTCAGTTCCCGATGACGTGAGGACTGGTGTCCCTACGTTTAAAAGGGCTAATTTCAACTACAACCTAACGAAATTAACATTTAGTTCCAGAAATGTTAGGACTGCTGTCCTAACATTTAAAAGGGCGAATTTCAATGTGGAAGTGACGATCATCACGCTGGAATGGTGAATTTTGACTAGACCATCCAGAATACAGCACGAGCATATTTTGGCAACTTGGTATGAACTTTGAACGATTATTCACTAAAGAAGAAGTGATAACTCCTAGACGTTGAGTTATCAGCTGCAGCTGTAAATGTACGTGGCCTAGGAAGGGACAGACAATCTCAGAAGAACGACAGGGTACTTTAACGTATCCGCTCTACAACACTACGACCAGAAAGATTCTTCAAAGGACAATGACAATCTCTGCTGGGCAAAGTCTTCCATCTTTGACCTATCTATCGAAGCGCAGCTCAGGGTAAATATATATATATATATATACATATCTTGCATTTTCTTTTTCCGAATGGGCGGTTATTAAAATGCATAAGATTCTGTATTTACGGTAGCATAACTTCTCAAGGTCCGATAGAGACCCAATCCCCTTGTCCCTCAGTCTTCCCGCTCTTTCATTCAAACACAACCCCTTTCCTCTGTGCAATCAGCCGTCATATCAGGTTAGCCCACTAGGGGCTTTTAATGACATGATAGGTAATCGATGAATGATCTATCCTGTGTATATATGTAATTCTGTGTGATTATTTAGGTATTTAGTAAATAAATAAGCCAATTTGTGTATTGCTGATTCAACTTATTAGCTAGGGTTCATGCAGATAACCAAGTACTTACCACAATCAGAATGAGACCGATGGAGGTGACGATTAATAATTGACTGCTATTGATTTAAAAATCTTCAGATCTTTAAGAGAGTGGATTCGGGAGATACCGCTCAATATAAATGAATGCTTCCATGGTGCCCCAGGTTATTAATGATGGTGTTGGAGTCTTGCCTGGCCGTACAGTCATGAGTGAACAGGGAGTACAGGAGGGGACTGAGCATGCACCCCTGAGGGGCCCCTGTGTTGAGGGTCAGCGTGGCAGATTTGTTGTTACCTACCCTTACCACCTGGGGGCGGCCCATCAGGAAGTCCAGAATCCAGATGCAGAGGGAGGTGTTTATTCCCAGGGTCCTTAGCATATTGATGAGCTTTGAGGGCACTATGGGGTTAAACGCTGAGCTGTAGTCAATGAATAGCATTCTCACATAGGCGTTCCTTTTGTCCAGGTGGGAAAGGGTAGTGTGGAGTGCAATAGAGATTGCATCATCTGTGGATCTGTTGGGGTGGTATACAAATTGGAGTGGGTCTATGGTTTCTCGGAGTGGGTCTAGGGTTTCTCTGCTTCCCTTTGTAGTCTGGAATGGTTTGCAAGTACTGCCACATCCAACGAACGTTAGAGCCGGTGTAGTACGATTCAATCTTAGTCCTGTATTGACGCTTTGCCTGTTTGATGGTTTGTTGGAGGGCATAGCGGGATTTCTTATAAGCTTCCGGGTTAGAGTCCCGCTCCTTGAAAGCGGCAGCTCTACCCTTTAGATCAGTGCGGATGTTGCCTGTAATCCGTGGCTTCTGGTTGGGGTATGTACGTACAGTGACTGTGGGGGATGATGTCATCGATGCGCTTATTGATAAAGCCAATGACTGATGGGGTGTACTCCTCAATGCCATCGGAGGAATCCCGGAACATATTCCAGTCTGTGCTAGCAAAACAATCCTGTAGCTTAGCATTTGCTTCATCTGACCACTTTTTTATTGTTCTAGTCATTGGTCCTTCCAGCCGCAGGACGCCGACAAAATGGACAAACCCGGGGATCAGGAGCGGACCGGTCGCGCGGGAACCTCTCACGCTGGCGGAGGTGTGGGAACCTGTTGAGCCGGTTGGGGCGTGGGAACCTGACAGACTAGCTGAGGCATGAAAGCCAGACGATCTGGCTGTGGCATGAGAGCTTGCGGAGGCAGGGGAGCCTGGCGATCTGGCTGAGGAGTGAGAGCCTGTAGCGGCTCCCGGACCTGACGTCATTTAAACTAACACAAAAAAAACACTCCCTGATGCTTCACTTAGGTGAGGTGTTATTCTGTAACAAGTGCGCTGAGAGTCGGGAAGCAAGTACAGGGAGTGAGTGTTTTAATAAATAAACAAAACAATAAACACGAAACTCAAACAACGCACTGACATGAAACAGTGTCAATAACACTTTAGGAAAGAACCAAGGGGAGTGACAGATATAGGGAAGATAATCAAGGAGGTGATGGAGTCCAGGTGAGTGTCATGAGGCGCTGGTGCGCTTGACGATGGTGACAGCTGTGCAGGATAATCAGCAGCCTGATGACATAGAGGCCAGAGAGGGAGTATATGTGACAAACATGCTGATAGAAATTTGGTAAAACGGATTTAAGTTTCCCTGCATTAAAGTCCCTGGCTACTAGAAGTTTGCTAATGGCGGAATACAGGTCATTCAATGCTGTCTTAGTGCCAGCCTCTGACTGTGGTGGTATGTAAACAGCTATGAAAAATACAGATGAAAACTCTTAAGCTGTAGACCACAGTATCAACCTAATCTTTCCATGCTCGTGAAAGTGGTGAATTACCTTTTCATGGCTTCAGACCAAGGCTATTGTTCTCCATTGTTCTCACTATATATGCTACCTCCTGGTGATGTCATTAGGAAACGCAATGTCAACATCCACTGTTATGCAGACGACACAGAGCTGTACATTTCAATGAAACATAGGGAAGCCCTAAAATTGTCTATCATGGAAGCCTGTGTTTTAGACATAAGGAAGTGGATTTTTTTATTTTTTTTATTTTACCGTTATTTTACCAGGTAAGTTGACTGAGAACACGTTCTCATTTGCAGCAACGACCTGGGGAATAGTTACAGGGGAGAGGAGGGGGATGAATGAGCCAATTGTAAACTGGGGATTATTAGGTGACCGTGATGGTTGAAGGCCAGATTGGGAATTTAGCCAGGACACCGGGGTTAACACCCCTACTCTTACGATAAGTGCCATGGGATCTTTAATGACCTCAGAGAGTCAGGACACCCGTTTAACGTCCCATCCGAAAGACGGCACCCTACACAGAGCAGTGTCCCCAATCACTGCTCTGGGGCATTGGGATCTTTGTTTAGACCAGAGGAAAGAGTGCCTCCTACTGGCCCTCCAACACCACTTCCAGCAGCACCTGGTCTCCCATCCAGGGACTGACCAGGACCAACCCTGCTTAGCTTCAGAAGCAAGCCAGCAGTGGTATGGATGGCGGCAAATATTTTACTTTTAAACGCCGACAAAACAGACATGTGAGTCCTAGGTCCCAAGAAACAAAGATCTGCTGTCGGATGTGGCAATTAATCTTGATAGTTGTACAGTCGTCTCAAATAAAACTGTGAAGGATCAGCATTACTCTGGACCCTGATCACTTTATTGATGAACATATAAAAAAGAAGGCAGCTTTTTTTCCATCTTCGTAACATTGCAAAAATGTGAAAATTTTTGTCAAAAAAGAATGCAGATAAGCTAATCCATGCTTTTTTCACTTCAAGATTAGACAACTAAAATGCTGTACACTCCGGTTACCCGGATAAGGCACTAAATAAACTTCAGCTAGTACTAAATACGGCTGCTAGAATCTTGACTACAACCCCAAAATTATGTTATACTATTCCAGTACTAGCATTCCTGTTAAGGCTAGGGGTGATTTCAAGTTTTACTGTTAACCTACAAAGCATTATATGGACTTGATCCTACTTATCTCTCTGATTTGGTACTGCCGTACGTACCTACACATACGCTACGGTCACTAGAATTTCTAAAAACAGCTGTAGGCTTTCTCCTAAAGAACTACATTTTTATGGCATGGTCTGCCGATCCATTCTAGAGACGCAGACTCTGTCTCTATTGAAGACCTTTCTCTTCAGTAGGTCCTATGATTGGGTGTAGTCTGGCCCAGGGGTGCGAAGGTGAACGGAAAGGCACTGCTGTGATGAACCACCCTTGATGTCTCTGCCTGGTTGGCTCCCCTCTCTCCACTGGGATTCTCTGCCTCTGACCCTATTACGGGGGCTGCGTCACTGGCTTGCTCGCGCTCTCCCATGCCGTCCCTGTGACTGGTGCATTACGTCATGCCAGGCTTTCGCTAGACTCGACTTGAGTGGGTTGAGTCACTGACATGATCTTCCTGTCCGGATTTTGACCCCCTTCGACTTGCGCGGTGGGGGAGATCTTTGTGGGGTTATATTCTGCCTTGTTGACCCTGTCTGGGGGCCACAGTGTCCCCTATCCCCCCATCTCAGTCCTCAGTCCTCAGTATCTACGCTGCAATAGTCTATGTGCTGTGGGGCTAGGGTCAGTCTGTCTATCTGGTGTCCTGTGCGATCTTAGCTATGCTCCCACTAATAATCCTCTCTCTCTCTCCCCCGCTCTCTCTCTCTCTCTCCCCCCCCCTCCCCTCCCCTCCCAGAGGACCTGAGCCCTAGGACCATGCATCAGGACTACCTGGCCTGACGAATCTTGGCTGACGACTCTTGGCTTGTCCCCATCCCCATTCCACCTGATTGTGCTGCTGATCCAGTTTCTGCTGTTCTGCCTGTGGCTATGGAACCCTGACCTGTTTACCGGACGTGGTACCTTGTCCCGAACCTGCTGCTTCAATTCTCTCCTTCTCCCTCTTTCTCTCTCTCTCTCTCTCTCTCCTGCACCTGCTGTCTCGACCTCTGAATGCTTGGCTAGAAAAAGCCAACTGACATTCACTCCTCAGGTATTTGCTTCCTAGGTTCCTGTATTTCTAGGGAGTTTTTCCTAACCACTGTTCTTCTACATCTGCATTGCTTGCTCTTTGGGGTTTTAGGCTGGGTTTCTATATACGCGCTTTGTGACAACAGCTGATGTAAAAAGGGCTTTATAAATACATTTGATTGGTTGAAATTTGATAGTGCTGTTGACCAATCACCAACGAAGGGACGTAGACTTCGTCTACTGATGAAAAAATGTTGTGTGCAGGAACAGTCAAAAAAAACACTACCGACCATCTCAAACGTTCGCCATAATATCTGCTCAAACTGCTTTGACTGGGAAGCGGTAACCTTACCACTCTCAACACCTTATGACGTGATGTTTTATCTACCCAGGATGTGCTGAGAAAAGGCCACCACTGAGCTATTTCTGTTCACAGAGGGCAGAGACAAACAGGACTGCTGATGGGGTACTCATCCGGGTGGATAGGATATATGTTAGACTGGGATACAAACAACACCCAGCTGGTGTCCATTTAACCATCTGAATGTTAATCAGGAGTGTTTTAGCGCAAATCACGTGGCCACTTTTAAAAAGATAAATACATTTCTTTTATATCAATAAACGTTGTATAACAAAGCAGTACTGAAAGATTTTTAAAGAGATTGAAGTTCAAAGAGATTCAAGTTTTGAGTTATTTTATGTCCTTTTAGAATCTTTGTAAGGAGAAGACAGCGATAGAAAAAGTGGAAGATGGTAGAGAATTGAGAAATAAGAGAAAAACATGAGCAAGAGAGATAGAAAGGGGGAGAAACAAAGAGAGTAAAAATAGATCTGAATGTTGTAGTGGGATAAGAGAGTCAAGGAGACAGGCAGAGAGAAACAGAGACTGGGGTATGCCTTCCAAAGCCAGGAGAATGTTTCCCATCGTTCTGCACGTCTCCCACAGAGTGTGGGGAAATTACTAGCACACAGACACACCGGATGACCTATCAAACACGTCATTTCACCACAGGCCTAGCAGCATTGTCACTACAAGGTCTTTCCTCCTAAACCATTATAATTAGTCCACACCAAACTCCTGCAGTTGACCCCTATGGTGGTACGGGAAATCCCCGGAAAATTACTGCAACATAATTGGAAAAATTAAACAGTCTCTTCAAAACAACCATCTCATTTGATATATCTGGCAAATTAAAATAGTTTAAGGACAGAAACTTGGACTAGAAATAAGACCCAATAATTATGTGCTTTGAAAAACATTTTTTTTTTTAAGTGAATGTTGTTCCCTTGAATTTCCCCAAGATGTTTTTCCATGGGACAAATAGATTGACTAATTTGTTATGTACATCTACTAACATAACTGTAATTTTGTCTTTTAATTTATCTTTGAAAGTGCACTGTACATACCACAAAAGGTTCCATATTGTCTCTAGATGCCATCTCTGATCATTTTCTTTCTTTCAAAATTGTTTATATTAATCTTCTGCTCGTTTTAGCTGATAGGCTCAATCTAATTGCTATGCTCAGCCATATAGTGTCTGAGTTTTTAAAAGTAAAGTTATAACTTCCAGCTCATAAAATATTATAATAGGAGGTGGCACTGTGGTGCCTAAGGCAGTAAACATGTCATTATGACTGAAACTCAGATCAACAGGGCTGCCAGAGAGTCATACATAACCCCTGGTATACTCATTCCACCCAAACACCCTCTGTTTATGTCGGGGAAATTAAGTGTGAATATCATTACATTCGATATAAACCCGGGGCTAATCGTCCTGGTTTTGATTACTATGACACGGAGGACAATAGAGGCTTCATCAGCCCTGACATCTCAAGTCCCTGTAGTGCCCATCTAGCCCCGCATTTGGGGTCTCCAGGACTGAGTTTTGGAAATGTTGATCTCGTGAAAGCTAGAGAAATAAAAAGAGTGACGACTCCAGATGCCTGTGGTTCTACGCATTAGCTGTATAGAGACAAGGTATCGTAGAGTATCCAGGGTGAAGTGTAATAGCCACTCCGAAGATGACAACAAGTGTTCCTATGCATTAGTGCTTCTCCCATTTCCATTAGGGTTGAGATGAGCCTCTCTATCCCTGCCTGTCCACATCCAAGGAATGCACAGGGGGATGGGCACAACACTGGTGCCAAGACCCACACATTTATGCAACACACATCAGCCATGAAATTGAATTCATTCAAAATGCTGCCAGTGGCCAGGCGATGGGATATGAATCCAGGCTGTAATAACATTCGCACTAGTCTTTTTCTACTAGCACTGACTTTGCTGATAACTACTTTATTGAGGAAAAATGTAATTATAATGACCATAACAGGTGGTTTCTCTGGAGAAGAGAGTCTACTAAATGACTAAAATGTACACTGAACAAACATATAAACTCAACATGTAAAGTGTCTGTAAATAAGCCCTAATGTGGGCAAAAACGAATTCTGTTTGGCTGGGCCTTGCTCCCCAGTGGGTGGGCCTGGCTGCCAAGTGGGTGTGCCTATGCCCTCCAGGGCCCACCTATGGCTGCACCGCTGCCCAGTCATGTGAAATCCATAGATTAGGGCCTAATTTATTTATTTAAATTGACTGATTTCCTTATATGAACAGTAACTTTGTAAAGTCTTTGAAATTGTTGCATGTTGCCTTTATATTTTTGTTCAGTATAAAATGTATTTGTTAAATGCATGTGTTGAATATAGGGAGTAGACCTATAAGCGATCTCTTTTCACACAGATACACACACATAAATACAAATGTATGTAGACTCCGGGTTCAGAACGCTGATTATACAGACTTAATTAAAGTTGTAGATTATATGCGTAGTCAATTATCTTGGGCTCACGTAATGATAATCGTATGGCTGATCCATTTTATCCACTAGTAAATAATGAGTAACAATTTAACTATTTCCTTCATGTGTTCCTTTCATACATTTCCTCGAACACAACTGAGCACCTGATTCCCTGTTGACTCCTATGAACAACATCACTGAGATCACCACTTTGACCATTGTGCCAATCAGAAGAGACGCTTGCCAAAAGTCACATGTCTGTCAAGGACGGCTTCCCAGAATGGCAGTATTCAGGAGACCAACAGACTTACAGCAGGCCTACCATACCTAACTCTCTGATTGCTCTGTTTCAACCATTTCTCAGATGATGTGCCCTCACATTCACCAATAGTAGCATGTGGCTGACGAGTTCATCTGGACCATAAACAGGAAGAAAGCCAATCCATTTGCTTCTTTCTCTACCTTTTCACCTCGACTAATGTACCAACAACATCCAATCCTCTAATATGTATGAAAAGGCCTGCTGCGGAGGTCAGTACAAGGCGAGTGGCCAAGAGTACATCCACCACTTTCCCGTGTTCACAACAGAGAGCAGTGGAAAGTTTTACCGGAAGATTGAGTCATTTAGATTCATTAAGTGTGCAAAAATGAACACCCAGTGCTACAGTTATTGTAGCCTAAAGGATGATCGTAATGATATACGGGCAACATTTTTCAATGCTTCTCTTCCATTAATATAAAAATAGCATGATGAGAGGGACTGGTAAGAGGATGGATTCTGCTGGTCATGTGGTCTTATCTTGGCTTTTTTCTCAACTCATCCATTATCTGCCATGTGATGTAATGAAAGTGGTCTGTTATGGTTGGTTGGGTTAGCTTGATTGGATTGTTGCTCCCAGGTGCCATAGAAAGAAAATAAAGGTCAAATAATTGTCAAGAAAACGTAGATGAAAAACTAAAGACAATGTTAAAGGGCAATTCCACCACTTTCCGACCTCCTTTTCATTATCACCAGCACAATACCAATGTCTACATATATGAAAACGGCCCCCATTTCTACGGCCCCCATTTACAATTGCGACCTGGCCGAGATGAAGCAAAGCAGTTCGACACATACAACAACACAGAGTTACACATGGAGTAAAACAAACATACAGTCAATAATACAGTAGAAAAATAAGTCTATATACAATGTGAGCAAGTGAGGTGAGATAAGGGAGGTGAAGGCAAAAAAAAGGCCATGGTGGCAAAGTAAATACAATATAGCAAGTAAAACACTGGAATGGTTGATTTGCAGTGGAAGAATGTGCAAAGTAGAGATAGAGATAATGGGGTGCAAAGGAGCAAAATAAATAAATAAATACAGTAGGGAAAGAGGTAGTTGTTTGGGCTAAATTATAGATGGGCTATGTACAGGTGCAGTAATCTGTGAGCTGCTCTGACAGCTGGTGCTTAAAGCTAGTGAGGGAGATAAGTGTTTCCAGTTTCAGAGATTTTTGTAGTTCGTTCCAGTCATTGGCAGCAGAGAACTGGAAGGAGAGGCGGCCGAAGGAATAATTGGTTTTGTGGGTGACCAGAGAGATATACCTGCTGGAGCGCGTGCTACAGGTGGGTGCTGCTATGGTGACCAGCGAGCTGAGATAAGGGGGGACTTTACCTAGCAGGGTCTTGTAGATGATCTGGAGCCAGTGGGTTTGGCGACGAGTATGAAGCGAGGGCCAGCCAACGAGAGCGTACAGGTCGCAGTGGTGGGTAGTATATGGGGCTTTGGTGACAAAACGGATGGCACTGTGATAGACTGCATCCAATTTATTGTGTAGGGTATTGGAGGCTATTTTGTAAATGACATCACCGAAGTCGAGGATTGGTAGGATGGTCAGTTTTACAAGGGTATGTTTAGCAGCATGAGTGAAGGATGCTTTGTTGCAGAATAGGAAGCCAATTCGAGATTTAACTTTTCGATTGGAGATGTTTGATGTGAGTCTGGAAGGAGAGTTTACAGTCTAACCAGACACCTAGATATTTGCAGTTGTCCACATATTCTAAGTCAGAACCGTCCAGAGTAGTGATGTTGGACAGGCGGGCAGGTGCAGGCAGCGATCGGTTGAAGAGCATGCATTTAGTTTTACTCGTATTTAAGAGCAATTGGAGGCCACGGAAGGAGAGTTGTATGGCATTGACATCATCAAAAGTTAAAACATTTGAAAACAATATGATTTTCAAACGCAGTGAGGTAGGGAGCAAAAAAAATACTCTCCCTCGGGCCAGAAACTCGTTGCAGGTTTAAGAAATCTCTTTTAATCCTACCCTGTGATGATAAAACCTTTAAGATATTTCTTCTTATCTTTTTAACCACAGATCATAGAAACATGCCATTTTCACAAATGTAGACACTGATATGTAGATAATGAATATGAGGTTAAAAGTGGTGGAATTGCACTTTTTTTTAAATTTCATAGAGGACATGGGTCATTGGGAGAAATATTGGGAGAAATATTGTAACGATCGTCGTCATATTCCTCCTCCTCGAATGAGGAGGAGCATGGATCAGACCAACACGCAGCGAGGTATGTGGACATAATGATTTATTAGACAAAACGACAAAACACAAAATAACACTGTAGAAATACAAAATAACAAAACGAACTAAACAGACCTAAACTTACGAACTTACATGAAACGAAGAACACACGAACAGACAAACCGAAACAGTCCCGTGTGGTAACATGTACTGACACGGAAGACAACCACCCACAAACAAACAGTGTGAAAACACCTACCTTAATATGACTCTCAATCAGAGGAAACGCCAAACACCTGCCTCTAATTGAGAGCCATACCAGGCAACCCATTAACCCAACATAGAAAACACATAACATAGACTACCCACCCAAACTCACGCCCTGACCAATTAAACACATACCAAACAACAGAAAACAGGTCAGGAACGTGACAAATATTGTCAAATTGCTCTGCCCATTAGTGCAGAACGCCTATGCAGGCCTATTGCACAAAGTCTAAGTGCATGACTTTAAATATTTTAGCTGAAATAAAACATTGTAATCCAGGACAGGTCACCTTTAACTCCAATCCAAAGGAAACTAACACCTGGGGTGTAATCATTAGTCTAAACAGTTCCAGAGATTCTATTGGAAAAATTTCAGCAAGTCCCTCTGTTTAAAAACCGTTTTACAACACAATCTGTGGAATGAATACACCCATGTGTCTGTCAACAGGTATGTTCAGGGCAGTCGCCTTGGCTGTGAATGGAGAAGTGAGTATGAGAATGATCATATAGTGACATCTACTGGTAGTTGAGCAGTTGGTACTTAGAACTTTAGGTTATAAACTGGGGGGTTGTTCAAGACCACAACATTTTACAGCTGTTTGCAATTAATCAATACATTGGAATAACCACTACTCCCTGCTCCAAACTCTTTGTTCCCTGCAATACTCCCAGCACCAAAGAAAAATAGGACTATCTGTAATGACAGGCTTACACAGTCTTGTGGCATGCAGGAGACCCGGGTTCAAAGCCTGGCTGTTGACATAAAGCAACCCCCGCCCCACCCACCCAAAAACACTATACCGGCAATACCAATACCAGCACTACTCTTTAGCCCAGGGGTTCCCAAACTTTTTCACTCAGGCCCCCCTTCCAGCATTGGGGAACATCCCGAGCCACATCTACAATATTTCTATGGGCACAAGCACTGTTCACACCCCTCTTGTTGGCCGAGAGAACATATATCAGGTTTAAAGCTTGTTTCCTGCAAATCTACACTTTTTGTCATGGGTACAGAGAACATTTTGCCGTTTCAAAACTAATTTTCTTGCAATTCTATACATTTTTTGCCGTGTCTAATATTTGACCCGCTCGCTCCCACAGTTCGGGAACCACTGCTTTTGGAATTTCAATGTTGCTGAAAGTTTATTGCTACCTCCACTAGATGACAGCATTGTCAGGAAAAAAGAGAAGGACCAGGGGAAGGCCTTTAATACTTAGTTTATATGGGGAGCATTCTTGAATTTACTACTGAAATATAAGAATACAAGGTGAAAGGAATTTAAAGCGTAGACCACTGTCTATTATTCATCAACCAAAGCTAGTGTGGATTGTGAACAAACACTGTCATGCTGCTCATTTGGATTACATGATTTTAACCTTAGTCCTGATATTATTATTTTAGAGAACATATATATAGCCTACATCAAAGCTTGATAAATTATAATAAAATATATATATATATATATATATATATATATATTTAACCTTTATTTATAGATACAACACATTATACTGTGTTGTATTTAAATGTCACATTCTGGGGGTCAAAGATAAGGAGCTTTGAGAGCATTTAGTGCACATTTATTTATTAGAGGATATGTGGATCACAAATTAAATACTTTATTTGAATCTACCAATCAAATGTACAAAAAAAGGATCCAAACACATTTCAAAGGTCCCTGTATGAATGGCCCTCAAGGGTACAGAAAGCATCTCCTTCTCCAAACAGCTAGGCTGCCCATGACAGCTGAAACAGAGCAGTACCTAGACAACTGCTTTGCCATAGTTTTTGTCAGGCCTGCAATCTGGAGGCCACACACTGCAAGCCTGTGTACATGGCTGAGACTGCTAAATTTCACACACACACACACACACACACACACACACACACACACACACACACACACACACACACACACACACACACACACACACACACACACACACACACACACACACACACACACACACACACACACACACACACTGTAACAGAAGTGCTCCCAGGGGAGACAGTAAGGAAATGCAACATTTTCAGACTTATGTAGTAAAATATTATACTTTATTGAGTTACTGACTTGAATTCACGACTGGAAAAGAAGGTGGTCTCAGTTTCAGTGTGTGTGTGTGTGTGTGTGTGTGTGTGTGTGTGTGTGTGTGTGTGTGTGTGTGTGTGTGTGTGTGTGTGTGTGTGTGTGTGTGTGTGTGTGTTTGTGGCTCGTGAACAGATTATTAATTCGAATCCAGACCATAACTAATCATAAGAACTGCATCAAGTGCAGACACATGAATCCACGAATGATTCATTAATTGTCTTTTTGAAGATTGGTGTTTCCCTTTAAGAACCAAAGTAGCACCATGCATCAGCTTTCATCAATGCACTTGTCTTTCCTCACGCGGCTGCTCTCAAACGGATCTCATGCATCTCAGACCAGCCCCGTGCACGCGAGCAAAGGCACACCGCTCTGGCGGAGTCCTAACCAGAGACTGGAATCGCGGTGTAATCAAGAAAGGAGGCGGTAAACCATCTCCGGTATAACGATGGAACTGTAAAATAAATACGGAAGGGGGGAACAGGTAAACCTCAATCTTTTTAGATTTAAGACGTTGTAGCCTAATGTCATTTGGCTTAACTGTAATTTTGCAAAGGATGCTCCACATGAAGCACTGTGAATAAGTAAGAATGGAGGATTCTAGAAATTGAGACATGCAGGGGGAGCTGCAAAATGTAGCGAAACCTAAAATATGATTTTGTTTATAAAGAGTTACGCACGCACATATAGCACATATCAGATGTCATGATGATGGTTGTTGTTGATGTTTGTGTGTGTGTGTGTGTGTGTCGCTGTCCAGCAGGAGCCTGCTGTTCCAAGGATGCACGGCAGATGTTTGTGTACAATGTCATCTTTCTCGGTAGCGGTAGACTATTCTTCGGCCAGGTGATCACAACCCTTACAAATTGCACGTCGATTTTTTTGCGAATTGGCTTGAAACATTATTATGCTATTGCCGCAATGTATTTGGTAAGCTTTTGATAGAGATGACGCATATGGAGGGCGGGTTCATTAAGCGTTGGGAAAATGCACAATAATATCAAGCCAAACAAGCACCTGCAATGTTGGTACCCTATAACGTGACTGGTCTTCTGGCATGCAAATTCGACCTTGCAGCAGTTTGCTATTTTCAGTAAAACAGTCAATCTGACGGCATATGTCAGAAATATAACCATCTGTCTTGTAAAAGAGCTTTTGACTTTGTGTTTGTTGGTCTGGGGATTTTAGATTGTAGGTAGCATACCCTACTCACACTCTCTCCAAATGTCCTCTAGAAATAGATGTTGTTTTCCCAGGAATCTGCAGTGGTTCAGCTTTGCATTATAGATATAGGCCTAAGTGTGTATTTATGGTCTTTGCCTATGGGTTTCAAAGGCCCGGTTCTGCCCAATTGAGAGCACATGCACCCCACATTGCCTGGTCCCACAACAACAGCTAGATCAGCCTTTTTCTCTAGCCGCCTCCTCTTCAGTGTTTGCAGATTGTAGAGGACTGATATCAGCAAACTGGTCATTGCTCCACCTAAATCAGGGATGTCTAATTTTCGGTCTGCAACAAGATTCAGGGGGCCGCACTGAAAATTGGTTGATACAACCAATTTTGGGGTTTAGTAATTTTAAAGTATACTGAGTTTGTTTCCACCCCAAAGTAATTTTTTGGGAAAAACATATTTTTGGTATTATAATTTCTTTACTCAATCCACCCACTGCCCGGATTGAACCCCCTCATGGGTCGGCTCTGGCCCGCAGGCCGTATGTTTGACACCCCTGATCTATAGCCTTCAGTTGGATAAAGCAAGCCTCTGTCTTATTGAAAAATGAATGCTTTCCATTCAAACGTGCAAATACAAAAGGGGTAGGGGCTAGAGGTTGTTAGGCCTACTGGACCAGGTACCTCAGCTGTATCCTTAGCATTTTGGTCAGCACGGACCATTTTGCTGACCATCCCAGTGAACGAATGACAAAGCCAGTCTTATATTCGCTAGCTACACACATTCTAATATTCAAATCCCACCCCTGAGCCAGCCTGTTACACATATCAGCAGCTCACGTTCTGGAAAATTGGCAGATTGACCATCTCCATGGTGATCACTGTCATAGCATGCTGTTTCCTGTCAGTCCCCATTGTGCAAATCTTTCTCTCCAATTCCTCCTTTCATCTCCTCCTCTAAAAAGTGCTCTTTTTATAGGTTTTTAAAAAGTTTAGTTAAGAACAAATTCTTATTTACAATGACAGGCTGCGCCGACCAAACCCAAACCCGGACGACGCTGGGCCAATTATGCGCCGCCCTATGGGACTCGCAATCACGGACGGTTGTTATACAGCCTAGAATGGAACCAGGGTCTGTAGTGATGCCTCTAGCACCGAGATGCAGTATATAGGTGAGATAGAGCTAAACAAATCATGTTAATGACATCGTCATATCCTCAATCTAAGTTTGTACCGACAGATGTGGCCTATTGAATAGCATATCAATATAGAATATGCATAAAAACGTCTGCCTATGCCGACACATATTGTCTCAATACATTTATTTTTTATTTTTAATACCCTCAAACATCAAGTTAGGCATACCTAATTTCAAAATAGGCCATCATCACTGTCATTCTTATTGAATTAGTGTTTTGTGAGCAAATAAGAGTAGATGGTGGTAACAAGCTATTAGCCTATCTTGTATTTTGAATCAAAGCATTTATCCTGCCTCGTGGTGTGCTATATTGAGTTTTGGCGCATGAGAAAAATACTATTCAGCTTCAGCTAACCATCTTAAAATCTCATTAGAAATGAGTTGTTTTTGGTGTAACGTTATAGGCCTGCTATGCTGTGCTATTATATTCGGTTCTGTTATGTAAAATGCAAATGAATCATTATGTGATATTGCGAGACATTGATTCAGCTTTGATCTAATTTTACTACTACGAACACCATTGTGAGAAGTGATAATCTTCTGTTCGTAATAAAGTGATGAGTAGGACTATTAGGCAACATCTTGATGAGTGTTATTTTAAACGATTGGAGATCCCTTTATGGTGCTAAAAGGACAACGCCAGGATCGCACAGTCATGTTAAAGGGAAATTGAAAAAATGCTAACTTCATATTCCTCATCTCCAGCACCATCCCAACATCAACATATGTGAAAATGGCGCGTTTCTATGTCTAGTAGTAAAAAAGATAGCGGAAGATGATGTTTCCAATGACTTCATCAACCAGTTAGTAGGCAATGCCTACTCATGATTGGTTCAAATCACATGATGCACAACGACGTCATTGGAAACACTTCCTTTATCGTTTTTTCCATTAGACATAGAAACGCACCATTTTCACATATGTTGGGGTGGCTCTGGAGATAATCAATATGAGGTTGACATGTTTTATGTCCTTTTAAAGAAGTTGAACCAACTTTGGTTGCTGACGGATAACTGAAGGATAGCTCTGCCATTCGGCCAGTTTAAGAAAAGCAAAAACTATCATTTGCGGTATAGCTTAATAGTCCTACGACTACATGGTATAGCTATTTGTAGGCTATAGCCTAATGTAAATACACTGCTCAAAAAAATAAAGGGAACACTTAAACAACACAATGTATCTCCAAGTCAATCACACTTCTGTGAAATCAAACTGTCCACTTAGGAAGCAACACTGATTGACAATACATTTCACATGCTGTTGTGCAAATGGAATAGACAAAAGGTGGAAATTATAGGCAATTAGCAAGACACCCCCAATAAAGGAGTGATTCTGCAGGGGGTGACCACAGACCACTTCTCAGTTCCTATGCTTCCTGGCTGATGTTTTGGTCACTTTGGAATGCTGGCGGTGCTCTCACTCTAGTGGTAGCACGAGACGGAGTCTACAACACACACAAGTGGCTCAGATAGTGCAGCTCATCCAGGATGGCACATCAATGCGAGCTGTGGCAAGAAGGTTTGCTGTGTCTGTCAGCGTAGTGTCCAGAGCATGGAGGCGCTACCAGGAGACAGGCCAGTACATCAGGAGACGTGGAGGAGGCCGTAGGAGGGCAACAACCCAGCAGCAGGACCGCTACCTCCGCCTTTGAGCAGGAGGAGCAATGCCAGAGCCCTGCAAAATGACCTCCAGCAGGCCACAAATGTGCATGTGTCAGCATATGGTCTCACAAGGGCTCTGAGGATCTCACCTCGGTACCTAATGGCAGTCAGGCTACCTCTGGCGAGCACATGGAGGGCTGTGCGGCCCCACAAAGAAATGCCACCCCACACCATGACTGACCCATCGCCAAACCGGTCATTCTGGAGGATGTTGCAGGCAGCAGAACGTTCTCCACGGCGTCTCCAGACTCTGTCACGTCTGTCACATGTGCTCATGTGCTCAGTGTGAACCTGTTTTCATCTGTGAAGAGCACAGGGCGCCAGTGGCGAATTTGCCAATCTTGGTGTTCTCTGGCAAATGCCAAACGTCCTGCACGGTGTTGGGCTGTAAGCACAACCCCCACCTGTGGACGTCGGACCCTCATACCACCCTCATGGAGTCTGTTTCTGACCGTTTGAGCAGACACATGCACATTTGTGGCCTGCTGGAGGTCATTTTGCAGGGCTCTGGCAGTGTTCCTCCTGCTCAAAACCGGAGGTAGCGGTCCTGCTGCTGGGTTGTTGCCCTCCTACGGCCTCCTCCACGTCTTCTGATGTACTGGCCTGTCTCCTGATAGCGCCTCCATGCTCTGGACACTACGCTGACAGACACAGCAAACCTTCTTGCCACAGCTCGCATTGATGTGCCATCCTGGATGAGCTGCACTACCTGAGCCACTTGTGTGGGTTGTAGACTCTGTCTCATGCTACCACTAGAGTGAGAGCACCGCCAGTATTCAAAAGTGACCAAAACATCAGCCAGGAAGCATAGGAACTGAGAAGTGGTCTGTGGTCACCACCTGCAGAATCACTCCTTTATTGGGGGTGTCTTGCTAATTGCCCAAGTGGACAGTTTGATTTCACAGAAGTGTGATTGACTTGGAGTTACATTGTGTTGTTTAAGTGTTCCCTTTATTTTTTTGAGCAGTGTACATATAGCTTAATATCATTGCACTGTTTGCGAGAAGAGCTTTAGTTGTGAGTAGGCATTTCATTGTGTTGTGTATCTTACACTACACTGTATCATAAATAAACTTTGATTTGATTAGCTTGAACACATGGTTTCAATGTAGGCCTTCCCTATTACAGAATAAAATAAAACAGAGGTGAACTATCAATTCATATAATTGATTTACATAGATTAAACATGCAATCAAATCAATTGACCAAGTAGTGAACATAAATCATTACTAAGCTAAGTAGAATTGCAGGAAATTTGTTTTCAAACAGCCATAAAATCAAGCTTTTGGTGTGGTTTATTCATGCATCTCAATAAACACATTATTATCTCCAACTGGCCCAATTAATATTTACAATTGCCCACCCTGACATACCAAACTAGAATAGGCCCTGTGTCTCAACCAATATCCAATGTAGGCTAAATATTCCAAGCAGGGCTACAGCAACTTCCAGAGAGGGACAGGCTCCTTGGGCTTTGCGGTGGCCACTCTGGTTTAGGTGTCCGCGGTAGAATGGTGTCGTAACCAAGTGGTCACGTATTGCTCTGGTTCCACTGCGCAAGAGAACGTCCGTGGAGTTTCATGAACATCAAGGCAGACACACAGTGAATTTGTTTCCTCGATCTCGTTGGTGTGATGATAATGTCGCTGAACTCCCTCACACTCTGCTGAGCAGCAGATTTTTTTTATCAACGTTCTGATTGGCCAAAGTGGTCAAGCCTCCGACGGGCCTCCGCAGTTCACACACGTAGCCTATAGTTCTTCATCATTCCCACCACCACCAGAGAGAAGACAGGGAAGAAACCACCATTTACCTACCTCTAGGCTGCTATACATATTTATTTTGGTTGTCATTCTATCGTTCGTAATGGAATTTTTGTGGTAACTAAATATTATTTATTTAGAATTAATCAGAAAGAATTTTCCGGAAATATTTATTTTATTTAAAAAAAAAAAATTCTCCCCTTTTCCCCCAATTTTCGTGGTATCCAATCGCTAGTAATTACTATCTTGTCTCATCGCTACAACTCCCGTACGGGCTCGGGAGAGACGAAGGTCGAAAGTCATGCGTCCTCCGAAGCACAACCCAACCAAGCCGCACTGCTTCTTTAACACAGCGCGCCTCCAACCCGGAAGCCAGCCGCACCAATGTGTCGGAGGAAACACCGTGCACCTGGCCCCCCTTGGTTAGCGCGCACTGCGCCCAGCCCGCCACAGGAGTCGCTGGAGCGCGATGAGACAAGGAAATCCCTACCGGCCAAACCCTCCCTAACCCGGACGACGCTAGCCCAATTGTGCGTCGCCCCACGGACCTCCCGGTCGCGGCCGGCTGCGACAGAGCCTGGGGGCGAACCCAGAGACTCTGGTGGCGCAGTTAGCACTGCGATGCAGTGCCCTAGACCACTGCGCCACCCGGGAGGCGGAAATAGTTTTACCAGCTCTGTGTATACTCAAATTTAAAAAGTGAGGGAGCGCAGCTGCACAACCCTGCAGCAGCACTACAACCCTGCTCCTTCTAGACCCACAAGCCCCTTTGCCAGTCCACATGCAGTTTTCTTTTCCACAGGTCTTATTTTCACAATGTGCTCTTAGCATTCGCCTTGAAACTGCTGACTATAATAACAGCATTTAGCACATTTACTGCAGTGACTCACCAAGACAGTTGTGAAGCGGGCACAACCACACCTTTTCCCCCTCCCCAGACTGAAAAGATTTGGCATGGGTCCCCAGATCCTCAAAAAGTTGTACAGGTGCACCATCGAGAGCATCCTGACCAGTTGCATCACCACCTGGTATGGCAACTGCTCGGCATCTGACCGTAAGGTGCTACAGAGGGTAGTGCGTACGGACCAGTACATCACTGGGGTCAAGTTTCAAAAAGTTGTACAGGTGCACCATCGAGAGCATCCTGACCAGTTGCATCACCACCTGGTATGGCAACTGACCAGTACATCACTGGGGTCAAGTTTCAAAAAGTTGTACAGGTGCACCATCGAGAGCATCCTGACCAGTTGCATCACCACCTGGTATGGCAACTGCTCGGCATCTGACCGTAAGGTGCTACAGAGGGTAGTGCGTACGGACAAGTACATCACTGGGGTCAAGTTTCCTACCATCCAGGGCCTATTTACTAGGCGGTGTCAGAGGAAGGCCAAACAAGTAATAGACTATTCTCTCGGCTAATGCCTCGCAAGCGGTACCGGAGCGCCAAGTCTAGGTCCAAAAGGTTCCTTAACAGCTTCTACCTGCAAGCCACAAGGCTGCTGAACAATTAATCAAATGGCCACCTGGACTATTTACATTGACCCCTCCCTCTCCCCTTTGTTTTTACACTGATGCTACTCACTGTTTTTATCTATGCATAGACACTTTACCCTTACCTACATGTACAAACTACCTCGACTAACCTGTACCCCTGCACATTCACTCGGTACCGGTACCCTCTGTATATTTTTTTATTTTATTTTTTACTTTAGTTTATTTAGTAAATGTTTTCTTAACTCTATTTCTTGAACTGCATTGTTGGGCTTGTAAGTAAGCATTCCACGGTAATGTCTACACCTGCATGTGACAAATAAAATGTGATTTGATTTGACTCCAGGAAAGGGGATGACATTTCATGCTAAATTATAGCAGTCCAAATTACTGACCGATGGTTGATTTCATAATCATTATATGATGGATTCTTTGGTCTTTGTTTCAGTGGGGATTTGCATGCAATGATATCCAACTATAATGCAAACATGCTGAAGGGCAAAATTATGTCATCTGAGCCTCAGTCATGTACTGTACTACTCTAACCACTGAACCACACTCATAGTATCTGGAAGTTCTGCATTTGTGGATCCAGATCCCAAATAAATAATGAAGAAGTCTATTTTTCTCTAATATTTACAATTCTAAAGTTTGATCAAAGTTAATATGGCTGAAATGGAATAGCAAACAGAGTTTCTAGTTAGGGGAGCCTTCCCCTACCAGACTTCTTCCCTCCTGGATAAGCCTACTTTGTCATTACTCCTGTGAGTCAGTCGCTGTCCACAGTCAATGTGCTGAACTCCGGAATTCCGATCCTATAGCTGTCCATGGTGCTGAACCGCTGATCGCTACTATTATCACTTATTTGGTTTGTTTCAACATTGGATATTTTTACACTTTTTCACAGTATTCCAGATTTGTTCATTTTGACATTTCCCGTGAACCTGTCTTTTTGGATCAGCAGGGTTTTTAGAGGTCCTGATAAGATCACAGCTAGCTAGACTCCTCGTGGAAAAGTAACTCTGGTCAGTTAGGGGCAGAATGCTGCTGTTACTGGTTTTCATGACCTTTCTTGAGAGCACTCAAATTGAAAGACTAAGCCTGGACCCTATAGATTGGTGCAAATCATGGTTTGCAATACAAATGTTGGCTGTGACTCATCTGCTTAGGATCTTCTCCTCTTCTCTTCTTCTGTCCAATTGTTGGAATTTCCTTCTCCAAACCAAAGTGTTTTGGGTGATTTCAAAACACAACCTTACGTGAAGAAATAAAATAAACACATATGGAAGTTAAATAGGCATATAATGTAATTACAGTGTAGGTATGCATTGTTACATAGCCTGCTCACTAAAACCATAATTCGAGGGGGAGGTATATTTGAAGTATATTTATACATTTTGAAATAGAACAATGTAAACAAAGAACATGCTAATTCCTGAATATCTTTACAAAGATGGCAACACAGTTAAATATTGCATGTGGCTGCATTTGTTATGATGATCTTTGTCAAATCAAAATTAAAGTTTATTGGTCGAGTACACCGATTTGCAGATGTTATTGCAGTTGCAGCCAAATGCTTGTGTTTATAGCTCCAACAGTGCAGTAATAACTTGCAATAAAAAAATAATAATAACACACACATAATCCAAATTTAAAATAAAAAAATAAGTTATATTGGATGAGCCATTACTAGAAGACAGTGCATTCGAAAAGTATTCAGACCCCTTGAAGTTTTACACATTTTGGTACGTTTTTCCCCCTCATCAATGTACACACAATACCCCATAATGACAAAGCAATAACAGGTTTTTAGAAATGTTATCCAAAACTGAAATATCATATTTACATAAGTATTCAGACCCTTTACTCAGTACTTTGTTGAAGCACCTTTGGCAGCGATTACAGCCTCGATTCTTATTGGGTATGACGCTACAAGCTTGGCACACCTGTATTTGGGGAGTTTCTCCCATTCTTCTCTGCAGATCCTCTCAAGCTCTGTCAGGTTGGATGGAGAGCATCGCTGCACAGCTATTTTTAGGTTTCTCCAAAGATGTTCAATCGGGTTCAAGTCCGGGCTCTGGCCGGGCCACTCAAGGACATTCTGAGACTTGTCCCGAAGCCACTCTTGCATTGTCTTGGCTGTGTGCTTAGGGTCGTTGTCCTGTTGGAAGGTGAACCTTCGCCACAGTCTGAGGTCCTGAGCGCTCTGGAGCAGGTTTTCATCAAGAATCTCTCAGTACTTTGCTCCGTTCACCTTTCCCTCGATCCTGACTAGTCTCCCAGTCCCTGCCGCTGAAAAACATCCCCACAGCATGATACTGCCACCACCATGCTTCACCGTAGGGATGGTGCCAGGTTCAAGAGTTCTGGTTTCATCAGACCAGAGAATCTTGTTTCTCATGGTCTGAGAGTCTTTAGGTGCCTTTTGGCAAACTAAGCGGGCTGTCATGTGCTTTTTACTGAGGAGTGGCTTCCGTCTGGCCACTCTACCATAAAGGCCTGATTGGTGGAGTGCTGCAGAAATGGTTGTCCTTCTGTTAGGTTCTCCCAACTCCACAGAGGAACTAGAGCTCTGTCAGAGTGACCAGCTGGTTCTTGGTCACCTCCCTGACCAAGGCCCTTCTCCCCCGATTGCTCAGTTTGGCCAGGTGGGCAGCTCTAGTAAGAGGCGTATTTGTTCCAAACTTCTTCCATTTAAGAATGATGGAGGCCACTGTTCTTGGGGAGCTTCCATGCTGCAAAACAAATGTGGTACCCTTCCCCAGATCTGTGCCTCGACACAATCCTGTCTCAGAGCTCTACGGACAATTCCTTAACTCATGCCCTTTCAAATCATGTCCAATCAATTGAATTTACCACAGATGGACTCCAATCAAGTTGTAGTAACATCTCAAGAATAATCAATGGAAACAGGATGCACCTGGGCTCAATTTCGAGTCTCAAAGCGTAGGGTCTGAATACTTACATAAATACTTTTTTTGTTGACATATCTAAAAACCTGGGGTATTGTGTGTAGATTTGATGAGGGGATAAAAAATATTACATTTTAGAATAAGGCTGTAACGTAACAAAAAGTGAAGGAGTCTGTATACTTTCCAAATGCACTGTATACATATAAAATGGGTCAAACAGTATGCAAACACTTGACCAGTGTTCAATGACTCGATGTACTTAGGGAAGCAGTCTCTAAGGTGCAGGGTAGAGTACCGAGTGGTAGCTGGCTAGTAACAGTGACTAAGGTTCAGGGCAGAGGCCGGTTAGTGTTGACTGTTTAACAGTCTGATGGCCTGAAGATAGAAGCTGTTTCTCAGCTTTGATGCACCTGTACTGTCTCCGCCTTCTAGAGGGGTGAACAGACTGTGGCTTGGGTGGATGAGGTCCTTGATGATCTTCTTGGCCTTCCTGTGACACCGGGTGCTGTAGAAGTCCTGGAGGGCGGGCAGTGTGCCCCTGTTGATGCGTTAGACTGACCACACCACCCTCTGGAGAGCCCTGCGGTTGCGGACGGTGCAATTGCCGTACCAACAGGATGCGCTCGATATTGCATCTGTAGACGTTTGTGAGGTTTTTAGGAGCCGAGACAAATCTAAGAGGCACTGTGGGACTATTTCAGGTTGTCAGTGATGTGCACGCCAAAGAGCTTGAAGCTTTTGACCCTCTCCACTGCAGCCCCGTCAACGTGGATGGGGGCATGCTCTCTCTGCTGTCTCCTGTATTCCACGATCAGCTTTTTCGTTTGGTTGATGTTAAGAGAGAGGCTATTTTCCTGGCACCACTCCACCACAGCTCTCACCTCCTCCCTGTATTGTATATTTATTTTTGCACTGTCTCAAAGCACACTCACAGGACTCCACACACTGACACTCCAACTCACACTCACACTCCAACTCACACTCACACTCACACTCACTCACTCACTCACTCACTCACTCACTCACTCACTCACTCACTTCTTTTGTTCATACACACTTAACATGCACACACATTTATACTGACTCTACACACACGCACACTCACATACAATCATCATATACACTACTGCTACTCTGTGTATCATATACCCTGGTATCTAGTCACCTTACCCCTATACATATCTACCTCCATTACACCAGTATCCCTGTCACCTTACCCCTATACATATCTACCTCCATTACTCCAGTATCCCTGTCACCTTACCCCTATACATATCTACCTCCATCACTCCAGTATCCCTGCACATTGTAAATATGATATTGGAAGTGACCCTGTATATAGCTTACTTACTTCTCATGTTCTTCTTATTTGTATTTCTTGTGTGTTTTTGTTCTAGCTTATGTTTTATTTTAGTACTACATTGATATTGATTACTGCATTGTTGGGTTTTTCAGCTTGCAAGAAAGGTATTTCGCTTTACTTGTCCACGTGAAATGAACAACGTAAAACTTGTAGGCTGTCTCGTAGTTTTTGGTAATCAGGTCCTATCTCTGTTGTGACGTCAGCAACCTTGATGATTGAGTTGGAATTTGGAGACGTCACGCAGTCATGGGTGAACAGGGAGTACTGGACAGGGCTGAGCACGCACCCTTGTTGAGGATCAGTGTGGCGGAGGTGTTGTTGCCTACCTTCACCACTTGAGGTCAGTCCGTCAGGAAGTCCAGGATCAGGTTGCACAGGTGAGGGGTTCGGACCCAGGGCCCTGAGCTTAGTGATGAGCTTGAAGGGCACTATGGTGTTGAAGGCTGAGCTGTAGTCAATGAACAGCATTCTTACGTAGGTGGGATAGGGCAGTGTGCAGTGCAATTGCGATTGCGTCGTCCTAGAATCTGTTGTGGCGATATGTGAATAGGCTGTCAGGTAAGGTAGAGGTGATATGGTCTTTAACTAGCCTCTTAAAGCGTTTCATGAAGGTAGGTGCTATGGGGCGATAGTCATTTAGTTCAGTTCCCTTCGCTTTCTTGGGTCCAGGAAGAGTGGTGGACATCTTGAAGCAAGTGGGGACAACAGACTGGGATATGGAGAGATTGAATATGTCCCTAAACACTCCAGCCAGCTGGTCTGTACATGCTCTGAGGACACAGCTTGGGATGCCATCTGGGCCGGCAGCCTTGCGAGGGTTAATACTCATTCTTAGGTTGGCTACGGAGAACATGAGCGCACAGTCCTCATGTGACTCGGGCACCCATGTCGGCGGCTCTGTTTTGCACAAAGACGGCGAAGAAGGTGTTTAGCTCGTCGAGTAGCTAAAGTGGAGGTGCTCTTGCTGCATCTCAGGAGGGGAGAGGGACGGGTGCTGGCTCCTGACCTGTGATATCCAGATGTCAGTCCAGCATGCCTCAACCTCTCCTCAATGTCTCCTCCCCTCACACTCCCGGGTAAAGGCCCTCTGTTAAGGACACCTCCACTGCCTGGGACGGTGGAGATGATGCTGCAGTTTTCTGACATGAAAGGTCATTATGACGATAATGATTTTGATGATGGTGATGTTGTCGCAGTTGTGGTGCTGAAACTAGGCCTTTGGCCTGGTTATGAATGGTTAATGAATATGATAATGGTACTGATGATATTGTCATTGGTGAGGTAAATATAGATGCCTCTGTGACCCTTTCAGGCCCCTAGGCCTAGTACAATATCTATTTGTTACCTTTGTCCTCCTCTAGATGGCACAGCCTTCGCATGTGGACACATCTCGTGAAAGATGCCTCACAGATCCTCACTGCTCAGTGTTGTGGCAGATGCAGTGCTCTGCTTCTGTATCCCTCCTTCCCTCTCCTTCTCTCGCTACACTGTTTGGCATCTTTCGCAGGATTATGTGGATAGTTGGACTGATTGATTAAATGGACAGAGCTCTGCTGCTGTAAGCTGCTCTGCAGTGCAGTGACTAGGCAGGATTTTGAGATTCTTGGTAATGAAATGTTGTCCTGTCTAGAGGCCGACAGATAAATCGGTTGACCGATATTATCGGCTGATATTAGCCTCTCACTGAAATATTTTATTTCACAGATAAAGCACGGTTGTCGCAGTTGTGGTGCCGAAACTAGGCCTTTGGCCTGGTTATGAATGGTTAATGACTATGATAATGGTACTGATGATATTGTCATTTGTGAGGTAAATATAGATGCCTCTGTGACCCTTTCAGGCTCCTAGGCCTAGTACAATATCTATTTGTTACCTTTGTCCTCCTCTAGATGGCACAGCCTTTGCCTGTGAAAGAAGCCTCTTGTGAAAGAAGCCTCATAGATCCTTCACAGATAAAGCGCTGTCATTTTTTTGGTTCAATGATTACCTGAGTAGGGCCATGTACGAGCTGCTTATTGAACATCATTCAGCCCGTAAGTCACGGCGTGAGATAGTGAGCATGGTGGTTTGACGGTGAGTAGCTTGCCACAGCCAGCGACAGCATATTTGAACAAGTAAATAATCAAACGTACACTTCAGCAAGCAAGCAGCCCTGTCCTGATCGTATGCTTACTTAGTTAACGTTATCTGACTAGCTAGCCAGCAAGATAGTTAGGCTATCTAGTGAGCTAGCAATCTGTGCTACTTTTGTGCGAATACTGGACTGGCGCCAAAGTAAACACTGACTCATCCTTGATACAAAAATAACACAGTTAAATACAGATGCTGATATCTAGTGGGGACATTACAAACTGCATCTTACTGCATTTCAGCTGCATAGTTTGTGAAGTTGTCGACGCTGCAGTTTCAGATTTACTTTGAGACTAAGTTGAATTCATTCAGCCATTCTTGTTTATTAGTGTGCTTGTGATGCTTCAACACAAACACTTCTGCATTCTTATCCACTGCCTTAGACACATGTTTAAGTTGTACCTAAGAAGGTAAACTGAACAAGTGTTTTGTATTTACTTTCGTATCTATAGAGGATATAGTTGCCTTTTGGTGGTTATCATGTAAACCAAAAACTAAATGTTCTTAAAAAAAAAAAATAATAATATTTAGTTACGAAATCATAATTTAGATTATTTGTTAACCCTTTTGGAGCACAATTTATGGAGAAAAAAAAGTATGTTTTTCATTGGGCATACCTGGAACCAGTTACAAGTTCTGCATTGGATCTGTTGTGTCCTGTGCAGTCATATTGTCGGTGCTGAACCTTGCCTGTAGGATTGTAGAGGAGATGGGGGTCCTTATTAAAGTTATTTTGATAATTTGGTTAGGAGTATACACTCCTCTCACACATTTATCAATTTTGTCAGTGTGGTAATTATGTTAGTATTTGTCACGTTTTGAGCAGTTCTGGGCTGAGGTTGTGAGTGCATGGAGCCATTTCCCTAGCTTCTGACTAAGAGGGGTGGCCTGAAAAGATAGTCATAAACTGCTGCAAACCAACAGACTCATATATCTATTATTTAACTAACTCAGTGGATAATTATTCCACTGTGTTGTTCATGGGGAATGGGAGGACATCTAGGGCCTTGGATACTGAACATTCTGTTGTAGAGCTACTGTTACAAGATACAGTGCTGTCAAAGTATTCATACACCTTGACTTATTTCACATGTTGTTGTGTTAGACTGCATTCAACATGGATTAAATATCATTTTTTTTCTGACCCATCTACACACAATACCCCAGAAGTGAAAATATGTTTTTAGAAATGTTAGCAAATGTATTGAAAGTGAAATACAGAAATATCCAATTTACATAAGTATTCACCTTTGGCAGTGATTAAGTCTCTAAGAGCTTTGCACACCTGGATTGTGCTATATTTACATTTTTTCTAAATTCTTCAAGCTCTGTCAAATTGGTTGTTGATCATTGCTAGACAAACATTTTCAGGTCTTTGCCATAGATTTCCAAGTAGATTTAAGTCTAAACTGTAACTCGGCCACTCAGGAACATTCAATGTAGTCTTGTTAACCAACCCCAGTGTAGATTTGGCCTTGTGTTTTAGGTTATTGTCCTGCTGACAGGTGAATTCATCTCTCAGTGTCTGGTGGAAAGCATACTGAACCAGGTTTTCCTCTAGGATTTTGTCTATGCTTACCTCCATTACGTTTATTATTTATCCTGGAAAAACTCCCCAGTCCTTAACAATTACAAGCATACCCATAATATGATGCAGCCACCACCATGCTTGGAAATATGAACAGTGGTACGCAAACAGGATGCGTGTTTTGAAATATTTTTATTCTGTACAGGCTTCCTTTAACTAGGTTAGCATTGTGGAGTAACTACAATGTTGTTGAACCATCCTCAGTTTTCTCCTATGACAGCCATTAAACTCTGTAACTGGTTTAAAGTCACCATTGGCCTCATGGTGAAACCCCTGAGTGGTTTCCTTCCTCTCCGACAACTGAGTTAGGAAGGGCGCCTGTATCTTTGTAGTAACTGGGTGTATTTATACACCATCCAAAGTGTAATTAATAACTTCACTTTACGCAAAATAATGTTCAATGTCTACTTTTTATTTTATTTTACCATCTACCAATAGAGGTGCCCTTCTTTGCGAGGCATTGGAAAACCTCTCAGATCTTTGTGGTTGAATCTGTGTTTGAAATTCACTACTCGACTGAGGGACATTACAGACAATTGTATGTGTGGAGTACAGAGATGAGGTAGTCATTCAAAAATCATGTTAAACACTATTATTGCACACAGAGTGAATCCATGTAAGTTATTATGTGACTTGTTAAGCAAAATGTTTACTCCTGAACTTATTTAGGCTTGCTATAACAAAGGGGTTGAATACCTATTGACTAGATTTTTCAGCTTTTCATAAAAAAATATATATATACATAATTCCACTTTTTATGGGGTATAAATTCAGGTTGTAACACAAGAAATGGTGAAAAAGTCAAGGCTGTGAATACCTTCTGAAGGCCCTGTATACAAACTGCTTAAGAGAATCCATGGCTATGCAGAAAAACTGTCAGATCAACCGTTGGGCCTAATATGCAAATATCCTATTCCACAGCGTTTGTTGCAGCCACCACTGCTCAAATATTCATTCATTTACAGTAATGTTGATTTCATGTGCACTGTCCCTGTAAAACTACATTTAATAAAGTAAATTCATACAGGTTCATAAATACCAGACTCACATTCTTAAAACAATGATTATGAGTATATAGACTGTGATTGAGAAAGTGTGTGTGTGTGTGTGTGTGCGCGCGTGTGCGTGCGCCCAGGGACAGTGTTACTGTCACTTAACTGGTGTGTCTTTTTCTGTGTCTCTATCCCAGCCATAGGGTGTAATGTAAGTTGTGAGTCAGAATCCCAGAGATTTTCACTGTTTCTTGTTCAAATACATTAATATACGCATGTTTGTATGCTCGGCAGCACACACTTTTAACACACTTCTCAGACTCTCACTTGATGTACAACAACATAAATACTAGTGAGTGACGCAGGAAAGACACAGTCTCTTATCTTTCTTCCTTTAACACATGCTGCAGTGTCCTGTACATGGAATTCCTGTATATAAGATTAGTCAAGGTCACCTTTCCTTGAGAGAGCAGGGACATTCTGTTTCCGGAGTGTGTGTGTGAGCGAGAGACCATGCTGAGGTGTGACAGTGTGTGCATGTGCGGCTGTACCGGTGTGTGCGTGATAAACATAACCATGGGGTGTGTGGGTGTGTCCAAGGTGTTAGATTCCATCAAGGATGTAAAGAGCTTTTACTGTGACTCCCACGAAGGTGCAAATTTATACAGGCGGTCACTACAGATGCTAGACATGAGAAGGATAGATAAGCATATGAGGCTTGATGGTAGATTAAGGTTTTCCCTACTTCTCTGTCTAGCTTCCTCTCTCGCTCACACTCCATCTCTGCGCTCCCTTTCTCCCTCTCTTCCCCCTTTGTCCACAAGTCTCTGTCCACTTGTGTATCATAGCAAGGTTTGGGGGGCTCTCCCCCCCGGATAGCATATGAACACATCATAAGCCATGGCAAAATGTTTAGAATTACAGGAAATTCGCTTTAAAACGGCAATATTTTATCTTTGCCCCATGGCAAAATATGTAGAATTATTGGGGGGGGACCTCATGAAATTGCGGTACGTCATTGTCTCTTTCATCAGCTTTGAAGCTGCTTGCGTGCTGCTGTACCCGTCTGATGCTGCCCGTACTTTTGGCTGGGGATGGTGTTATATAATAGGGCTTAATAAATCCTGTATGAATGCCTTGTGATGTACATACAGATATACACTATATATATTTTTTTTAAGTATGTGGACACCCCTTCAAGTGAGTGGATTCGGCTGTTTCAGCCACACCCGTTGCTGACAGGTGTACAAAATTGAACGCACAGTCATGCAATCTCCATAGACAAACATTGGCAGTAGAATAGCCTTGCTGAAGAGCTCAGCGACTTTCAACGTGGCACCAATGTTCCCTCTAAACGTGCTGGACTGCCGTGCAGAAGAAATATCAGCTCGCGCAGAGAAGCACGAGATTGAATTTACTAAATTTCTAGAGTTTTCCCCGTTAGTCAACACAATCAACATTTCCCTTTACTGTGGGAATTGTGATTGAATCAATACAATATTAGCCACTTTCAATGTAAAATACTGAAACAAAGCAAACAATGCCAGACTTAGTATGCAAAACTAACTATGCAAGAGATTTTGTTAAAGGCAGAACGCATCGGATTAGGATTCTATTGCATTGACAGGCACGACTCAGACCCGTACTCTACACAGACCGGTGCGCCATAACCAATCAGAGCTGAAGTAGGCCTACTGTATATGCAACTAGACCATTGCCATATATGGATCTGTGTCATTCACTTTGAACTGGACTGTGTTTACAGCATGAGCGGTCATGAGGAGATGCGCTTGTTTTGAGATCAAAGCTAGAGCTACATGTAGCGACGTGCACATTTGTTCATATCCTTTGCTAGTGAATTATTAGCCAAGTTATAGACTACTTGTAGTCAGCAATAGAAGAGTGATTGCTTCTTACGAGGGCACAAAACGTGTGTATTTCTAGATATCTTTGAAAAGTGAGTCAGGTAAAGAGCTTTTTTTGTCTTTAAAGGGGCAGTGTTGTATTTTGAGATAGGCTTGAATAAGCTAAGTGACCAATAGGCAGAGGGTAGTATAATTTGTCTGATTCTCTGTAATAATGGTATGGGATAATGATGCATTTTATTTTGTAAAGTGGTTTCTTGCATCAAACAACACAACAACATTTTCAGTCACCTCCCTGTCTGAAGGACAAGTGGATGAACAGGTTAATGTCAAACCCTGCATGTTTTTTTACAAAAGTCTCATGGAATGTAGGCCTCCATTGAACACCACACATTGGCTGCTACTGTAGGCTGGACAATAGAACAGCTATTTCCATGTTAAAATGTTATGGGATGCATTTTCTCCATTGTTTCTGATGGTAGGCCAATCTTGTAGGCCTACATTATGATCAAATAGCCACAGTAGCCAACTGTTAAAACTAACTAAAAGCGGGTAGAGCCTCAGTGTTCACAGTAAACGCACACCGGAAGTTGCACAGAATTTTCACAAAGCTCAAGTTTGCACTCAGCAGACCTGAAATTTGCTCAGTGATGAAAAAGATTTGAGGGAACATTGTGTGGCACCATCATAGGATGCCACCTTTCCAACAAGTCAGTGTTCAAATGTTTGCCCTGCTAGAGCTACCCCGGTCAACTGTGAGTGCTGTATTTGTGAAGTGGAAACGTCTAGGAGCAACAACGGCTCAGACCCTGGGTCTCAACCCCGCCCTGTGCAACTGGGTCCTGGACTTTCTGACGGGCCGCCCCCAGGTGATGAGGGTAGGAAACATCTCCACTCAGCTGATCCTCAACACTGGGGGCCCCACAAGGGTGCGTTCTCAGCCCTCTCCTGTTCACCCATGACTGCGTGGCCATGCATGCCTCCAACTCAATCATCAAGTTTGCAGACTATACTACAGTGGTAGGCTGATTACCAACAACGACGAGATGGCCTACAGGGAGGAGGTGAGGGCCCTCGGAGTGTGGTGTCAGGAAAATAACCTCACACTCAACGTCAACAAGACAAAGGAGATGATCGTGGACTTCAGGAAACAGCAGAGAGAGCACCTCCCTATCCACATCGACGGGACAGTAGTGGAGAAGGTGGAAAGTTTTATGTTCCTCGGCGTACACATCACGGACAAACTGAAATGGTCCACCCACACAGACAGCATGGCGAAGAAGGCACAACAGCGCCTTTTCAACCTCAGGAGGCTGAAGAAATTTGGCTTGTCACCAAAAACACTCACAAACTTTTACAGATGCACAATCGAGAGCGTCCTGTCGGGCTGTATCACCGCCTGGTACGGCAACTGCTCCGCCCACAACCGCAAGGCTCTCCAGAGGGTAGTGAGGTCTGCACAACGCATCACCGGTGGCAAACTACCTGCCCTCCAGGACACCTACACCACCCGATGTCACAGGAAGGCCAAAAAGATCATCAAGGACAACAACCAATCGAGCCACTGTCTGTTCACCCCGCTATCATCCAGAAGGCGAGGTCAGTACAGGTGCATCAAAGCTGGGACCGACTGTTAAACAGCCATCACTAACATTGAGTGGCTGCTGCCAACATACTGACTCAAATATCTAGCCACTTTAATAATTAAAAATTGGATGTAAATGTATTGGATAAATGTATCACTAGTCACTTTAAACAATGCCACTTTATATAATGTTTACATACCCTACATTACACATCTCATATGTATATACTGTACTCTATACCATCTACTGCATCTTGCCTATGCCGTTCGGCCATCGCTCATCCATATATTTATATGTACATATTCTTATTCATTCCTTTACACTTGCGTGTATAAGGTAGTTGTTGTGAAATTGTTAGATTTCTTGTTAGATATTACTGCATGGTTGGAACTAGAAACAGAAGCATTTTGCTACACTCGCATTAACATCTGCTAACCATGGGTATGTGACCAATCAAATTTGATTTGAAGTCCATACAAAAATAATTTATCAAGATCGGTGTGGAAGAACTTGATTGACCTGCACAGAGCCCTGACCTCAACCCCATCGAACACTTTTGGGATGAATTGGTACGCTGAATGCCAGACAGACCTAATTGCCCAACATCAGTGACCAACCTCCCTAATGATCTAGTGGCTGAATGGAAGCAAGTCCCCGCAGCAATGTTCCAACATCTAGTGGAAAGCCAGATGAGTGGGCTTTTATAGCAGCAAAGGGGAGACCTAAGTCCATATTTACGCCCATGATTTTGGAATGAGACAAGAAGATGTCCACATACTTTTGGTCAAGTAGTGTAGGATCTTAGTTTGAGCCAGTTTGCTACAGCAGGAAAATAATCCTGCAGCAACAGGAAATGTTAACTATTATGTGGATTATAATTAATGGGGGAAAAAGTTAGGGGTTGGTACGAAAAATGTAAGGGAAAGTCAAGTCTGAAATTTCAAAGTGGAAATCACAAACTTCAGAAGCCTTTTTTCAAACTCAAATACACAAGTTTTTAATTTCCTGCATTGCAGGACAATTAAGATCCTATATCTGTAGTAGGAAATATTGCATCTGCCTCCCTCCCGGTCTACCTGCTCCTGTCAAACCAGGGATAGGTCTAGGCTGTATCTGTCACGCCCTGGGTGTGTGTACTCTAGTTTTTGTCTTTCTATGTTGGCCTGGTATGGTTCCCAATCAGAGGCATCTGTCTATCGTTGTTTCTGATTGGGGATCATATTTAGGCAGCCCTTTTCCACCTGTTGTGTGTGGGATCTTGATTTTGTATTGTTGCTTTTTAGCCCGACAAAGCTGAACGTTTCGTTTGTTACTCTTTTATTGTTTTGTTGCTGGTTCACATGAATAAATCATGATGAACGCCTTCCACACTGCACCTTGGTCCAATCCTTCCAACATCGAGCGTTACAGAAGATCCCAACACCCCAGGACCAAGCAGCATGCCCAGGAGGAGCAGACATCCTGGACGTGGGAGGAAATCCTGTCCGGAAAGGATTGCCTTCCATGAGAGCAGACGGAAGCAGCGAAGGGAGGACAGCGACGACGCCGGGGTTCGCGGCCACAAGGAGAGCCCAAAAGACAGCCCGAATTTTTGGGGGGGAGGGGCACACGGGGTGGTCGGCGGAGCCGAGGTGTGAACCAGAGATGACCTGGGAGGAGATAGAGAGGTGGTCGGTCGGCCCAGGGAGAGTGCCAGAGCCCGTCTGGGAGTCGATGAAACAGTGCGAGGAAGGATACCGGAGAATGGAGTTGGCGGTAAGTATGCGGCAACGCAGGCGTTTGGAGGAGCATGTCACCAGTCCGGTGCAATCTGTACCGGTCCCACGCATCAGGCCTCCAGTGCACCTCCCTAGTCTGGTACGTCCTGTGTCTCCTCCTCGCACTCGCCCTGAAGTGCGTGTCCCCAGTCCGGTATGTCCTGTGCCCTCTCCCCGCACTCGCCCTGAAGTGCGTGTCACCAGTCCGGTATGTCCTGTGCCCTCTCCCCGCACTCGCCCTGAAGTGCGTGTCACCAGTCCGATGCCACCTGTACCAGCCCCACGCATCAGGCCTCCAGTGCACCTCCCCAGGCCGGTTCCAAGTGCCGTTCCAAGTGCCGGCTCCAAGCACCAGGCCTCCTGTGCGTCTCCCCAGCCCGGTACGTCCTGTGCCAGCTCCACGCACCAGGCCTCCGGTGACGGTCTGCGGTCCAGAGCCTCCGGCGACGGTCTGCGTTCCGGAGCCTCCGGCGACGATCCACGGTCCGGAGCCTCCGGCGATGATCCGGAGTCCCCGGCGACGATCTACGGTCCGGTTCCTCCGGCGACGATCCACGGTCCGGTTCCACGGAAGCGGAGAGATCCGCGAGCGGAGCGGGGTCTACGTCCGGAGCCTTCACCGAGGCTAGATGCCCACCCGGATCCTCCCCCATAGAGTCAGGTTTTGCGGCCGGAGTCCGCACCTTTGGGGGGGGGGGGGGGGTACTGTCACGCCCTGACCTTAGAGAGCATTTTTATTCTCTATTTTGGTTCGGTCAGGGTGTGACTAGGGTGAGTACTCTAGTTTTTGTATTTCTATGTTGGTCTGGTATGGTTCCCAATCAGAGGCAGCTGTCTATTGTTGTCTCTGATTGGGGATCATATTTAGGCAGCCTTTTTCCACCTGTTGTGTGTGGGATCTTGATTTTGTATTGTTGCTTTTTAGCCCTACAAAGCTGTACATTTCGTTTGTTACTCTTTATTGTTTTGTTGCTGGTTCACATGAATAAATCATGATGAACGCCTTCCACGCTGCACCTTGGTCCAATCCTTCCAACAACGAGCGTTACAGTATCAGAGAGGAAGAGGATAGGAAAGGCTTTTCTAGTCTGGAACCATTATCTTTGCTCTATTATTTTGTGTGTGTGTGTGTGTGTGTGTGTGTGTGTGTGTGTGTGTGTGTGTGTGTGTGTTTCCATATTTAATCATGTTCCCCTGTTTTCCACATCAGAAGGCCTTGATTGCCCCAGAGGGTTTGATGTTGCTTAGTGACAGCCATTAACAGGAAAGCCATCATGGACACAGGTGTGTCTCCCATCTGGGTGGCACTGATTCATTTCTTCCTTTGTTTCTACGATTTGATTGTGTGATTGTTGTGTGATTGTTGTTTGTCTGTTGTTTTCATTTCAGCTTTACTTTTATAGGGCTACTCTTATTTACACAACAAATGAATGGATGAAATAGCGATTTGTAGTTCTCTATTGAATGCCACATAATTAACATGTGACACAAGGACCTTGTTAGATCAATGCTTGGTGCAACAGATAATTCAAATGCATCGCATTAGGCCAGTAACCAAAAGGTCACTAGTTCGAATCCCCGAGTCAACTTGGTGAAAAATCTTTCACTGTGAGCATGGCACGTAAAGCTAATTGCTCCTGTAAGTTGGATAAGAGCATCTGCAAAAAATGTAGGTTTTTTTTTCATTTATTTAACTAGGCAAGTCAGTTAAGAACAAATTCTTATTTACAATGACGGCCTAGGAACAGTGGGTTAACTGCCTTGGTCAGGGGCAGAACGACAGATTTTTACCTTGTCAGCTCGGGGATTCGATCTAGCAAACATTCGGTTACTGGCCCAACACTCTAACCACTAAGCTACCTGCCGCCCCTAAATGACTCAAATGTAATAAATGTTTGCGTAACTGCACTGTTTGATGTAAGTACCTGGTTAGGCAGCGGCTTAAGTGAAATTGTTGTCTTCTTTCTATGTTGCGTGCTGCTCTCCTACGTGTGTATTAACTGTATTCATAAGAGTTAACAGCTGTTTTAACCATGCTACGTCACACCCTGTGGGTGTAGATGGGTTATGAGTGATGAGGTGAGGTGAGGTGATAACCAGCTGGGTCTCTCTCTGTAGCAGTCTCTCTGTCTCTCTGTAGCTGTCTCTCTGTCTCTAAGTAGCAGTCTCTCTGTCTCTCTGTAGCAGTCTCTCTGTAGCAGTCTCTCTGTCTCTCTGTAGCAGTCTCTCTGTCTCTGTCTCTCTGTAGCTGTCTCTCTGTAGCAGTCTCTCTTTAGCTGTCTCTCTGTAGCAGTCTCTCTTTAGCAGTCTCTCTGTCTCTCTGTAGCAGTCTCTCTGTCTCTGTCTCTCTGTAGCTGTCTCTCTGTAGCAGTCTCTCTGTAGGAGTGTCTCTCTCTCTGTAGCAGTCTCTTTGTCTCTCTGTAGCAGTGTCTCTGTCTCTCTGTAGCAGTCTCTCTGTCTCTGTCTCTCTGTAGCAGTCTCTCTGTAGCAGTCTCTCTGTCTCTCTGTAGCAGTCTCTCTGTCTCTCTGTAGCAGTCTCTCTTTAGCTGTCTCTCTGTCTCTGTCTCTCTGTAGCAGTCTCTCTGTCTCCCTGTAGCAGTCTCTCTGTAGCAGTCTCTCTGTCTCTCTGTAGCAGTGTCTCTGTAGCAGTGTCTCTGTCTCTCTGTAACAGTGTCTCTGTCTCTCTGTAGCAGTCTCTCTTTAGCAGTTTCTCTGTAGCTGTCTCTCTGCCTCTGTCTCTCTGTAGCAGTGTCTCTGTCTCTCTGTAGCAGTCTCTCTGTAGCAGTGTCTCTGTCTCTCTGTAGCAGTCTCTCTGTCTCTCTGTAGCAATCTCTCTGTCTCTCAGTATCTCTGTAGCAGTCTCTCTGTCTCTCTGTAGCAGTCTCTCTGTCTCTCTGTAGCTGTCTCTCTGAAGCAGTCTCTCTGTAGCAGTCTCTCTGTCTCTCTCTGTAGCAGTCTCTCTGTCTCTGTCTCTCTGTAGCAGTCTCTCTGTAGCAGTCTCTCTGTCTCTCTGTCTCTGTCTCTCTGTAGCAGTCTCTCTGTCTCTGTAGCAATCTCTCTGTCTCTCTGTCTCTCTGTAGCAGTCTCCCTGTAGCAGTCTCTCTGTAGCTGTCTCTCTGTCTCTCTGTAGCAGTATCTCTGTCTCCCTGTAGCAGTCTCTCTGTCTCTCTGTAGCAGTCTCTCTGTAGCAGTCTCTCTGTCTCCCTGTAGCAGTCTCTCTGTCTCCCTGTAGCAGTCTCTCTGTAGCAGTCTCTCTGTCTCTCTGTAGCAGTCTCTCTGTCTCTCTGTAGCAGTTTCTCTGTAGCTGTCTCTCTGTCTCTGTCTCTCTGTAGCAGTCTCTCTGTCTCTGTCTCTCTGTAGCAGTCTCTCTGTCTCTCTGTCTCCCTGTAGCAGTCTCTCCATCTCTCTGTAGCTGTCTCTCTGTAGCAGTCTCTCTGTCTCCCTGTAGCAGTCTATCTGTAGCAGTCTCTCTGTCTCTGTCTCCCTGTAGCAGTCTCTCTGTCTCTCTGTAGTTGTCTCTCTGTAGCTGTCTCTCTGCAGCTGTCTCTCTGTCTCTCTGTAGCTGTCTCTCTGAAGCAGTCTCTCTGTAGCAGTCTCTCTGTCTCTCTGTAGCAGTCTCTCTGTCTCTGTCTCTCTGTAGCAGTCTCTCTGTCTCTCTGTCTCTGTCTCTCTGTAGCAGTCTCTCTGTCTCTGTAGCAATCTCTCTGTCTCTCTGTCTCTCTGTAGCAGTCTCCCTGTAGCAGTCTCTCTGTAGCTGTCTCTCTGTCTCTCTGTAGCAGTATCTCTGTCTCCCTGTAGCAGTCTCTCTGTCTCTCTGTAGCAGTCTCTCTGTCTCCCTGTAGCAGTCTCTCTGTCTCCCTGTAGCAGTCTCTCTGTAGCAGTCTCTCTGTCTCTCTGTAGCAGTCTCTCTGTCTCTCTGTAGCAGTTTCTCTGTAGCTGTCTCTCTGTCTCTGTCTCTCTGTAGCAGTCTCTCTGTCTCTGTCTCTCTGTAGCAGTCTCTCTGTCTCTCTGTCTCTGTCTCTCTGTCTCTGTCTCTCTGTCTCTGTCTCTCTGTCTCCCTGTAGCAGTCTCTCCATCTCTCTGTAGCTGTCTCTCTGTAGCAGTCTCTCTGTCTCCCTGTAGCAGTCTATCTGTAGCAGTCTCTCTGTCTCTGTCTCCCTGTAGCAGTCTCTCTGTCTCTCTGTAGTTGTCTCTCTGTAGCTGTCTCTCTGCAGCTGTCTCTCTGTCTCTCTGTAGCAGTCTCTCTGTCTCCCTGTAGCAGTCTCTCTGTCTCTGTCTCTCTGTAGCAGTCTCTCTGTCTCTCTGTAGCAGTCTCTTTGTAGCTGTCTCTCTGTCTCTCTGTAGCAGTCTCTCTGTCTCTCTGTCTCTGTCTCTCTGTCTCTGTCTCTCTGTCTCTGTCTCTCTGTCTCCCTGTAGCAGTCTCTCCATCTCTCTGTAGCTGTCTCTCTGTAGCAGTCTCTCTGTCTCCCTGTAGCAGTCTATCTGTAGCAGTCTCTCTGTCTCTGTCTCCCTGTAGCAGTCTCTCTGTCTCTCTGTAGTTGTCTCTCTGTAGCTGTCTCTCTGCAGCTGTCTCTCTGTCTCTCTGTAGCAGTCTCTCTGTCTCCCTGTAGCAGTCTCTCTGTCTCTGTCTCTCTGTAGCAGTCTCTCTGTCTCTCTGTAGCAGTCTCCCTGTAGCAGTCTCTCTGTCTCCCTGTAGCAGTCTCTCTGTCTCCCTGTAGCAGTCTCTCTGTCTCTGTCTCTCTGTAGCAGTCTCTCTGTCTCTCTCTAGCAGTCTCTCTGTGTCTCTGTCTCTCTGTAGCTGTCTCTCTGTCTCCCTGTAGCAGTCTCTGTCTCCCTGTAGCAGTCTCTCTGTCTCTCTGTAGCAGTCTCTCTGTCTCCCTGTAGCTGTCTCTCTGTAGCAGTCTCTCTGTCTCTCTGTAGCAGTCTCTGTCTCCCTGTACCAGTCTATGTCTCTCTGTAGCAGTCTCTCTGTCTCTGTCTCCCTGTAGCAGTCTCTCCGTCTCCCTGTAGCAGTCTCTCCGTCTCCCTGTAGCAGTCTCTCCGTCTCCCTGTAGCAGTCTCTCCGTCTCCCTGTAGCAGTCTCTCTGTCTCTCTGTCTCTGTCTCTCTGTAGCAGTCTCTCTGTCTCCCTGTAGCAGTCTCTCTGTCTCTGTCTCTCTGTAGCAGTCTCTCTGTCTATGTGTAGCAGTCTCTCTGTCTCTCTGTAGCAGTCTCTCTGTAGCAGTCTCTATGTCTCCCTGTAGCAGTCTCTCTGTAGCAGTCTCTCTGTCTCTGTCTCTCTGTAGCAGTCTCTCTCTCTCTGTAGCTGTCTCTCTGTAGCAGTCTCTCTGTAGCTGTCTCTCTGTAGCAGTCTATGTCTCTCTGTAGCAGTCTCTCATCTCTCTGTAGCTGTCTCTCTGTCTCTGTCTCGCTGTAGCAGTCTCTCTGTCTCTCTGTAGCAGTCTCTCTGTCTCTGTCTCTCTGTAGCAGTCTCTCTGTCTCTCTGTAGCAGTCTCTCTGTCTCCCTGTAGCAGTCTATGTCTCTCTGTAGCAGTCTCTCTGTCTCTGTCTCCCTGTGGCAGTCTCTCCGTCTCTCTGTAGCTGTCTCTCTGTAGCAGTCTCTCTGTCTCTCTCTAGCAGTCTCTCTGTAGCAGTCTCTCTGTAGCAGTCTCTCTGTGTCCCTGTAGCAGTCTTTCTGTCTCTGTCTCTCTGTAGCAGTCTCTCTGTAGCAGTCTCTCTGTCTCTGTCTCTCTGTAGCTGTCTCTCTGTAGCTGTATCTCTGTCTCTCTGTAGCAGTCTCTCTGTCTCTCTGTAGCTGTCTCTCTGTAGCAGTCTCTCTGTCTCTCTGTAGCAGTCTCTCTGTAGCAGTCTCTCTGTCTCCCTGTTGCAGTCTCTCTGTCTCCCTTTAGCAGTCTCTCTGTCTCCCTTTAGCAGTCTCTCTGTCTCCCTTTAGCAGTCTCTCTGTAGCAGTCTCCCTGTAGCAGTCTCTCTGTCTCTGTCTCTCTGTAGCTGTCTCTCTGTAGCAGTGTCTCTGTAGCAGTCTCTCTGTAGCAGTCTCTCTGTCTCTCTGTAGCAGTCTCCCTGTAGCAGTCTCTCTGTCTCCCTGTAGCAGTCTCTCTGTCTCTTTGTAGCAGTCTCTTTGTCTCTCTGTAGCAGTCTCTCTGTCTCTTTGTAGCAGTCACTTTGTCTCTCTGTAGCTGTCTATCTGTAGCAATGAGACAGGTGTCTGTCTGTCTGTCTGTCTGTCTGTCTGTCTGTCTGTCTGTCTGTCTGTCTGTCTGTCGCATTGGACACTGAGTGGGTATCTGTCTGTCTTACAGGCTGTCTGTCTGTCACAGTGGACACTGAGTGGGTATCTGTCTCAGGCTGTCTGTCTGTCTGTCTATATGACTTGCCTAGTTAAATAAAGGTAAAAAAAAATGAAAATAATAATAAATAAATAAATAAATAGCATTGCAGGCTGAGTGGGTGTCTGTCTGGCCAGCTGGCTGGCTGGCTGCTGAGGGGTGATTCAACATGGTTACTCACTCTACACTGCAGGGTTGGGACAAAAAGTACACTACTGCCCAACCCTGTCAGGCAAGGACAGAGGAAATGGGGACAGCGAACTACAGTGTGTACAGTGTAGCATTGTCTTTGAGAGTCTGAAGGACTGGCTTTTCTCACATAATGGTAGGGTCATTTTTCATGATCAGAAACACAAGGCAGAGGGACAGAGGAAAAGTAAAGGAATAACTATATGGGAGTGTATTTTAGGAGAGGGGGTGACAGGAGGAGGAGGAGGTCAAGGAGGTAGCTCTGTGCCCACACAGACAGAAGGATGGGTGGGTTTATGGAGAAGCCTGAGGGAGGTTTAGGGGCCAGGCTTATGGTGCACACTTGGCTCCTGAACTCACTAAATCCTGTGTTCTATTATTAATGGGATTAATCCCCTCATTCCCTTCATGTACTCTCTGTCTCTCCTCATCTACCTCTCCTATTATACCTGCTGCTTATCGCTCTCTTTCTACCTCCCCAATCAGGTCTGTCTCTCTCAATCATCACTGCTTATCTCCACTGACTGTGCATGGCCAAGAGATTATGAGGAATAGACATACTTGGCACATTGTTGACCTTGAGACCCATATCTTATTTTGCAATCGGCATTTGCCCAACATTGCAATATATTTAAACTTGAGCTTTGATAGCATGTTAATTAGATCGTTTCGAAAGACCGCAACAACTGTCACAGGGCTTGCCTGACTTAGATTGTTATTTATCACTGAATCAAATCCATAAACCATTTGCTGTTGAAGCACAAACACTGCTCTCTACCGTCTCAGGCCTGTGGCCAGACTAGTAAGTGGTGATTGGCTGACTCTCCCTGCTGCTCTGTCTGGCTGGGCTGGTCCCAGATATGGCCATCCCTGGCTCCTGCCAGCTTGTCAGCACAAAGCACGAAGCTGAAACATCTATAGTTATCACCAAGGAAGTCAGCAGAAGTGTGTGTGTGTGTGTGATTTACTAGCCACAAGGATAGTAAAACAAAGAAAATTCTCCCTCGTGGGGACATTTCCCACATTCACATGAGGACAAAGGCTATTTTAAGTTTAAGGGTTAGAATTAGGGGAAGGGTTAGGGTTTAAGGAAAATAGGATTTTGAATTGAAATAAATGTTAGGTCCCCACGAGGATAGAAAAACAAAACGTGTGTGACCTCACTGACTTATTCATACTTGAAAACAATTGCATGATTTGTTGGTTCAAAAGAGTGTGTCATGCCTGGTCCACAGTGCCACAGAGTCAGTGCCTGTTTGTGTGTTTGTATAGAACTCACTGTGTTCATTTGTCTGTTTTCCTCTCTCAGGCTGGCCGTCACTGCAGAGCTGAAGCTGCAGAGTGAGAGAGAGACACAGAGAAATAGGAAAAGAGAGGGCGAGAGAGGCTGTCTGGCTCCATGTCTGCCCCTGCGCCTTCCACCCGGAGGTCTGTGTCAGGCTCACGCAGGTACATCACTGCATACACACCTACACATCTGAAACTCCTACTCTCTCCCCACTGGGTGCAGACGTCAATTGAACGTCTATTCCACGTTGGTTTAACGTGGGTTGCAGGTTGCCTAGCGGTTGGTGCGTTGGGCCAATAACCGAAAGGTCACTGGTTCGAATACTCGAGCCGCCAAGATGAAGAATCTACCGATGTGTCCTTTAGCAAGGCACTTAACCCTAATTTGCTCCCGTGGCGCTGTACGTCTATGGCTGACCCTGTAAAACAACACGTTTCACTGCACCTATGGGGTGTATGTGACAGTAAAAAACATGGGAACAATGTTGATTCAACCAGTGGGTCCATCTGTCCTCATTTCTCTAATTCATCCTCTATCGCTCTCCTTTCATCTTCTTTTTAGATTACCTTCACACTCTCTTATGTTCTCCACTTAACCCCGTCTCTTATATAAGTACACCCTCATTTATTTTTGACTCATCCTTTTAAAATCCCTCGTACTCCGTTTTACTAATCTCCCTTTTCTATTGAACAGCCCTATTTTCCTCTAAATGCTTCTCCTTTTAACTTTTTCAGTCAACCTCTTAGTCAGCCTCTCTCTCTCTCTCGCATCTCTCTATTTTGTTCTCCCTACTTCATCCATTTTGTCTTCTTATTATCACCCACAAGAAATGGTCAGGGGTAAAGAATGTGGGTATGTCCCTCCCAGAGAACACGTTTAATGATGTGATGTCTCGCTGAGTATTGAATGCTGTGTGTGAACTTGTGTTTGTCTTTATTGCTACAGGGGCTCATAATCTCCTGGGAGAGCTAAGGCTCAGTTTTGCTTCAGTCCCATCCGCTGCTGAGCTCCACAAGCGGTTACAGGCCAATTTTCTCTCGCTCTCGCTCTCTCTCTCGCTCTCTCTCGTGCTCTCTCTCTCGTGCTCTCTCTCTCGCGCGCTCTCTCTCTCTCTCTCATGCTCTCTCTCTCGTGCTCTCTCTCTCTCTCTCGTGCTCTCTCTCTCTCTCGTGCTCTCTCTCTCATGCTCTCTCTCTCTCGTGCTCTCTCTCTCTCATGCTCTCTCTCTCTCGTGCTCTCTCTCTCTCTCGTCACAGTTGTCAGCACTTTAGAGCTTTGCTTTTCTCTCTTTTTTTCCAACATGGTTGGTTTGACCATGTAACTGCTTTGTCAGCTAAAAATGAATGCAGTGGTGTGGAGTGAATGATTGGATCTCAGTTTATTTAACACACTGCAACTATATTGTGAACTTGCACTCTGTCTATTTAAAGTTGTCTTTATGTTGATACTGTATTTCACTTAAATTAATTACTCATGTCCAATGTCCTAGCTACAGCGCAAGAGTAGCATGAATTCTATTAGGCTTGGAAAACTGGAGCAAAGATAGAACCCAGCTCTGGTACTTTCTGTCGTCTCTCTCCCTAGATTCAACCCTCTGAAGGCTCTGCAGCCCAAACGGCGCTTGCAGCAAATGCTGCCGTCCTCCTCCTCGCCCGTGCCTGTACCCGTGCCCGCGCCCCCTGCGTGAGACACCCTTCAGTTATACTGTCCCAGAGAGCATGCTCATGTGCCATAGTCATAGCTGGACAGACCGGCACAGACAGAGATCCATTGATCTTTGACATTCACTGATAAACCCTCCAGATGCACCAAACAGAATTGGTGGTACACTGACATATGCCAATATTATAGCCAATAGCTTGATGAGGTGATTGACTGATTTAACAGTGAATTTACTGAAGAGTACAGCTGTTAAAGTAGTAGTGCTGGCTGGTCAGTCACGCTGGACAATCTCGCAAACCATCTTCAAAACTGACCGGAGTTATTGTGTGATAGTTTATAATAGCAGTCTCTCTGTCCCACCACATTCTCGTCTCACTTCTTGCATTTCTCAGCTTGACCCTTTTCTGTTTGTATGCTGTTGGCCATTGTCATAACCTGACATAACCCTTCCTAAAATAAAACTGCTCCCAACAGCTGGTTCTATCTGTTTGGCACTGCTTATTTCCTTCTACCCAGTCTGGAAGCCAGTGATTGGGCAACACTACTGTCCTCCTGGATAACTGCCAGAATTGGATTGCTTTGTTTAATTGCCTGTCATTAGTAAATTTACCAATTTGTCAACAGTCACAGACTAGTACAGGACAGGAGTTGCCCATCACAGTGCCCCTTCCCCATTCCTTCACTAATAAAATGTAGAAACTACATGAATATGATTTCCACAGAATTTCATTCTACTTTCTTTATTTGTCTTCCTTTCCCAGTTGTTAATTCTACTGACTTTTTTTGGTTTCTTGCTCTGATGTTGTTTTTAAGGGTTATGTGAGGTAGTAATTTCCCCAAATTGCAGGTTGTAATTGTGCATATTTTTGGTGTGGGCTCTGATGCCACTGTTCACCTTTCGTCCTGAGGAGGACAGGAGGGGGACAGAGTAAGAAGGCAGAGATGTGTCTGGTCCACATGTCAGCACCTTAATCATGGTTTAATCATTTCTTTGTTTAGGAGAATAATGTTTAGATGAAGTCATCTTCAGATGCTCTGTTAACCTATAGCAGACCTCGACAGGGCAAGTTCATGTCTCGTTAGTAGTTGTAATCTGCCTATGCTCTCTCTCATTAAAGAACAAATCTGCTGTATTTGCACACATCAGTGTAGAGGAATCTCCCAGAGTCAAGGATTAAGTTCTAATGAGACAGTTTTTAAGGAGAAGGATTACTTTAATCCATTTCATTCTAAATGTATTTCTAATTCATCATTAGCCAGTGTTTCTGCTCTAAACAATCCAGGCTACGGTTTTTATTTTACTTTAAACAGTCTCACTATCAAACTAGATAGGTACTCACTTTACTTATCCCATGATGACCATTGTTGATGTATTTGGCCAACACAGGGTATAAGCCCTAAGTACTATTGATGTTTGTCACTGGGTTCTAGTCTGACAGACATCACTGTCTCCTCACTGTAATAGCTTGTTGTCTTTGGCTAGGTTTGACTATTGCAGGTTCATAGAGCTAGACTACATTCCAATGGAGACAGACTATATGGTTTCAATGCGCCCAACGGATCGAGGATATCTCACTACCAAGTCTCCGGAGCGGCACTGTCGGTCAGCACAACTCTCCCGTTATCCCTCTCTCTCCGTCCATTTTTTTGTTGTTGTATCTCTCTGACTTCGTTCCCTAGGCATGTGCAGTGCATTCAGAAAGTATTCAGACCCCTTCCCTTTTTCTACATTTTTACTTATTCTAGAATGGCTTTAATAGTTTTTTACCTCATCATTCTACACACAATACTCCATACTGACAAAGTGAAAACAGGTTTTCAGAAATTTTAGCAAATGTATAAAAAATAAAAACAGAAATACCTTATTTACATAAGTATTCAGAATCTTTGCTATGAGACTTGAATTTGAGCTCAGGTGCATCCTGTTTCCATTGATCATCCTTGGGATGTTTCTACAACTTGATTGGAGTCCACCTGTGGTAAATTCAATTGATTGGACATGATTTGGAAAGGCACACACCTTTCTATATAAGGTCCCACAGTTGACAGTGCATGTCAGAGCAAAAACCAAGCCATGAGGTCCAAGGAATTGTCAGTAGAGCTCCGAGAGAGGATTGTGTTGAGGCACAGATCTGGGGAAGGGTACCAAAAGAATTCTGCAGCATTGAAGGTCCCCAAGAACAAAGTGGCCTCCATCATTCTTAAATGGAAGAAGTTTGGAACCACCAAGACTCTTCCTAGAGCTGGCCGCCCAGCCAAACTGAGCAATCGGGGGAGAAGGGTCAATGGTTACTTTGACAGAGCTCTGTGGAGATGAGAGAACCTTCCAGAAGGATGACCATCTCTACAGCACTCCACAAATCAGGCCTTTGTGGTAGAGTGGCCAGACGAAAGCTACTGCTCAGTAAATGGCACCTAAAGGACTCTCAGACCATGACAAACAAGATTCTCTGGTCTGATGAAACCAAGATTGAACTCTTCGGCCTGAATGCCAAGCGTCACATCTGGAGGAAACCTGGCACCATCCCTACGGTGAAGCATGGTGTTGGCTGGATCATACTGTGGGGATGTTTTTCAGCAGCAGGGACTGGGAGACGAGTTAGGATCGATGGAACGATGAACCGAGCAAAGTACAAAGGAATCCATGATGAAAACCTGCTCTGAAGCAAAGGTTCACCTTCCAACAGGACAACAGCCCTAAGCACACAGCCAAGACAACGCAGAAGGGGCTTCGGGACAAGTCTCTGAATGGCCCAGCCAGATCCCAGACTTGAACCCGATCGAACATCTCTGGAGAGACCTGAAAATAGCTGTGCAGCGACGCTCCCCATCCAACCTGACAGAGCTTGAAAGGATCTGCAGAGAAGAATGGGAGAAACTCCCCAAATACAGGTGTGCTAAGCTTGTAGCGTCATACCCAAGAAGACTCAAAGCTGTAATCGCGGCCAGAGGTGCTTCAATAAAGTACTGAGTAAAAGGTCTGAATACTTATGTAAATGTGATATTTCATAAATTTTTCTGCTAACATTTCTAAAAACCTGTTTTTTTGTATTCTGTGTAGATTGAGGGAAAAAACAATGTAATACATTTTAGAATAAGGCTGTAACAAGATCTGGAAAAAAATCAAGGGGTCTGAATACTTTCCGAATGCACTGTATTTAGTCTTAATGCCAATATATTGAATGACAAATGTATATTGTCATTCAATAGGCGTTTTAAAGTCTTAATTGGAACTTTTGATAACTTGTTCTGTTGTTGAGCATCACTAGATGTGGGGTGTTAGAGCGTTATGGTACAAAGTCCATGGCATGTAGATTGAATTCAGGTACTTTCTAAACCATCACGTGCAAGCTGATCTGTTGTTGGCTGGGAGTAACCTTTCACCTTTGGCATTCTCATTTATTGATAGGCGTTGCAGACATGATTTGAAGTTGTACTTTGTCTTGGCTTTTGGTTTTCTTGACAGCTTTCATCTACTCAAAGTGCATGGCATCTTTGAGCCATTGTGTGATATCATCTGTGTTACAGATCATACTGTATGTCCTTCATCATGGCCTTTTTAATGTATGTGTCTGTCTTGGCACGTTCTGAGTCTGTGTTTTTTAGTGGGCATGTTTATGGGTGAGTTTTGGGCATGATTTTAATGTTGGTTGAGTTTTATTGAGGCAGGATTTGTTCTGGTGTTTGATAATGTCAGTTAATAGTACTCTGTCTGTCTATATTGCCTGATGTATTAACGGCCCCTCTCACTCTGGTACAGAAGGACAGCTGCCCCAGTCAGCAACAGAGATCCCTATGGCAACGCCTCTCTCAGCAGCAGCAGCACTAACTCTGGCTCCTGCAAGGGCAGTGATTGCAGCCCCACCAAGGGGTAAGACAAAAATTGGCTACCCCATCAATCTATAAGACTAAGGGCTCTATTCAATCCGTATCGAGGAAATTCAGCGTCCCAGTGTGATTGAAATTTAAAGGCAATGTTCCCGCATTAGCTGAGACTGCATTCAAGGTAAACGCTGCCGATGTTCCGCTTAATAGGAACTTACCTTTACATTTCTTCAGCGATAGAGATTGAATAGAACCCTATGGCTAGCCTGCTATGCCCCATGTCAGTACCATTCTCCTACTAGGGGGAATGAGTGCCTACTGCAAAGTAGCCTACAAAGTGTTATGTTTTGTATTATAAGGACATGTTATTAAAAGGTCTTATAACTTGTCAGAAGAATGTATGAGCCGTAGCCCTTGACACTGGTCAGTGCCTAAATTGGAACGCAGTGGCTGTACATGACGTCAGAGCTCAGGGTCTCCACTTCACAGCTCTGTATGGGTTTTGACTGACAGCCGTTCTGAACTTGAGCACCACGCATGACAAGGAGTTGCCCCCATGCCTCCCGCTAATTGGACAACTTCTGAAAGATTTTTGTTGTCTGAGTGAGAGAAGGTGTAAATTACAAGGACTCTCTGTATTTTGAAAGATGAGATGTTGAAGATTATAATAAATACCACTTTGATGTCATACAAGCTAAACACACGTGAGTCCAAATGTGCACTCCACATTTACATATCATAACACTCATGTCGTATACAGTGTCAACGTTTATGATCACTATGTTTGATGTACAGTTACAAGGTGACATGGCGTTATACCCTGGGTTGTCCTAAACAGAATGAGCCTATGTTTGATGTATTGTGAAGAAAATCTGCCGTGGACCACGCATCTGAATACACTCATGACTCTATTCTATTTGCACCAAAATTACGATCCGCTTCTCTTAATTGCCTTGTGAAAACCTAACACTGTAAGATCGTATTTCGACGGGACAGTAGTGGAGAAGGTGGAAAGTTTTAAGTTCCTCGGCGTACACATCCCGGACAAACTGAATTGGTCCACCCACACAGACAGCGTGGTATAGAAGGCGCAGCAGCGCCTCTTCAACCTCAGGATGCTGAAGAAATTTGGCTTGTCATCAAAAACACTCAAACTTTTACAGATGCACAATCGAGAGCATCCTGTCGGGCTGTATCACCGCCTGGTACGGCAACTCCTCCGCCCACAACCGTAAGGCTCTCCAGAGGGTAGTGAGGTCTGCACAACGCATCACCGGGGGCAAACTACCTGCCCTCCAGGACACCTACAGCACCCGATGTCACAAGAAGGCCAAAAAGATCATCAAGGACAACAACCACCTAAGCCACTGCCTGTTCACCCCACTATCATCCAGAACGCGAGCTCGGTACAGGTGCATCAAAGCTGGAACCGAGAGACTGAAAAACAGCTACTAGGCCATCAGACTGTTAAACAGCCATCACTAACATTGAGTGGCTCCTGCCAACATACTGACTCAAATCTCTAGCCACTTTAATAATGAAAAATGGATGTAATAAATGTATCACTAGCCACTTTAAACAATGCCACTTTATATAATGTTTACATACCCTACATTACTCATCTCATATGTACAGTGGGGAGAACAAGTATTTGATACACTGCCGATTTTGCAGGTTTTCTTACTCTACAAAGCATGTAGAGGTCTGTAATTTTTATCATAGGTACACTTCAACTGTGAGAGACGAAATCTAAAACAAAAATCCAGAAAATCACATTGTATGATTTTTAAGTAATTCATTTGCATTTTATTGCATGACATAAGTATTTGATCACCTACCAACCAGTAAGAATCCCGGCTCTCACAGACCTGTTAGTTTTTCTTTAAGAAGCCCTTCTGTTCTCCACTCCATTACCTGTATTAACTGCACCTGTTTGAACTCGTTACCTGTATAAAAGACACCTGTCCACACACTCAAACAGACTCCAACCAGAAAGATTTCAATTTATCGCTATCCATATAGGCCAATTCCAACGAGTGTAAGGGGTTTTAATAATGTCTTATTATTCAGCTTATAGAAGATAATGGATTCCAATACATCTTTGTTTCTCCTGTTTCCGCTCTCTCTCTCTCTCCAAGGCGTCACATGAAGGCATACGCCTCATGTACAGATAACCATGGCATCCGCCCACCTCCCCCAGAGCAGTACCTCACACCCCTGCAGCAGAAGGAGGTGTGTATCAGACACCTGCGGGCCCGCCTCAAGGAGTCAGTCGACAGGCTGCAGGACAGGTGAGACACAAAAGGACACACTGGAATGATTCTCTAGCCAAAAGGAAGATCTGGACTCGAACCATTACATTTTCCCATTTACTCTGGTCTCGTTCAAACAAGTACATTTTCATTTGAGCATTTTTTGTTTTGGAAATATTATGCTCTTTGAAATATAGATTTTAATGTCAACTGCTACCCCATTTCCATCAAATTACCCTCATAATGCTTTCATTTCGTAATTATGTTGATATATAAACATCATTTTTGAGGCAAATTACTAAATCGCCAAACATTATAACTAAATCTCTCTCTTTAAACCTCCCTTGTTCACTCCCTGCCTCTCTCTCTCAACCTCCCTTGTTCACTCACTCCTCCTCCTCTTCTCTGTCTGTCTCAGGGACTCTGAGATCGATGCGTTGAAGACCCAGCTGTGTCGGATGCAGGAGGACTGGGTTGAAGAGGAGTGTCACCGCGTGGAGGCCCAGCTGGCTCTGAAAGAGGCGCACAGGGAGATCCAGCAGCTCAAGGAAGTGGTGGACGTAGTGCGCACCAACCTCAGCTCCAGTGACTCCACCGACACCGGTATCCAGAAATACTTCCAGGACATCAACGTCCAGAACCACAAGCTGGAGACCCTGCTGCTCAGCATGGAGCTGGCTCAGAACGGGGTGGCCAAGGAGCAGGAGGCTGCTGCAGCAAGAGGAGTGGCAGGGGGGTCCCGGGCTGGGAGGCCTGGGACTGCGGGATCATGGCCTGGGAGTAGTCCCGCTGCATCAGGGACTGGAGGGGGTGGCTCCAAGAGTCTGTGTGGGTCCTGTGACGGCTCCCCCGCCCGTTCTCTGACCCATAGCTCTACCTACACCAAGCTAAGCGACCATGCGCTGGGGGATAAGAACGGGAATGGCCTGTCAGGGGAGGAGAACCATGACAGCGGCTTTGTGTGCTGTGGGGAGAGTCACAGTGCAGCCAGCAGTCACAGGGCAGACTTACTCCTGGAGGCAGCCTTCCTATCTGAGGAGACAGCCTCACTGCTCAGCACCTACTCCCACTTGTCACCCTCCTCCACCTACGAGAAGCTGTGCACCGGGCAGGACAGGGTGGTGCCCCTGCGCTGTGCCATGGGTGGGACGGGCAGCACCAACCACTCCTGTCTTTCCCACCACCACCTGTACCTGCACCACCTCAGGGAGCAGGCCGTCCAGACAGAGAGCTGCCCCGTCCCGGTGGGGTTGGGCTATGCCTCTGACCTGGACACCATCGCCGAGCGAACCTTCCGCTCTCAGGCCTGCAGCCCCACCTCCACCTGGGTCTCAGACGAGGGAGACGACCTAGACTCGGTTACCATGACGTCAGTCACCATGACAACCCTCACAGCTACAACAGCTGAGCCCGCTCCTGGTACTCCTTTACCTAGCTCTGCCTCTGTCTCCTGTGCAGTGGATATGGCCTCCCTACCAGTGAAGGACGATGGGAAGATGGTGGGAGAGTTGGAGAGGCATATAGAGGTAGTGGTGGAGGGCGCAGTGGGGATGGTAGAGGTAGGCAAGCAGCAGGAGGAGGTGGGGTTGGTACAGTTGTGTAAGCAGGAGGAGGTAAAGGTGCTGGGGTTGGTGGGGGAGGGGAAGCAGAGGGAAGTCAGGGAGTTAGATCTATATAATCAGAGGGAGGAGGTTTTGGAGGTGAAGAATCAGAGAGAGGAGGTGAGGTCAGTGGAGGAGCGGCCCCACACCTCCCAGCCCAGGAGCAGCTCGCTACAGAAGATAGCTGGGGTGACAGTGGTGGAGGTTGATGATGATGATGATGATGAAGAGGCTGAGGTTCAGGGAGCAGTAGGGGGGGCAGAGGAGTCTACCTCTTCTGAGTCTGGACCCGCAGTGAAGAGCTACTGGAGCCGCCACTTCCTGGTGGACCTGCTGGCAGTGGCAGTGCCTGTGGTTCCCACGGTGGCATGGCTGTGCCAGGGGGCACGGCGCGATGGACTGCCAATTTACCACTTCGGCTCACTGCTGCGTGGCTGCTGCACAGTGGCCCTCTCCTCCCTGCGCAGGGGCGGGGGAGTCAGGCACTACCCCGCGGGCACAGGTGGGGGAGCCATGGGGGGCACAGAGATCTGAGACAGGCCCCATGACAGCATGGGAACTGCACACACACAGCACTGCCCTCTCTGGTCCTGGGTCCTGGGTTTGTTCTCGTCCTCCACCTGAAGTACTGGGTAAAGAAAGGAGGGGAGCGATGATTTTGAATAAATTATTCTGAAGACAGGACAGCCCCAGCAAACCATATAACCCTCTCTGGTGGTGGCCTCTTCCACTTCTGCTAGACTGAGAAGGGACACCAGGATGTGTTGAACTGACACTAAATGGTAGAACTGAACGATTCAATGGATACTGAATGACCTGAGTGTGACTGATGGTGATTGTAACCACTCTCTCTTGTGTGCAGGGAGACTGAAAGGTCTGTATGTCACTGTGGCTCTCTTTATTGGTCCAGTTCCATTTTGACTCGTGTGTGTGTGATCACACGACATGTGTGTTGTGAGTGTGCAGCATGTGTGTTCTTCTCTGTGTTGTATTGCGTTGTGTAGCCAAAGCACATAGATGTCTAGAGGCAATCGCAGCCATAGCTGTGCAGTAGTTGGTATGCTCATTTACGAGTGAATGACGAGTCTTGACACATGGCAGTTACCACCTAAAGGTACCAGGCAAGCTGCTGCTGTACATTTCTGCTTCCTTTCACTGGTGTCCTAGATTAACAATCACTCTTGTAGCATTAAGTCCATGTCCATCGTCCAAGAGTTAGTCATTCCAGATCCATGAACCAGAAACATCTCAAGAAGGAAGCAAATAGAGATATAATAATTGAAACTAAGTTTCTTTTTCCTTCAAAAATAGGAAAGGGATTATGGACTTTGAGGATTGTGATGGTAATTTCTTGTTATTGGGGTGTTTGCAGTGTTATGCCTGAGTTGGAAGAATCTGAGTGTCTTATTGTTTTGGGCTGTAATGGATGTAGTCATTGATGTGTAATAGTTGAAAGGCTGAGCAAGGTCTGTACTGTAATGTTTAAATATAAGTCTTTGTTAGCAATTTCTGAGCCAAACAAGTGCTAGCTGATGTCCACAAGATTGATGCGACCAACAAGAACAGTCTTTTTGAGTTGAAGTATATTGAGTTCTTTAGAGAAGAAACAGGATATATCTTATTTCTTTAGTAATTTCTTAACAATGTTTTGCACTATTATTCACTTTATGAGGTTAAGCAATTACTTGAAGTCAAGTTTGTGTATTAACGAAGTCGAATGCGGCCACAGTTTTGCTTCTGAGGCTTTTTTGTGTTCAATATACTTTCTAACAGATATAACTGTATACTAGAATATGTTTCAAAGGAAAGGTGCAATTTTCCTTTGAACACTGAAAACTGTTGCCTTCCGTCCATAACTTTATTTTCCTGTACAGTGTTTTAGCCATAGGGAATATGTTTCTCAAAATGTGTTGCTGCTTTCTGGAATGTGCGCTGGATGTGCATTTGTGGTGTTGTTTCTCTATTCCTCTTCATTTCTGCTGTTTGACAATCCCTTCTGTGTGTGTTTTTGCTTATTTAACCTCTTCACAATGACTTCCAGCACCTATGAATAGTGAAACACACGAGCAGCACTGACAAAATAGATTGAGTGGTGAATTAATGAAATGCTTGGAGTTGTCTTACACACCTTTCACTGTTGTCATGTGCTTTAGATTTGAACACTTTCCACAACCCTGTTGGAATTTGTAAAGTGTCTTGATATTGTGCGTTGCTGTAGTTCTTCCCCTTCATGTTTCATCATCATGACCTGTGAATGGTCCCCCTGCCGTTTATAAAGCCTGCTTGGTGTAAGTGGTTCAGGAAGCCGCTGCATTTTTTATTAAAAGCCATACTCCTTCCTGTAAGGTGAATGTGTTTGAGAATGTCTCTAGCAGAAACACAATGATGAAAATAGAGTGTGATTGATATTCATATTGATATGCATTTATAGATGACTCACCTGAAGTCTCCCCAACAGTACATGGCGTGTAGATCCCCCCCCCCCTGTTTGTGGCAGACCCTTTTTGATGTTTTGGCCAATAATTGGAAAAACATCTGATCTGATTGGTCAAATTACAAATTAGTGGCAATATATCAGAATTTGGCTACATGTGTAAACAAAGCCATTGCTTGTTAAACCTGTACTGGACTATTTTATATTTCTCAAGCAATTTCATTGGTGTTTGAACAGTAAAACAACACCCCTTCATTATGTACCTCTACGCACAACAAAACAGTAATGTGTAATGTGTGATGTTAAGTGAATTACTAAAGGCTAACGGGTCAATCTTATGTTATAGTTACCGTATGCTAATTGTTTGTTATTGCCCCATGTCTTTGTATTTTCCTGGGTTTTGAAGCATAACTAGATTTCTGGTGTTCTGGTCTTGCCACCATAGTACTTTAACAAGCCCAGCTCTCTCCATCGGATGCTTGATTTGATTTGGTAATGCACTGCTATGATGTTAAAGTGTATCTGTCTTTTGGGATAATTCCCTTTCCCCAAAGTGTACTATTTTTGTGTGAAATGCTTTAAGCATCTACAAAGAGGATCAGGGTGATGGGTTTATTTATAGCTCAAAAGAACTACCCAAATCACATTGGGCGTCATTGGACTTTGAGTTTGGACATATCTGTAGGTCATTGGAGCTTACGCTAGGTCATATCTGTAGGTCATTGGGAGTCATTGGAGCTTACTCTAGGTCATATCTGTAGGTCATTGGGAGTCATTGGAGCTTACGCTAGGTCACTAGACCTCGCATTTGGACATACCTGTAAGTCATTGCTATATATATATAGCATAAAAAGGTAGTCTAGAGTGTTTTGTTTGGAAAGCAGTGTTTTAACAGGGTTGTTACTGTATCCTACATCCATGTCACTCATCTTTATTTTACAATGTGATTGGAAGATATCGTAGTACCTCAGAAATAGTTTTTTATACATTCAGTCCAAGGAGACCTGGTGCACTGTATTGTTGGTCAGAGGTTGTGACAGTACATGTGCATTAATTTGGGATGTGTTAGGATATAGTCATGTGAGATTGTGTGGGTTTCTCTGGGATATACAGTACAATCTTGGTGGAAATCATGACGTTTTCTCTGAGGGTATTGTATTGAATGTGCAGTATCATATTTTTTGTTTGTCTAATTGTCAGATAATGTTGGATGTAAAGGGATCTATATCAAAGATGGTTATGAGACATATCTTTACCTGAAGGACATTTTCCCTCCTAAATGCCTTGTATGGGGATCAAGTAGCCATCATTATTAATAGCTATAGATCAATTATCTTAATGGCAATAGTGTGTACAGTGCAGACATCACAGTTCATGAGTACAAATGCATTTTCACTCCCACCATACTGTATAAAGCAAAACCAAAAGGCCCCATATTAAAGTGCATGATGTAAAACTGACACTGTGTTTCTGTTCAATTATCCACAAAGTACTTTCAAATGTTTTCACTGAATGGAGGTAATTTTAAAATCGCTGTGGAAAAGGAATTTAACCAAGTTGTTGTAAAATTAGTTTTAGGTTTTTGTTGAGTCTCATGGGCATTCCACTATTGTGTTCTGGCAGCCTTTAAAGGATAACATCACCTGTTGAGAAAGTATGTGGCCCCTGAGTCCATCCATACGTTAGAGCAATACTGTCAAGATTACTTAAGCATTATGGCTGGTTATTAAATTGGCCTATGTACAATTTTAGGTGATTTAATCCCTCCAGTAGTCCAAGGCAGAAGATGGGTGTTCTAAACTAGAGTAGACAGGTTGATATGGTGAAGGACATATCTTCTGAGTAAAGGGAGGGCACACACTGATATAGCAGAATGAAGGATTATTTATTTGTTTTAGTTATTTTGTATATAAACTTTTAGATTCTAGCATTCAGAATGATGGCTGTGTGATTTATCAAAGATTACAAAAAAAATGCAACCAAACGAACATTCAGAGAAACGCTGTGCACATCAATCACAGAATATATGCACTAAACATGATTGAACCCTAGATGTGTTTTATTTGTTGATTACTTTGTGCATCAAACAAATCAATTCCCAGAGTTAACTTCTCCATATTTCCTAGTTCATTTTGACTCCACTTGAACAATAACAAAACACTGAAATGGTTAGAGGAAAGACTACCTCTAACAGGAAGTGGAAAGTGCACTTAGTGGATCCACCCAGCGTAATACCCCAGATGCATAGGGGAACAGGGTCATGATCAACAACCATGGGGGTCATTGGCTTTTACAGCATTTTGACACAAAGGGTGAAAGTTCACGAGCCAATGATCCATTTCCATGCTATATTTAAGGAAGCTATGGACTCGTAACGTTCATGTCTTTAAAATAAAGGTCAATGCAATGCCACATACAATGTAATATTTGACTACAAGAATTATCATATAAAAAGATGAAATGTAAATCTAGACAGAGGGATGAAGTAGAAAAGGAACTACATTGAAGGTGATTGATACAACAGGTTTTTTCCAAAGAGAAAGAACTCCATTGGACGTTTAGGGGCCCAATGGGAACTCTGGACATTGTAGGCCTCCTACAGGAGAACGTGGTCACGTTCTGGTCCTCACACCTCTGGCACAGAGTGGTCCATGGCTGATCGCAGGAGACCGCTGGACATTCTAAAAACAAACACATTCTATTAATCTAAATGACTTAAGTATTTTACCAGTGTTACTGATCTGAGGAAACAGTGTAATGCTATTCCTTAGACACTCAGCTCCTGCCTGACTGGTTACCTCTTGATCATGTGTTCGTAGATGAACTTGGGCATGATGGTGATGGTCATGGCTGTAGGGGAGGTGGTCAGGATGTCCTTGATCTGAGCGTCCTGCCCATACAGAGTATTAGCATACATTAGACAATTTTGACACATTCATCGTTATGGAGAAGTCTCCGTCAACAGTTACAAGTCAAAACTCACCTTGAGGCCGATAACATTTTGGCCGTTGATCTCACAGATGCAGTGGTCGGTCAGAAGGCCATTGCGAGCGGCCGAACCATCCTTGACCAGCGAAGTGATGTTGCCCGACTTGAAGATGAACCCAACGTGACCCGAGCTGTCTTTGTGCATGGTGACAGTACGCTGGAACGGCCTGAAGTCATACCACAAACAAAGACAAATTAGGTACTCAATGCTCAAGAGTAGTAGTGCAGTCCACTTCCTCCTAAAATGTCTCAAATGGGTTAGGGTTGGTAGTGGCCTAAAGCTGCTTTTCTATCAAGGCCCATTCTTTTATTTTCCGGCTTTAGACTTTTGGCCTTTTTTCCCCCCCCATGTCCTTTGATCAGAATGATGTTTTGAAAAACTGCATACAAATTAGCCTAACAGCAAAAAAGTATATCAAGTGTGGTGATATGTCCAGCAGGAGGGGCCAGAGCTACAGTGTCAGATTTTCACAGCACAGAGCAACTAAGGACATTTTACACTCCATCTCCTCATCTATTAGCATTCCCCCTAATGGCTAGACATACTGATAAACACCAAAACCCCATGACATAATCCAGGAAACTGATCAAACTGGACTACACTGGTTCCTCTCTGGAGGTCTTTCTAGGGAGTTGATCCTAGCCATTGTGCTTCTGCTTCAGCTGTTTCGGTGTTCAGACCGGGTATCTGTAAAGCACTTTGTGACAACTGCTGATGTAAAAATGGCTTTATAAAATACATTTGATTGATTAAAATGTTGGTCGGTATTCATTAGGATTCCCATTAGTCGCTGTAAAAGCATCAGCTACTCTTCCTGGGGTCCACATGAAACATGACATCATACATAGTGCAGAACATTATTAGTCAAGGACTGAAATGCATACATTTAAAACGTCACACAGCCTACATGTCAGTACATAAACACAATATCTAGGTCTAATACATAGTACAGTGCAAATTATAATACAAGATATGTGTCTCTTCACAGTCCCCTTTGTGTAGTTTGTGTTATTTTTTTTAAACTGGTTTTATTGCTAGATTGAGTTACCCGGGGTGGCAGAGAGTTCCATGTAGTTAATACAGACCTGGGGACTGTGAAGACACCTCTGGTTGCATGTCTTGTGTTGTACCGATGAGTGTCCAAACTGTGTGCCAACTGATTGAACAGACAGTTCAGTACCGTCAAAACAACAATACCACGCACAAAGACCCAAGAGAGACTGACATGCATGTTACTGACACTTTCCCGCTGTCTACATCTAAGTGCAACACGTGCTGCTTCATCTCCTTACCTGTCCCGGACGATGAGCTCGATGCGGGTCTCGGCCGCAGCCTTCAGGACTTTGTGGGCCTTGTCCAGGGTCCAGCCAGCACAGTTCTGCCCATTGATCTGGAGGACCTGGTCCCCGAAGCGCAGACCCCCCAGGGCGGCCGGGGAGTTGGCTTGAACCAACTGGATAAACACTCCCTGAGGAGGAGAGGAAATACAACATGTTCCACTGGAGTTATCAATCATCAACACACTGCATAGTCTCCCCCTAGTGGAATAACATTCCTCTTAGGTCTGCAGTGGAAATTAGATACAGTGCATTCGTAAAGAATTCAGACCCCTTCCCTTTATTCACATTTTTACTTTACAGCCTTAATCTAAAATTGATTAAATTAAAATTCCCCCTCAATCTACACACAATATCCCATTATGACAAAGCGAAAACCGGTTTAGACATTTTAGCAAATGTATTTAAAACAAAAATATTTGTATTCATTTGTATTCAGACCGTTTGCTATGAAACTCGAATTTGAGCTCAGGTGCATCCTGTTTCCATTGATCATCCTTGAGATGTTTCTACAACTTGATTGAAGTCCACCTGTGGTAAATTAAATTGATTGGACATGATTTGGAAAGGCACACACCTGTCTATGTAAGATCCCACAGTTGACAGTGCCTTGTCAGAGAAAAAAACAAAGCCATGAGGTCAAAGGAATTGTGTCGAGACACAGATCTGGGGAAGGGTACCAAAATAAATCTGCAGCATTGAAGGTCCTCAAGAACAGTGGCCTTCATCATTCTTAAATGGAAGAAGTTTGGAACCACCAAGACTCTTCATAGAGCTGGCCGCCCGGTCAAACTGAGCAATCGGGCGAGAAGGGCCTTGGTCAGGGAGGTGACCAAGAAACTGATGGTCACTGACGGAGCTCCAGAGTTCCTCTGTGGAGATGGGATAATCTTTCAGAAGGACAACTATCTGCAGCACTCCACCAATCAGGCCTTTATGGTAGAGTGGCCAGACGGAAGCCACTCCTCAGTAAAAGGAACATGACAGCCTGCTTGGAGTTTGCCAAAAGGCACCTAAAGGACTCTCAGACCATGAGAAACAAGATTATCTGGTCTGATGAAACCAAGATTGAACTCTTTGGGAGAAACTCCCCAAATATAGGTGTGCCAAGCTTGTAGCGTCATACCCAAGAAGACTTAAGGTTGTAATCACTGCCAAAGCTACTCCAACAAAGTACTGAGTAAAGGGTGTGAATACTTACGTAAATGTGATATTTTCAACAAAAAAAACTGTTTTTGCTTTGTCATTATTGGGTATTGTGTGTAGATTGATGAGGGAAGAAAACCATTTAATCCATTTTAGAATAAGGCTGTAACGTATCAAAATGTGGACAAAGTCAAGGGGTCTGAATACTTTCCGAATGCACTGTACATTTATATAGGCTAGACTGCTTATTTAATAAATATTCAGCGATGCTTTAGGGGGGATTTAAGTTTCTTAGACAGATTTAGAACAAGTGCCTGCACCCCAGATATAGACTGGCCTGAGGATAGATAACCCCAAGCTTCAGTCTGGTGGTAAGTAAGGCTATCATGACGACTCACATTGTCGATGGCCCTCAGCCTCAGGCCGACCTTCTTATCCTGGTCCTTACAGAGGATGATCTCCCGCAGGCCGGGTCGGATCTCTGCCCTCCTGATCCCCACGTCTGACCCAGTCACAGGACTCACCATGCCACCGATGCCCATGCCTGAGGGCACTGCCACCTGCTGTAGAGGGTGGGGAAAGAGACAGGCAGATAATATTGAGAGTTCAGAGATTGGAAGAGAGATGGCAGGTGTATAATTGAATGCTACATTAATAAGCAGTTGGAATGGAATGTCCATGGGAGGTATACTGAACAAAAATATAAAAACGCAACCAACAATTTACACGATTTTACTGAGTTAGAGTTCATATAAGAAAATCTTTCAATTGAAATAAATTAGGCCCCAATCTATGGATTTCACATGACTGGGAATACAGATATGCATCTGTTGGTCACAGATACCTTAAAAAAAAACAAGGTAGGGGAGTTGATCAGAAAAACAGTCACCGCCACCATGGGGAATTCTGTTCACAACATTGACATCAGCAAACCGCTCGCCCACACAACGCCATACACGTGGTCTGCGGTTGTGGTCTGAGTCCAGTTGGACATAGTGCCAAATTCTGTAAAACGACGTTGGTAGAGAAATTAACATGAGATTTTCTGGCAACAGCTCTAATGGACATTCCTGCAGTCAGCATGCAAATTGCACTCTCCCTCAAAACTTGGGACATGTGTAGCATTGTGCTGTGTGAAAACTGCTCATTTTAGAGTGGCCTTTTATTGTCCCCAGCACAAGGTGCACCTGTGTAATGAGCATGCATTTTAATCTGCTTGTTGATATGCCACACCTGTCAAGTGGATGGATTATCTTGGCAAAGGAGAAATGCTAATTAACAGGGAGGTAAACTCAATGTAAATGTTGTACACAACATTTGAGAGAAATAAGCTTGGTGTACATATGGAAAATGTTGGGGCTCTTTTATTCAGCTCATGAAACATGGGACAAACACTTTACATGTTGCATTTAAATATTTTTTAAGTGTAGATTCAATTCCCAGCATCACCTGGAGAACTTCCACTTGCTAAGCCAGGAGGATTAAACCACCTAGAACTTAATAAAGATGATAAGACTTGCTTTTGACATTACTTTTTGTTCTCTCACTCATATGTTAGAAGACTAAATCTGCATTGTTTATTTGGCATTTTCTTGAATCTTCTTTTTGGTGTTCTAAAGTGAATGAGAGAACTAAATGTGAGTGGACATAATTCAGGGCACTATGAGAGCTCACCCACACTGGCCTACACACTGAGGGGGAGCAGAGGCCTCACATATACCCACTCACACTCCAGGCTGCTGCTGAGTGAGTCAGTGGTGCTCTTGGAACACAGTGCTACACAGCACTCTGGTTTCTAAAGAGTCTTCTATGACTCAGTCTCATAGCGCCTCCAAAACCAATGTCCCTCCTGCCTCCCCCTCATCCCCCCAAAAACTAGGCTACATGTCTCATTCTTATACAACTCTTGACAAAATATGTACGGGTGGGGGAAATCGTACCATACATCTCTTGTTGAAGCCTTATGGTTTGCATTTACTAACTACATCCTCTGAATTACTAGCTGCACTTCCGAATACCCTTTTGAATGCAACCTATTCTGTGAGGCGGAGGAAGCTTCAGTCAGGGCCGTGCTGTCTTCACTAGAGACAAACAGGATGTGTTGTGTGAGCTGGTCTGATGGCACTGGGGTATTCTGTCTGACATCTAAGCATCAGATAGAAGCAATAGATATAGACCTTACATAATATTCAGGCATCCACAGACAACTCCTCTTACCCCTCACTCAGCCAATGAGGAGAAAACACTTCTGACTGAGATCACCACTGACATCCTTCACACAAACACACCATCTGACATACACCAACAAGAGGTGGGCTCTCTCTCGTAGTGCTTGGTGGATTAAAACTACCCACAATACTTACATTGTCTGCCATGGGCACCAGGGCCATGCTCCTCTGCACCTCATCACTGTTGAGGCTCAGGCCCATGTACTCTCCCAGATCCTCCAGGTTAGGGTACAGGGCTAGAAGAGAACACATGAATACATTAATGCATTTGGACGATGCTAATTATGACTCCTGGCTGTGGCAAAAGTAAACAATGGATTAATGTGGATTTTGTCCCTATGGGCCTTCAGACAACTCAAGGTCAGGGGAATTTGTCTCAATATACATTTTGCATTAACTATCCCCTTAAAATAAACATGCGATATTCAGAAGTCAACAAATCAGAACATAATACTGACACAAAAGAACATTACTGTATGTCTCTTCAGTCCGTGTTACAATATTTACATAATGAGCAATAAGACGCATTGAACGCTCATACATTGTGATGGGTGGGGTCCAGGGGAGTACATCATGAGTTGTATTCACAGTCACACTGACCACTGGAGCAGGGTTAGTCTTGAGCTGCTCTGCTCTGGAGGAAGGCTGCTAATAACATGGCTGTTGTGCTTTAGCACAGCTATCACTTCCTGACATAACTCCCTCTCTTCATGGCTCTGAAAGAAAAGGCTGTTTCCCTGTTCCACTTTTCTGGCAGGAGTAGGCTGGGCTGGAGTGCCCGCAATGCCGCTACCTCTCTCTCTCCAAATAAGGTGCATGAATTGAGGAGAAAACTGAAGTAGAGGGGAGATTCAGCAACTCTTGGAGGACAATGGAAGTAAATTTAAAAAAAATCTTATTTATTAAGTAAAACCAACATGTTTTGGCTCTTGCCCTCAGAGTATTACACCTGCCCAGTGAACAGGAGACCTGTGCTATGTCAAACCCACACACAGAGCACAGTGGGAAGGGTGGAAAGGAAATGCATGCAAAAGGTACACAGATGCAAAGACATGGTAGACTGATATGATAAGACAGAGACAGTCAAACAGAACACAAGCAATAAACATACAAGTCATACTGGCTATAGGGCACTATTTTTGGTTCAAGCAAAGGAACACATGATTGACACACAGAGACCACCACCCACACAGACCACAGATGCTGTATGTGAGAAGGATTTGCAGACAGTGATTCACCCAACCACCGCCTACACGCATCATTACAACCTCTTCCTATGAAGGGGGAGGGGAAGAGGGGGGGCAGGAGTGGGAGCTGTGTTTGAGCTGTAGTCCAGTGATGATGCCAGGGCCATTTCCTTCACCTCCTTTCCGGTCTGTCCCCTTCAGGCCTGAGAAAAAACACCCTTCCCCCCTCCTCAGCCCTGCTGCTAGGCCAGCCTTCTCCATGGCAACCCTAAACTAGCTCCACTGGAAGAAAACAAAAGCCCAGAGGACATCCCATCCTGAGAGAGAACCGGTGAGAGAGAGCAAGAGTGAAAGAGGAGAACAAGTGAAAAAGAGCAGAAAAACACATTTTCCTCCCCCTGGGCCCCCTGTCCATCTTCTACTTTCCTTTTATCTTGTACTTCTGCATCATCCTCCCCCAATCGGACTCCGTGCATTGAGGGACTGTTCACTGCGGTCTCCCTGCCCATTTCACCCTCACTCAAAGACCCTGAGGCTGAGAGGAGAGTGAGCGCCACGGAGTAGGAGCAGAGGGAAATGACATTCACTGCCCTGGTAGGCCCAAGACCCCATCTCACTCCCATCCTCTCGCTATGCATTTATCTATCTCCCCTCAATACCACAAAACACGATAGAGCAGGCAGGAATTTGCCCTCTAAGGATAGACTGATTCAGGGAAGACTGCCAACAGAGACAAAGATGGAGAGGGAAACCAAGTGCCAAAAGGAAGAGTAGGGAGAAAGTGAGAGATCAGGGCCTGTGTTCACAAAGCATCTCAGAGAGCTGATCAAGGATCAGGTCCCGTTCTTATGATTTAAAAGACCAAACAGATGCTAAATAAGCACTCCTACTCTGAGATGCTTTGTGAATATGGGTCCTGGTCTGCAGGAAGACAACAAACAGGGAATCTATCAAATATGGTATGTGATCTTTAACGTGTGATACAGGCCTCACAGAGCCAGGGACCTACTTGTTGATGGTATCCCCAGGCCAGCAGCCTGTGGCTGGTAGGTCCCCTCAGCGATGGCTGGCGTAGCAGTGGTATGGGCAAATTGGGCTTGGGCCTAAAATAGAAAGACAGTAGAGCAGTGTATTAAGTTGTCATACTGAAACTCAATACAACTCTTACAGTATAAGAGGACTTCTCCCCCGGCTATCTATACACACACACACAATACCATTAAGCTAGCACATGCAAATAAGTACAAATCTTATTAAGAACAGCCGCTTCATTCTTCTTGGAAGTGAAAAAACAGGAAAGGTAATAACGTTGTCACACCTTACAATAATATGCAGCTGGACTGATATCCATTAGAACATTTGGAAGACAAAACGTCACTAGAGAGTGTAACGGACCCTAGAACACCTTGGCGTATGCTTCAGAGTACTGCTCCAATTTGTCTTCCTCTCTTTTTTCAACAAAGAGATTTCATTTAAATGTTCATTTTGGTTTTAGCCTCCCGCTAGCTTCATTGTTATCAGGAAGAGTACTTGATCAGCCAAGAGGAACTCAGAGTAGCCTACTTCAAAATGGTTGAATATTCTGTCTGATACTTGGTTTGCCTTACCTTCATGACCTTGTCCACCTTAAGATCCTCGAGAGATGGATACAGTGACATTCTGTGGGGGAAAAAACAAAATAAACTGTTTAAGTGTTGGCATGTGAAGAGTAAAAACTGCATCAATACAAATGGGAGCTCACTCATCAACTGCTAACCTTTGATGAGAATCAATAGCTGAAATTTAGGGTGAGGACAGGTCCAGAGGGGGAAATCCTATTTGAGATAACAGCCCGATGGAGTCTCGACCACACAGCCAGCTTGTTGGAGGGCACAGCAGTTGGTCTGTCTGCCGATAGACCGTGACCATACACAGCTCTGACCGTGTGACAGACATGGAATGGCATTGGGACTCCAGTACCATAAAGCTCTTAATGAGATTCCTGTTTCTCAATTAAGTGTTTCACCACTAATCCACCATGAGCCGTTTCTGCCCATCCAGCACCCTTCCTTCATCATTGCACATCCTTTCATTATTGTGAGATGAAAAAGAGAGAGAAAGGTAGCTAATGGTAACAGAAAGATGTGATGTAGGCTAAGGAGTAGGTGGGTGGTCAGAAACATCACAGCCTACAAGACCAAACAAACAAGTCAGAGAAACCCTTATTATCCACATAGGCTAGGCGAGTTCTACAACTAACCATTTAGAAACTGACTGTAGCCTAAAAGCTTAGGCTAAAGCTAACAGTCAAAACACACACAGCAGGCAGAATGTGTCATCGTTCACACACAGCCATCCCTCAGGCACTTCATTGGTTATAAAACATGTTATGCAAGCCTCAACCTGCTTTCTGCCTTGTCCCCACTGAACGAGCACACAGCCAAAATATCTCAATGAGCCGGGTTTGATCTCTGGTTGTCTACTATCAAGGAAAAAACATTGACGGGCATAAAAAAAGTTGATAGCAACTGTACTAAAACCAAGAAAGGTAAACTGAAACCTATTAGCAAACAATGAAAAATATGAGGAAGCTTGTGGTATCTGCTTGGTATGTGACAGGCCTGATATGTATAGTCTGTGATGCAACATACTGAGAGTGAATAAAGACAAGTACTTGCGCTCTCAAAGCTGGAAAACAAATAAAACAGAAATAATGAACATGGAAAACTACCATCACATGGCTGACGGAGCAAAACTAATGGATCTAGGCCTAATTGAATAGCGAGGGAAACAGGATGACAGTGCAAATTCCCTTTTCCTAGAAGTGGTACAGCCAGAGGTAATGCACAACTAAGAGCTCACTTATATTACACTCCTTAGAAAGAAAGGGAAAGGTGGGACATGAAACGCAGAGAAAGAGGGAATGACATCACGACTGAGTACACACTTTCAGTATACAGAGTAAATAGAGATCAGCTGTAGCACAGGGCACAGCAGAAACTCAACAAAACCTGAGTTTAAAGTAGATACCATGCCCAAGAGTGTGAGCCCTGTCACTTATGAATGACTAATCATCATGCAACTCAACACACCTTGCCTTTAAGGACAAAGGCTTAACGCTGGGCCAATTGTGCGACGCCCTATGGGACTCCCAATCACGGCCTGATGTGATACAGCCTCCAGTATTTATACTGCAATAGTTTGTCGGGGGGCTAGGGTCAGTCTGTCATATCTGGAGTATTTCTCCTGTCTTATCTGGTGTCCTGTGTGAATTAAAGTATTATCTCGCTCTCTCTGAGGACCTGAGCCCTAGGACCATGCCTCAGGACTACCTGGCCTGATGACTCCTTGCTGTCCCAAGTCCACCTGGTCGTGCTGCTGCTTCCAGTTTCAACTGTTCTGCCTGCAGCTATGGAACCCTGACATGTTCACCGGACGTGCTACCTTGTCCCAGACCTGCTGTTTTCAACTCTCTAGAGACAGCAGGAGCGGTAGAGATACTCTGAATGATCGGCTATGAAAAGCCAACTGACATTTACTCCTGAGGTGCTGACCTATTGCACCCTCTACAACCACTGTGATTATTATTTGACCCTGCTGGTCATCAAAGAACATTTGAACATCTGGCCATGTTCTGTTATAATCTCCACCCAGCACAGCCAGAAGAGGACTGGCCACCCCTCATAGCCTGGTTCCTCTCTAGGTTTCGGCCTTTCTATGGAGTTTTTCCTAGCCACCGTGCTTCTACACCTGCATTTCTTGCTTTTTGGGGTTTTAGTCTAGGTTTCTATACAGCACTTTGTGACATCACCTGATGTAAAAAGGGCTTTATAAATACATTTTATTGATTGATTAACTATTGTGCTTTTCTGATGAAGGTGTTGGTGTATGCGTACATTGAACAACTTATTCTTTAGAATATGGTTGAGAAAGGAAAAGTCCAAAAAGTGCTGTTCCTTTGTCACTTCTCTATTACTGACAGTGACACCATCTTTTGTGAAAAGATCACAAGATCTGCTGTATGCTAGGAACAGGAAATGGGAACTTAGAGGTAGGCAATGATACACTTACCATGACCACAGATCACACACACATGACTAAATGAAAAATATGAAAAAAACACTCCTACACATGTATAAACCCTCTCCCACAACATTGATGCAAATTACACTTACTCCTACATGCATAACACTGCCAAATGAATACAACCAAATCCTTGTTCCGCTAAAAGACCATCATACAAAACAACCACACACTTGTGAAAAGACATAACCCTACTACACAGTAATACGGATAAAAATAAGCACAACAATGTGAACATTCAGCACAATCCCAGAGCCAATCTAAACATGCCGACCACAATTACATTACTGGGAAACTTCATGCTCAGGCCCAGACAACACTACGCATCCCATTCACAGACCAGGGAGACAAACACTTCATTATGTCATTGAGCACCAAGGCACTTTCCAGGTTTTCATTTCAACTGTTCCTTTTATCTCCACCATTCAGGAACATGGGCTGGGTTATTCCCGGGTAAGCTTGGAAAATGACATTATTTTCATCCTCAACTAGGATCTACAGGTTTTTTTTAGGACTGATGTGGGTGGAATTCCTTAACAAGAATAGACTAACTTTAAGACTCAAATAGGGACACAAGATGTGTGTCTTGAACAATGTGTTTCTGACAAAAATATCCTGAGTGATGCAACTTCTGTCGCTCTGCAGGAAATACCAACACACATTTTTGTAAACTGGCTTTTGGTCTAGCCACTACCCCGATATGTCCAGCAGCAGCAACAAACAGAGGGGTAAATTTCAGCACTTCCTTGAGCATGAACGAATTGGCAAGATACATGAGGAATGGTATCCCCTTGGCAACGTATTCTGGTCTATTGGCATGCTTGAGAAAGGGAGCTGTGGTAATCATGGTTAGAGAGCAGGGATGGTGGGGGAGGAGGAAAACTATGACAATGATCACAATGTCTGTTATAACCTATGTTTGAACTGTGTTATGGCCAGTGCACCACTATGGCAGCACTTACCCTCTTTTTCAACCAGTATATACCAAGTCGTTTAAGATATAGGCCTAGCTGCCCATTCAAAATCTTCTCCTTCAAAGTCCTACTGCACTATAGCATAAACATATTAATAAACCTGTTTCAGTGTCTAGAGGTTGACTGATATTATTCTAAAACAGAAGGTAGACATTGTGCCAAACTTGAACCTATTATTGACCACATTTTCGTAAGCCTGGTTACAGCTAGCACTAGTTAGATCCCTGTAATATATGGATATGTATTTAGAGTTGGGCCAATGCGGTTTCTGGATGATACATTTCAACATTTTATGGCAACCATGTTAGCTCCCCATTAACATTACATGGGGAATATGTAAACAATGCTATGTAACTGAATGTCTAGAATTTGAGCAATATCCAACATTCTAAAAGTTGGCCTAAGTCTCTTAACGTTAAATATATGGCCCTGGAGCTAGGTTACAGCTGATAGCTCTACACAGATCTCTAGTGTGACATTTTGTATTCTCCAAAATGTGTCAAGAAATCAGATAATATCACGAGTAGAGGTTTGAAACATTGAGTTGAACAGTTGTAAACAACGACAGTTATCGTTAGCTAACTAGCTAGTTATCTAGTTCATTAGCTAGCTAGTTAGGTACTTCACTGGCTAGGCGAACTTTAATATCATTACTTAATATGACTAACAATTTGACACCATATTGACGGCACATATATTAGCTAGCTAGTTAGCATATACGTTAGTTAGCTAGCTAATATATAGGACTTAATCAGCTAAGAAAACAAAGTTGTGGGTAAACGATAACTAGTAGTAACTAGCTAGGTTTGACAGTTAGCTAGCTAAATCAACGTATCAAGACAACATTCTTTGTTCATCTAATCTTGGCTAACACATCGCTGGTGAACACTAACTTGGCTTCACCAATCACAACCTTGCTTCGATAACAGGTAAAATTACAAACGTAGCTCGCTATATCCCTTATTCATTACTTAAATTCGATTGCAATTACATTAGCTAACTAAATTAGATACGCTAGCAAACGGGAGATGTGGTTGGAAATATGTAAACTCACCTTAAACGTTTTGGTTGTCAATATATTAGAAAAATCTCCGAATATAGTTCCAATACACTTCTCCTTTTCTGCTGTGAATTTTGGACGACACCACTGCTGCTGAGAAGTGATATTACTGAGCTATAGAGTGATATTCTGAGTCACCTCACCGCTCATTTCCTGGTCGAGAAACGCAAGTCAATCACTTGTGACGTAAACCAATGACCGCCTAGCAGCTGCTGTTGATTTTGTCACAAGATTATTACTTACTCAACGCATAGCTAGCTACATAATGAATGTATGATGAATTTCTTTGCAAGTACAGCATGTTGAAATTGAGAAATCTGGGGTGGTTATAGACAGAATATGTGCATTTAGTTCTCAGACAGGAACTATAAATGGCTCAGACAGGAACTATAAATGGGTGAAAAATATGAGCATTGGCTAGGTAATCAGTGGTGTAAAGTAACTAGCTAAGCAAAAATACATTGAAGTACTACTTCAATAGTTTTTGGGGGTATCTGTACTTTACTATTTATATTTTTGACAACAATTACTTTTACTCCACTATATTACTAAAGAATATATATACTGTTTACACCCATGCCTTTTCCCTGACACCCAAAAGTACATGTTGCATTTCGAACGCTTAGGCAGGACAGCAATATGGTCCAATTCACACACATATCAATATTACACATTGTCATCCCTACTGCCTCCAATCTGGCAGACTCACTTTACACAAATACTGCGTTTGTCAATTATGTCTGAGTGTTGGAGTGCCCCTGGCTGTCCGTAAAATTAAAAAAACTAGAACATTGTGCCGTCTGGTTTGCTTAATATAAGGAATTTGATGTATAGCATTTACTTTTACTCAAGTACGCCAATTGAGTACTTTTTCCACCACTGTACTTAAGTACATTTAAAACCAGATAGCCTGCATTTACTCAAGTAGTATTTTACTGGATGACTTTCGCTTTAGTAATTTTATATTAAGGCATCTTTAATTTTACTCAAGTATGACAATTGAGTAGTGCAGACAGTGGGGAAATGATGCCACTCCTCTATGGCTGCGTTTACACAGGCAGTCTAATTCTCATATTTTGCCAAGAATTGTTCTTTTGACCAATCAGATCAGAAATGTTGCCAGTAATTGGGCAAAAGATCAGAATTGGGCTGCCTGTGTAGCCGTAGGCTTGCTATGACTGAAAGTTTATACAGGTAACTGCCACAATAAAGGGAACACCAACATAAAGTGCCGTAATAGAGCATTGAGCCACCAGGAGACACCAGTCTGTCTGTAACTCTATTGGAGGGATGTGACACCATTCTTCCACTAGAAATTCCATAATTTGGTGTTTTGTTGATGGAAAACACTGTTTTAGGCACTGCTCCAGAATATACCATAAATGTTCAATTGGGTTAAGATCTGTGCACGCACACTCTCTTTTAGCCATGGTAGCCAAAATAATGGGCAACTGGGCATTTTTATACATGACCCTAAGCATGATGGGATGTTAATTGCTTAATTAACTCAGGAAGCACCTACTTCAATATACACTGCTCAAAAAAATAAAGGGAACACTTAAACAACACAATGTAACTCCAAGTCAATCACACTTCTGTGAAATCAAACTGTCCACTTAGGAAGCAACACTGATTGACATTAAATTTCACATGCTGTTGTGCAAATGGAATAGACAAAAGGTGGAAATTATAGGCAATTAGCAAGACACCCCCCAAAACAGGAGTGATTCTGCAGGTGGTGACCACAGACCACTTCTCAGTTCCTATGCTTCCTGGCTGATGTTTTGGTCACTTTTGAATGCTGGCGGTGCTCTCACTCTAGTGGTAGCATGAGACGGAGTCTACAACCTACACAAGTGGCTCAGGTAGTGCAGTTCATCCAGGATGGCACATCAATGTGAACTGTGGCAAAAAGGTTTGCTGTGTCTGTCAGCGTAGTGTCCAGAGCATGCAGGCGCTACCAGGAGACAGGCCAGTACATCAGGAGACGTGGAGGAGGCTGTAGGAGGGCAACAACCCAGCAGCAGGACCGCTACCTCCGCCTTTGTGCAAGGAGGTGCACTGCCAGCGCCCTGCAAAATGACCTCCAGCAGGCCACAAATGTGCATGTGTCTGCTCAAACGGTCAGAAACAGACTCCATGAGGGTGGTATGAGGGCCCGACGTCCACAGGTGGGGGTTGTGCTTACAGCCCAACACCGTGCAGGACGTTTGGCATTTGCCAGAGAACACCAAGATTGGCAAATTCGCCACTGGCGCCCTGTGCTCTTCACAGATGAAAGCAGGTTCACACTGAGCACATGAGCACATGTGACAGACGTGACAGAGTCTGGAGACGCCGTGGAGAACGTTCTGCTGCCTGCAACATCCTCCAGCATGACCGGTTTGGCGATGGGTCAGTCATGGTGTGGGGTGGCATTTCTTTGTGGGGCCGCACAGCCCTCCATGTGCTCGCCAGAGGTAGCCTGACTGCCATTAGGTACCGAGATGAGATCCTCAGACCCCTTGTGAGACCATATGCTGACACATGCACATTTGTGGCCTGCTGGAGGTCATTTTGCAGGGCGCTGGCAGTGCACCTCCTTGCACAAAGGCGGAGGTAGCGGTCCTGCTGCTGGGTTGTTGCCCTCCTACAGCCTCCTCCACGTCTCCTGATGTACTGGCCTGTCTCCTGGTAGCGCCTGCATGCTCTGGACACTACGCTGACAGACACAGCAAACCTTTTTGCCACAGTTCACATTGATGTGCCATCCTGGATGAACTGCACTACCTGAGCCACTTGTGTAGGTTGTAGACTCCGTCTCATGCTACCACTAGAGTGAGAGCACCGCCAGCATTCAAAAGTGACCAAAACATCAGCCAGGAAGCATAGGAACTGAGAAGTGGTCTGTGGTCACCACCTGCAGAATCACTCCTGTTTTGGGGGGTCTTGCTAATTGCCTATAATTTCCACCTTTTGTCTATTCCATTTGCACAACAGCATGTGAAATTTATTGTCAATCAGTGTTGCTTCCTAAGTGGACAGTTTGATTTCACAGAAGTGTGATTGACTTGGAGTTACATTGTGTTGTTTAAGTGTTCCCTTTATTTTTTTGAGCAGTGTACTTTGTTTCCCTCATTTACTCAAGTGTTTCCTTTATTTTGGAAGTTACCTGTATATTTTAATCCCCTCAAACTCAACTCTGGACCTTGAAGCCAGTGCCACTGCTTGTTTGCATTGTCTCTCTCTAATCAGTGACTGATTTCGACCTGACACACTAGATGGGTGCAATTAATTATCAGGTAGAACAGAAAACCATCAGGCTCCAGACCTCGTAGGGTAAGAGTGAACATGAATGGTCATTCTTAAGGTTTAGCTATTCCACAGATTCAGCTTCTATAGCAAAATAGACTAATTCAACACTGATACTTTAAAATTGTTTTATCCTTGATGCCATATAATCCATTAATTGACTCAGGATAAATCAAATGTATGCATACCCATATACCCACAAATATCAGTGCAACAGTATAGTCTACCACCAATGTCCCACTTTTTCTGACAACCAGATACCCAATATCCCTCTTAGCCCTACCATTGACATCACAGAGACCTAAAGGGGAAAAAATATATAGTTTTTCCCAAAGCAGCTTAGAGAGAACTATTGCAACGGCACATGTTTTTTTTTCATCATTGGTTTTGCCTGCATATGTAACTCGGCACACAAATAGACAATACATAGGAGGACCATTTGTGCCACACACCTAGAAAGCTGTAACATCAAGAACAATGATGGCCAGCATCTGAAAAAGTGCTTTCTGAATTATAAAATGAACATTATTTCAACAGGCTTTATTTAATATCATACATAACATGGATGCCTCTGTCACCGGACTACAACAACACAGCATTTAATTTAGGCAGTGTGGTCAGTCTTATGAATGACACTGACAAAATAATTACTTTACAGGTACAGTATAAGTAATTCAGATGCCAATTAAGTTGGCACCGGAAAAATATAATGGCAATTTGTGAAACAAAATAAGGTGGGGGAGGTGACAATCAATTCCACAACCCCAAAATTCAGGCATTTCACTTCTAAGAAAAGCATCATCACTACTCCAACTAATGAGAGTATACTACAGAGCCATTTTCTGTTGACCATCAAGTCACTTTCCCGACATAAAAAAAAAACACCCTAGCAGAATAGCAAATGCCGATGTCGGGACCTTGGAAAACTTAACAGCGAGTGAGTGATGACCATGAAAAACACACAAGACTGATGGTTATAACTGTTTAAGAAGTATATTATTCTCCTGCCTTTATCTAGCTCTAATTGTGATATTTTACCTTGCCTTGCTGACTCTGTATTCAATCTTCCAGATGACATCTGCAATGTTGTAGATGATAACCATCTAGTTACATGTTTGTTAACTTGCACTAGCTGCATTTGATCATATCCACTGCTAAGTGAACTAAGAGGTTTCTCTTCGAACTGCGCGCGCCCGAGAACTGGATCAATACAGTTCCCCCATCTTTGCACTAATATGTTTAAAGCTCTCAATGGGGTTAAAGTTTTGACTTGGAAAGAAAAAGTGATTCAAATGCAGAGCATTAACACCTATAGATCAGGATATTATTAACATGCAGACCGGGCTAGTTTGTGGTTGTGTGTCTGGTAAAGAGAGGCACACATAGGATACAACAATTCTCTACTGTACTAGTTCCTCTGTGCAGAATGCTCACTAGCTCCTAATAAAATGAACAATCAAAATGAAAGAACCACTATGAAAGGTCTGGATAAATTACATATAAAAACAAAGTTCTTATTTTAGGGATCCCACAACTCAATATTTTACTACACTTATGCCACTCAACATTACACTAAACTAAATCAATTAATATTTGTTCTACTTTCAGCTGGGAGAGGTGTGGATGCAAATATGTGCTTTTCATATTCTATTAATTTTGTTCCTCAGTTAAAAAAGAGAAAATCCACTCAAAAACAAATCTAAGCATTTTCATAATCATGATATGGCCGGTGACACTTTCTTTCTTGAAACTTGAACATGCAAAACATTTTTGGGACTGAATCAACAATGGACTAAAAAGAAAAATACCAAAAGATCATTTGAGTGCATTTTCCCCTTTAAGATTTACTCAAGCACCAGCCCTCCATGTTAGTAATAGGTACTCTTACAAACAGATGAATGTCACTGCTAATATTTCATTGGTATTTTGTATTACTCATAACCATGCACAACCAATAATTTGAGAAACAAAGAAAAGTAAAGCACAATTCAAAAATGCAAGACTAAGAACATCAAGATTTTTAAGGTTATGGCTCATAGGTGTTTAAAGAGGGTGAATTGAAAGAAATATATAACTTAGTAACCAGGTTTCCATCCAACCTTTTTATGTCGGTTAGAAAATGTCACAGGCCTGGTGGAAACAGCACATTTTTCTGTGAACTTTCCAAATGTCGACAAAACAAAATACACTACACAAGGTGGGATCTTTGTGTCAGTAAAATGTATTATGCGAGAAATGGCGATGGAAATGCTTTTATGCGCAAATATTGATAACTATTATCTCGAAGTCACGTGATGATATGTTGCGTGGTCCTCCCACTACGACTCAGGAAAGCATGCAGTTTATTAGGCTACAAAGAAAATCAGTTGTAAATACCTTCACAGGGTGGTGAAAGTGCAAGGTGATGAGCTTGATGCTCCTTTCAATAAATATTGAGGGTCTTATTCTGGTGACATGATCGATGATTGGCTGCCGTTTGAAAAATATATACTTATAATCTAGCTATGTTGTAGGCTATACCCACACTGTATCTGTAAACTGTTGGCTAGAGCACACGTGCCAATACCAGAGTGGGCACATTTGCTATAATGCAACATTTGTGAGAAAAAAAATCATTAGAGTTGAAAATGCATGGAAACCCATTTTTTTCTTTAAAAAACAAATTGGTATATGGGAAACTAACTGCAACAGTAATTATGTGCACTAGGTAATCACGCATCTCTGGTGAGTAAATGTAGATTTTACAATATTCGCATGAAAATCTGTCACCAATTGGATGGAAACCTAGCTACTGACAAAAACAGATTTTGTATACATGGATAAAATATTGACCAGTGTTGGAACTATAGACTCAAGCCTCTTCTGGAATCAAGTGTAGACTCTCCTATCTTCTCTATATGTTTCCAAGGTAGGAAGTGACCTGCGAAGACAAAGAGGAGAAAGGAATTAGATTGAAACCATTGCTAAAACCATACCAGACTTTTGTGTGGTTCAGTCCTGTATACTAGATGCAGTTGTACTATTACCTCAACTGAGAATAACATAACAATTTGAAAATCTTCAAAAAGTACTTGCAATTTTTTTAAAGAAAATAGGTAGTGGGGATGCTTCACTCAAGGCTTAGTAGCTCAACATCAAAGAGGAGGGTGGCGTTGGGTGGGATGATCCCCGGGTGGCCCTTCGCCCCGTAAGCAAAGTCAGGCGAGCAGGTCAGCCTGGCCCTCTGACCGACACTCATCTTCAGGACAAGGGAGAGAGGACATAGGCAGAGATAAGCTATGGTTCATTTTTTAGAGAAACATTCATTGACACTGTTGACAACTTTTTTGCTCAAATCTAATTAATTATGCATCACTTTTTGGTTGGACTTAAGCAGCAATTCACACAAGCCCAGACGCTCACTGTTTGAATACTAAACAGAGGATTGTGTGTGGGAGGTGTTTGTCATGCTGTAAGTGTGGTGACTCTGATGAAAATGCCAAAGGCTCTTGTGGAGGAGTGCCATTAGCTGGGAGAATACCTAGCCCACACAACGAAGACTAATAAGGGTACGTCTGAATCTGTTGCCCTAATCAACTTCCTGTCAAACGCCAAGACTAAATGCTTTGAGGTACGCATGGTCTCAGTCTCAGTCTCTCCCTCCTGTTGCACACATCTCCCTTTTAAATCTGTTGCAGCTAAACATCACATGGCTGTAAAACAGAGGGCAGACTGTGTGCACTGCCCCATGAAACTACTTCAGTGTTTTATAGACCCCACCAAGCATGTCATTTGTTCAGATAACACTATGTATCAGTGGTGGAAAATTACCCAATTGTCATACTTGAGTAAAAGTACCTTAATAGAAATGAATCACGTAAAAGTTAGTCTCCCAGTAAAAGTATTTGTTTTTAAATATACTTAAGTATCTAAAGTAAATGTTATTGCTAAAATATACTGTACTTGAGTATCAAAAACAAATAATTTCAAATTCCTTATATGAAGCAAACCAGGCGGCACCATTTTATTTATAAATAGCCAGGGGCACACTCCAATATAACTTACAAAACGAAGCATGTGTGTTTGAGTCCGTCAGATCAGAGGGATGTTCTCTTGATGAGTGCGTGAATATGACCATTTTCCTATCCTGCTAAGCATTCAAAATGTAACAAGTACTTTTGGGTGTCAAATGTATGGAGGAAAAAAAAACATTTGATTTATTTTAGGAATGTAGTGAAGAAAATGAAGTTGTAGGGGCCTCCCGGGTGGCGCAGTGGTCTAGGGCACTGCATCGCAGCACTAGCTGTGCCACCAGAGCCTCTGGGTTCGCGCCCAGGCTCTGTCGCAGCTGGCCGCGACCGGGAGGTCCGTGGGGCGACGCACAATTGGCCTAGCGTCGTCCGGGTTAGGGAGGGTTTGGCCGGTAGGGATATCCTTGTCTCATCGCGCACCAGCGACTCCTGTGGCGGGCACAGTGCACGCTAACCAAGGTCGCCAGGTGCACGGTGTTTCCTCCGACACATTGGTGCGGCTGGCTTCCGGGTTGGATGCGCGCTGTGTTAAGAAGCAGTGCGGCTTGTGTTTCGGAGGACGCATGGCTTTCGACCTTCGTCTCTCCCGAGCCTGTACGGGAGTTGTAGCGATGAGACAAGATAGTAGCTACTAACAATTGGATACCATGAAATTGGGGAGAAAAAGGGGGTAAAATTCAACAACAAAAAATAAAAAAATAAAAAAAATAAAGTGAAGTTGTCAAAAATATATAGAGTAACAAAGATAACCCCCCCAAAAAACTACTTAAGTAGTACTTTCAAGTATGTTTACCCCACTGCTATGCATGAAAACCATCTTCCTACAGAAATGGAAGGCTGTACCTGGAAGTTAAATTCATCAAGCAATTTAAAATGTGTTTCCTCTGGATAATCTTGACTGAGGGTATCATATACAGTACCTTCAGAATCTACTCACCCTCCTTGACATTTTCCACATTGCGTTACAGCCTAAATTTAAAATGGATTACGATTTTTTTTTGTCACTGAGCCCACACACACACACAATACCCCATAATGTCAAAAGGGAGTTGTGTTTCTAGAATTGTTTACAAATGTGTTTATCAGGAATTTTGAATGACTACCTTATCTCTGTACCTCACACATACAATTACCTGTAAGGTCCCTCAGTCAAGCAATGAATTTCAAACATAAAGACCAGGGAGGTTTTCCAATGCCTCGCAAAGAGCACCTATTGGTAGATGGTTAAAAAAAGCAAACAAATATCCCTTTGAGCATAGTTAAGTTATTAATTACACTTTGGACGTACACCCAGTCACTACAAATATACAGGCGTCCTTCCTAACTCAGTTGCCGGAGAGGAAGGAAACCCCTCAGGGATTTCACAATGAGTCAAATGGGGACTTTAAAACAAACAGTTAGAGTTTAATGGCTGTGATAGTTCTCCTGAGGATGGATCAACATTGTAGTTACTCCAAACTACTATCCTAAAATGACAGAGTAAAAATAATGAAGCCTGTACAAAAAAAATATTCCAAAACATGCATCCTGTTTGCAACAAGGCACTAAAGTAAAACTACAAAAAGGATTTGGCAAAGCAATTCACTTTTTGTCCTGTATACAAAGTGTTATGTTTGGGGCAAATCCAATACATTACTATCACTCTCCATATTTTCAAGCATAGTAGTGGCCGCACCATGTTATGGGTATGATTGTAATCGTTATGGACTGGGGAGTTTTTTCAGGATAAAAAATATATATACGGAATGGGGCTAAGGCAAAATCCTAGAGGAAAATCTGGTTTGGTCCACTTTCCAGACACTGGGAGATTAATTCACTTTTCAGCAAGACAATAACCTAAAACACAAGGCCAAATCTACACTGGAGTTGCTTACCAAAACAGTGAATGTTCCTGAGTGGCCGAGTTACAGTTTTGATTGAAAATCTATGGCAAGACCTGAAAATGGTTGTCTAGCAATGATCAACAACCAATTTGACAGATCTTGACATTTTAAAAATAATAAAATGTGCAAATATTGTACAATCCAGGTGTGCAAAACTCTTAGACTTATCCAGAAAGACTGACAGCTGTTATCGCTGCCAAAGGTGAATCTAATATGTATATCAGGGGGTTGAATACTTATGTAAAATCAAGATTGTGTTTTATTTAATGATTTTTTTTTTACAAAATGCTACATTTCTCACTTTGACAGAGTAGTGTGTAGATCATTGACAGAAAACAACAATTAAATCAATTTTAATCCCACCTTGTAACATAAAATGTGGAAAAAGCTAAGGGGTGTGAATACTTTCTGAAGGCACTAAGTGACTGCATTGCAAATACATATACATATGGGATTTTCTGTGTTACAGTATGTCTAAATGGAAACCTCTCAGTTACAAGGAGATGTGTTCATTTCAACACAAAACCCTTCTCATGTACTTCCTGGAATTAGAGGCAGACAGACACCAGACATCTGCACAGTACACCCACCTGCACGACTCCCTCTTCCCAGCCACGGATCACTTCCTGTTTTCCCATTTTAAACCTAAAGGGCTTGTCACTGTCACGGGAGGAGTCAAACTTGCGTCCATCCGTCAGGGAGCCTAAACAGGAAGGAGGAGAAAATGAGAACAGAGCATAAAGGATTTATTTTGACAGTCTGTAACAGAGAAGGTTACGTTTATTACGTTTTAAAGCAATAACTTCAGGACTGAACTGGGGGTGCAATTCCTGTACTAAAACCGAAATGAACTTGAGCTTAAGCAGACAGACTGTCCCCCAATGGACATCTATCATTGTTACAGTTGTAAATGTTTTTTTATTTTTATTAATTTCTCTTTTTGACCTGAACTGTTGGAGTTCAGCACTTACAAATGTCACCGTACCCTGCAATTACATGCTCCCGAGTGGCGCAGCAGTCTAAGGCACTGCATCTCAGTGCAAGAGGCATCACTACAGTCCCTGGTTCAAATCTAGCCTGTGTCACATCAGGCCGTGATTGGGAGTCCCATAGGGCAGTGCACAATTGGCCCAGCGTCCTCCAGGTTTGGCCAGGGTAGGCCGTCATTGTAAATACGAGTTTGTTCTTAACGGACTTGCCTAGTTAAATAAAAAAATTGAAAACATCTGCAACCCTGTACATGCGACTGACAATCTAATCAGTAGAAGGGATTCCAAGGATTTCAGAAATAGCCCCTGCAGCTGTCTGAGGTGGGTAGAAGGGGGGGAAACGGAAAATAGGGCCATAAGAGTGTTTCCTGCTGCACATCTCTCTCTATTTAATGAACTATTAGGGATGGAATTCAACAACATTTTCAGTTGTATTTTGACTTAAAAAGGAAACTCGGGGACATGAGGTTGCCACAGACAACACAGCAGATATGTATCAGATGAGTATCACTGGTGTCTACCTTTAACATAACATGAGGGTACAATTGACAAATGAAAAATAAACCACGATAATTTTCAATCAAATGGGAACTCAAATTGACTATTGTTGCTATAGCAAAGTAGAACAGGCGTACTCTTGACGATTGCTTACACATTTTGCATTGGCATGAATCCGAGTATAATGTCAAAATTACATAATCCCATTTGTGTTACAATATCAACTGCCAATTGAATAGTCTCAATCGTATGAGAACATGTCAAGTAGCAATGTCAATCTAACTGAAAATAAACCAATAAACCAAACCCTGTAGCTATTATCCTATTGGGTTTGTTAAATTGTTCCATTAAACTAATTAGTAAACGATTCAAAAGAAACGAGTCACTCCAGACAGCGATAATCCTCAACAAAGGCAGGAAATCAGACAAGGTTAAAATCCCTCAACGTCTTGTCTGTCTCGGATTTAACCCTGCGGCGGCCGACGTCTGAAAGCATTCAAGGCAGACACATTAAATTGCTTTTACCATACTATAACCACCGATGGTGACAGGTGGCAACAACGTAACAAAGTAGTCGAGACTTCTCGTACGCGATGTTACAATGTTCCTATAACTGCATTCCAATACAAGGAAGCAGCCTCCATTTACAGAAAGCTGTAATACAACACATGGATGGGTGGCCAGCTACAGTTGTACTTGCAATTGCATCCTAATGGAATTCCCTTGAATTAACTAAATATAGTATTCCTACACAGCCAAGAGGCTGAGCCAAAAATACATCCATTCGCAAAGGCTACTGATACAACATGCGGCCTATCAAAAGTATGAATGAATAAAAAAAACGATTGGAATTTGCAGTGGTGCATGCATACGTCTCAGGAAATATCCTAAACTCACCAACATAATGCACAACACACGTCTGTCCTTTTTTAGGGAAAGTTCTTCCTGTGGAAGAAAAAGCGCATAGAAAAACAGGATAACGGTTGAGAAGACGATGATTAATTAATTTGAAAGAACGTAAATCCACCATAAATCTGAAGCGAAGATATGCATAAAAATATTTTACCATCGCCAGGGGTTATTGTCTCAATTTCGACTCCCATTTGTTCGGTACACCCTATCAAGAAACTCGCCTCCCGCAATCTGCTACTTCAATTGCTGTTCATAACTGTCTCTGTGCAGCGGCGTGACCCAGCGTTGCCAACGCTTTAGTAACGAAAGTAGCTATTGGCTGTCCTAAAAGTCGCTAAATGACGTCATCGCCTAGATTGCATAATTGGCCATGTGCATGTAATTGTGATGGATGCTGTAGGAGAGACAAAAAGTGAGTAATAACACCCTAAATATGTTTAGAACTACAAATAAACTTTCTTCTGTCGATTCTTGTTTTTTTTGTGTCACAATTCCAACCCTCCTCCTTTATCTGGGCTTGGGACCGGCAAAAGTGACCCAAAAGAGACACTCGGGCGGAGTTACTTGGTTTTTTATTTTATTTTTGTTATGTAAACCAGGGCGGGATCAGCCAGCGGCATGCGCGATTCAATTGCAGTCTGGAGGCGGAGGGGTGAACATCTCCTGCTCTGACTGGGCTGCCTGAGGACCCCTCTAGCAACATATTTTCAAAAAAGCGACTAGTGACAAATCTAGCGACTTTTTCTGGTGTTATTGGAGACTTTTGGAGACTCTGACATGAAAGCAGGTATCGTTCTTACTCTTCTCAACGAGGCCTCACCCCCACCACAATTATTGGAGGACCAAAAATAGCAGATAATCGGGTCGATTTTTATTTATATATATATATATATATATATATATATAAAATAATTGGGATGGGGTGGGGCCTCGTTACAAATATATATATTTGTAATAATGACAATTACAACAATACTGAATGAACAGTTTTATTTTAACTTAATATAATACATAAATAAAATCTATTTAGTCTCAAAAAAATAATGACACATGCTCAATTTGGTTTAAATAATGCAAAAATACAGTGTTGGAGAAGAAAGTCAAAGTGCAATATGTGCCATGTAAAAAATAAGCTAACGTTTAAGTTCCTTGCACAGAACATGAGAACATATGAAAGCTGGTTGGTTAAGAAGTTTTAGCTTGTAGTTATGACAGGTCGACTATTTCTCTCTATACCATTTGTATTCCATATACCTTTGACTATTGGATGATCTAATAGGCACTTTAGTATTGCCAGCCTAATGTCAGGAGTTGATAGGCTTGAAGTCATAAACAGCGCTGTGAAGCAAGCATTGCTAAGAGCTGCTGGTAAACGCAGTAAAGTTTGAATGAATGCTTACGAGCCTGCTGCCGCCTACCACCGCTCAGTCAGACTGCTCTATCAAATCATAGACTTAATTATAACATAATAACACAGAAATACGTGCCGTTGGTCATTAATATGGTCAAATCAAGAAACTATCATTTCGAAAACAAAACGTTTATTCTTTCAGTGAAATACGGAACCGTTCCGTATTTTATCAAACGGGTGGCAACCCTAAGTCTAAATATTGCTGTTACATTGCACAACTTTCAATGTTGTCATAATTATGTAAAATTCTGGCAAATTAGTTTGCCAGGCGGCGACTCTGCATGCAATGAACGCAAGAGAAGTGACAATTTCCCTAGTTAAAAGAAATTCATGTTAGCAGGCTATATTAACTAAATATGCAGGTTTAAAAAAATAGGTACTTCTGTGTATTGATTTTAAAAGAAAGGCATTGATGTTTATGGTTAGGTACATTCGTGCGACGAGTTTTTTTCCGCAAATGCGCTTTTGTTAAATCATCACCCGTTTAGCGAAGTAGGCTGTGATTCGATGATAAATTAACAGGCACCGCATGGATATTATGCAATGCAGGACAAGCTAGTTAACCTAGTAATATCATCAACCATGTGTAGTTAACTAGTGATTGTGAAGAATGTTTTTTAAGATAAGTTTAATGCTAGCTTGCAACTTACCTTAGCTCCTTGCTGCACTCGCTTTACAGGTGGTCAGCCTGCCACGCAGTTTCCTCGTGGAATGCATTGTAATTGGCCCTAATCGGCGTCCAAAAATGCAGATTACCGATTGTTATGAAAACTTGAAATCGGCCATGCCGATTAATCGGTCGACCTCTACAACATACACTTATGTATACTGTAGCTAAGAAAGTAATACTATCTCCCATGCATATTGCATCATTTATACAGCAGCATACAATACATTTTTGGACTCACCTTGTTGGGCTGTGCTCACTTGAACAGGAAGGTGGCGCGGCGGTCCTTCGTGGGCAAACTTTGCCATCAAAGTGTGGCATTCTCTAAATTTATGGTGCTTTCAAGACAACTCAGAACTCTTGGGGGGAAAAAAACAGGGTCGAATCATGACGTTAGTGTTCTTCAGGTCGGAGCTCCAGAAAGAGGCCAGAGTTCCCGAGTTGGATGACCGTTCAAAACGTATTTTCCCAGTCGGAGTTCATTTTTTTTCTCAGAGTTCCCAGTTTTCTTGGAACTCACTGAAGTCTGAGATTTCCCAGTTCAAAATTTCCAGTTGTTTTGAAAGCGGAAGAAGATATGCTGGATTGACAGCATGGCCAATGATGCATGTTTTATCCTTTTAAACTTGGAAAAGAGACCCATTTAACCCAGACTTGGACCACACATCCACTTCACTGAATAGCAGGCTAGTGATTGCTTTGCAATGCTTGCAGTTAGCCACTGATTGCTTCCAAACCGCTCATTGTTGAATTTGCAATTTCCAACTTGTCCAATGACCGATGAACACCGATACAATTTCTCTTCATATGACAAGGATTAAAAAGGATTTGCCAATAGATTGTCAACTTGATTCATGATGACTGCTAGCTTGCTACCTAAGATTTTGAAAGTATGATGTTGACAGTCCAAAGCTAATGTAGATATGTGATTTGACTTCATTTTATCTGTTGACGTTGAGCCTTCTTAGATGAATGAGCACTTCTAATGTAACTCTATGGCAGCACCCAAGGGGCCTGAATTTGAGCTCTCCCTGTGTCCCCATGAGCGACAGAACACTGAGCCAATCACAGCGCAACTAGAGAACATTACCAACCCCTACACTCTGTATTTTCCGCTGAAGTACCTGCATTTTGGAGTTGCCTTAAGAAAGCAAAAAAGAGACCATGTTTGTATGCAGCTTTATTAATTCAATTACCTTTTTTTATATACATTTGTTTGCAATCTGTGACACATTAATGCCAAACTAACATGCAAAACAGGCAACAAAAAACTCTGCCCCACCTGCCCTGAATGGCGGGTCACCACTGTATATTGTCCATTTTACTTTGACCTGTCATGTTTTTAGGATATGTTGTTGGTTAACATGTCAGTGTAACCGGTGCTGTACTGCACCGCTGTAGCTCTGCGTTGTGTATGGTTGATTGAAACTATAGACCTGGACTTCGGAGATAAGGTTGTTTTAATGACTCAGAACTCACTCTGCATCCAAAAGAAAAGACAAAACATTTGTGGAGCACATATGTTCTGCTAATCGTCGCGTCTTTCTACAACATACAACGGACTGGGGTCCGTCGAGGAGCTAGCCATCGTTCACACAATACCATAGCTAGCTAGTAACCACATGTTGAATTCAGAATGTTAATATCCCCAAAAAGTACAATTACATCCACTTATGAGTAACCTCTAAACATACATTATTCATGAACCAAACGGTGTATGGAATCAACATTTTCTGAAGACAGAAAAAGCGTGCCCACCTTTCATAGTGATTTGAGCACGCAGGGCAAAACGTAAGTACACACCCATATTCCCAGGATGCAGGCATACATAATAACAAATCAACATGCTATATTAATATGAACCTGGTGAAATTCAAAGTATTTAAACTGTTACATTACCACATTTTCAATTTGATACAGCACCATTTAGGTTAGGCTATTTGAACGAAGAAACCTGCACGATGTAAAGTTTGTCTCATTAATAACGTTACATTATCATACATTTGATCTCTGACCTGTCAGCTACAGAAAAGGCCACACACTGTTTCTACCATATCCTATATCTGCTACATGATTCATGTTAGATTATTTTTGGGACGGAATGGTAGTGGAATGCTGCAAAAGTGTGTTTTAATCAGCTATTTGATGACGTGAATATAATCCGATTAGTTATATCTATTGACTAGGATGGTCCTCCCCTTCCTCTGAAGAGCCTCCCCTGGTTTGTACAACTGCACACTAGTTTAATTTTTTTTTTTGAAATGTCCTAAATTGGGAATTTAAAAAATAAACGTTTTAAATGGGCCTACTCTATTAAAGCACTATAATATAGTGATAGACAAAAAGCATTCCATATTCCAGCAGATTACTTGACCGACTAGGCTATGGTTCAAAACTAGGTCTCAAGCATACCCCAAGACCGTTAGTCCGCTGAGCAAAAGCCATTTGGCTTGGGGAGCTAACGCAACTTAGTTACCAATTTCGCAGTCACGGGTCAATGAACCATCTCCATTACATTAGCATATCATCAGACTGCCTTGCTGAAAAACAAAGCACAATTTTTTTTTCAATAATGGATTTAATATCAATTTGAAATTATCATATGTAATCACAGTAATCATATGTTCTGTAACTCTTCATAATAGAAAATAGCAAGACTAGGAATTCCATATACATCAAACAAATTTATTGAATTACCTTCCAGAGGTCCAAACAATCATTCCAACTGTCCTGTTTTTGTCCAAGCCTGCGTAGAGATCAGTGAGATCAACCTGCCACTAAAACCCATTGTCTACAAGTTATAAAGTGAGTTTCTGTTCAATCATTAGTTTGATAGTAAAGCAATCTAGCTATTACATGTTACGCAATCTAAATCCCACTTCCTTAGTGTTGGGACTGTTTTGACGCTTTATTGAGATTCTGAATACGATGGGCGCATAAGGCTACTGGCATACATTGGGTACATTTGCGGTTGGGTTGACCTGATGGCAACTTGTTGTGTGGAAAAAGCCAAACTAACAGGCAGGGGTTGAGCCAGAGGAGAGATAAGTGGAAGATAGAAAGTGATGAACAAAACGAATAACAGTATTATTAACATCTAAAGCAATCTCTGAAACTTAAGAAAGCTTTATTGTTACTGTGCGTGTTCACCTAATACTTTCTAAACAGCTTTTACCACCAAATCAACTGTTTCTTCTGCCTTTCTTTGAAGCCCTATCCGTTCCCCACATTTGCCCCTCCAACTGCTGAAGAGGGAAAACGTATCACTATAGAAAAAAAAGGAATTAGAAGTCCATAAGTCCATGGTGTCTCGTCCCTCAGGGGGACCAAAGAGCTGTGAACCAGCCAGGCCACCAGGGGGCTCCATCACTTTAGCCGCTGCACGATGACTGCATTGAGCAGGTTGGCATCCCGCAGCGTCTGGCTCTCGTCAGTCAGCTCCTTGTTGGGGAAGGTTGTTATGAGCACAAACTCTGTTGCGGCCATTAAAGGTCGAGCTCCCACCACAAACTGACGCACGTCCGACACCCTATGGACAAGAAGAGAAATGATGGATATAATATTTAAATGTTGTTTGTAATGGTGGGAGTAAGGCGATGTAGAGCTTAAAGGCTCCAAAACTGACCTGTGAGTGTGGTTGAACTTCTGCACCAGTCTTCCCCCGTCGGCCAGTCTGATCTGGATGTTTGTGACAGGCTGGGAGGCGTCCAGGTTCACAGAGGCGATGGCCTGGGCCTCACTGGCTACCTGGTCCTGGTCCCCCATACGTGGAGCAGACACCAGTTCAGGGGTGGCACTGAGGCGGGAAAGAGAGACGTTTATTATGATTACTGTATTTAACAGTTATATCTAGAAAACATAAAAAAAACGTAAATCAAATACCATATCACATTGTGCCATAATTTCCTTTTCTACCCCCTTGTGGTAATAAGGTGTAACAGCCACCCTATTCAATCAATCACATTTATTTATAAAGCCCTTCTTACATCAGCTGATGTCACAAAGTGCTGCACAGAAACCCAGCCTAAAACCCCAAACAGCAACCAATGCAGGTGTAGAAGCATTTAATCTGAGAATCTTTGGTCTGTACCCAAATCTAAAAACCAGTGATGAAAACCAGGTTATTTCTTCCATGGCAGGTGGACAGACAGGCGAGTTGATACAATTTACATTACCCTTCTAGAACAGTATTTCCCAACTTTGGTCCTCCAGTACCCCCAACAGCACACATTTTTGTTGTAGCCCTGGACAAAAACACCTGATTCAACTTGCCAAGGGCTTGATGATTAATTGACAAGTAGAATCAGGTGTGCTTGTCAGGGGCCACAAGTTATGTTGGGGGTACTGGAGGACCTGAGTTAGGAAACACTGTTCTAGGTGATGCATTCTTTCGGAATAGATCGAGCTCACCTGCCCAGTTTCTGTCCTTCCCCGCCAAATGCCTTGAAGGTAACCTTGGGTTTGGAGAAGTCCTCATCCCGATGGTCCTCCATATCCAAGTTGACCTGACCCCCCCGGGAGCGCTGTCTCAGCTCCAAAGGAATTTCCCTGAAAGGAGGAATGACTTCTATTATGACAATGCTTCAGCAATGAGGAAACAGACTTCAGAGAGAAACATGTGTCCCCCAGCTGTCCAGTGCTGAGCAGAATGTGTATGCCATAAATTCATTTCTAACTTAGTAAATGGATTTAGGAACATGTGACATGAGCAGCCACGCATATAAACAGTATGACAAGCAGACAGTATGGACAGTGTACTCACCCCCTACGGATGGACTCCAGGAAAATGGCATTGCCAGGATCACTGTAGTTTCTGAGTTCACCGTCGCCCAGGCTGAAACCTGTCTTCCACAGCTTCAGGACTACATGCACCTTCAGCACGTAGTAAAGAAAATAGGCTACATCAAGTATACTAAAGTAAATGTACTCTTCCGAGATCAAATTTATACTAGCAATACAAAATATCTATTCAAATAAATTCACTGTCAAACACTAACATCCTGCTGGCTGTTAGCAGCTCTTCTCTCTCCAGCCACATAAACAGGCTCCTCCTCAGGCGCTGCACCAAGCCGGTAGCCACCGCCAATGAACGGCTAGAGGGAAGGTTAGAGGAGAAAAAGAATAAGCAAAACATTATACACCATTACCTCGATGATTTAAGGTCAATTCCAAAACACATGGATAATAACACATAGGTGCAGGACACAATTACTGAGAAGCTTTTCTTACCCTGGCTCGACTAGGCTCTCCTGGGCCTCTCCCAGCCTTCTCCACAGGTACGGCCCCATGCTCCTTAGCCCCCTTGAAGAGGTCCTCCACCACCTCATTAGAGCTCTTCTTCTTGGGGGGGCCCACAATCTGCTGCCCACTGCGTTCAGAACCCCCAGCAAAGAACCTAGAGGGAAGCAAAGGAAGAATGTGGATACAACACAATCAGAATTTTGGATCTTGTCCAAGAGGCAACCTCTGGTTACAACATCAGTGCTGTGATTCAAATAAATCAAATCTTATTTGTCACATGCTTCAAAAGCAACAGATGTAGACTAACAGTGAAAAGCTTATGGGCCCTTCCCAACAAATCAGAGAATTTTTTATATATATATATATATATATAAATAAAATAAGACGAGGAGTGAATGAGTAACGATAACTTGGCTATATACACGGGGTGCCTGTACCAAGTTAAAGTGCGGGGATACGAGGCAATTGAGGTACATATTGGTAGGGATAAAGTGACAAGGCAACAGTATAAACAAACAGTAGCAGCAGCGTATGTGATGAGTCAAAAGAGTTAGTGCAAAAAGGGTCAATGCAGATAGTTAACTAATTATTATTAGTATTATTGGTTAACCCAGACTAACTAGCAGTCTTAGTTTGCAGTCTTATGGCTTGGGGGTAGAAGCTGCTCAGGATTCTGTTGGTTCCAGACTTGGTGCATCGGTACCGCTTACCATGCAGTAGCAGAGAGAACAGTCTATGACTTGGGTGTCTGGAGTCTGACAGTTTTTATAGCCTTCCTCTGACGCTGCCTGTCATAGAGGTCCTGGATGGCAGGTAGCTCAGCCCCAGTGACGTACTGGGCCAGACGCACTAGACTCTATAGCGCCTTGCGGTCGGATGCCGAGCAGTTGCCATTCCAAGCGGTGATGCAGCCAGTCAAGAAGCTCTCAAATGGTGCAGCTGTATAACTTTGAGGATCTGAGGGCATATGCCTAATCTTTTCAGCCTCCTGAGGGGAAAGTGGCATTGTCAGACCTTCTTCACAACTGTGTGTGGACCATGATAATTCCTTAGAGATGTGAACACCGAAGAACTTTATGCTCTCGACACACTCCACTACAGCCCCGCCGATGGGGGCGTGCTCGGCCCTCCGTTTGCTGTAGTCCACGATCAGCCTCTTTGTCTTGCTGACTTTGAGGGAGAAGTTGTTGTCCTGGCACCACACTGCCAGGTCACCGACCTCCTCTCTATAGGCTGTCTCATCGTTGTCGGTGATCAGGCCAACCACTGTCGTATCGTCAGAAAACTTAATGATGGTGTTGGGAGTTGTGCACGGCTATGCAGTGGCAGGTGAACAGGGAGTACAGGAGGGGACTAAGCACACACCCCTGAGGGGCCAGTGTTGCGGATGTGTAGTTAACTACCCTCACCAGCTGGAGGCGGCCCATCAGGAAGTCCAGGATCCAGTTGCAGAGAGAGGTGTTCAGTCCCAGGGTCCTGAGCTTAGTAATGAGGTGTTGAATGCTGAGCTAGTCAATGCACATCATTCTCACATACAGTGCATTGGGAAACTATTCAGACCCATTGACTTTTTCCACATTGTTAAAATTCAGCCTTATTCTAAAATGGATTACATAGTTTTTCCCCCACATTTACACACATTATCCAAAAAAGGACAATGCAAAAGGGTTACACATTTTTGCTAATTTATTAAGAATAACACACTTAAATATCACATTTACATAAGTATTCAGACCCTTTACTCAGTACTTTGTTGAAGCACCTTTGGCAGCAATTACAGCCAAGTTTTTTAGGGTATGACTCTACAAGCTTGGTACACCTGTATTTGGGGAGTTCCTCCCATTATTTTCTGTAGATCCTCTCAAGCTCTGTCAGGTTGGATGGGGAGCTTTCCTGCACAGCTATTTCTCAGGTCTCTACAGAGATATTAGATCAGGTTCAAGTCCGGGCTCTGGCTGGGCCACTCAAGGACATTCAGAGACTTGTCCCGAAGCCACTCCTGCGTTGTCTTGGCTGTGTGCTTAGGGTCGTTGTCCTGTTGGAAGGTGAACCTTCGCTCCAGTTTGAGGTCCTGAGCTCTCTGGAGCAGGTTTTCATCAAGGATCTCAGTACTTTGCGCCGTTCATCTCTCCCTCAATCCTGACTAGTCTCCCAGTCCCTAAAAAACATCCCCACAGCATGATGCTGCCACCACCATGCTTCACCGTAGGGATGGTGCCAGGTTTCCTCCAAACGTGACGCTTAGCATTCAGGCTAAAGAGTTCAACATTGGTTTCATCAGAACAGAACATCTTGTTTCTCATGGCCTGAGAGTCCTTTAGGTGCCTTTTGGCAAACTCTAAGCGGGCTGTCATGTACCTTTTACTGAGGAGTGGCTTCCATCTGGCCACTCTACCATAAAGGCGTGATTGGTGGAGTGCTGCAGAGATGGTTGTTCTTCTGGAAGGTTCTCCCATCTCCACAGAGGAACTCTGGAGCTCTGTCAGAGTGACCATCTAGGTCTTGCTCACCTCCCTGACCAAGGCCCTTCTCCCCCGATTGCTCAGTTTGGCCGGGTGACCAGCTATAGGAAGAGTCTTGTTTGTTCCAAACTTCTTCCATTCAAGAATGTTGGAGACCACTGTGTCCTTGGGGATCTTCAATGCGGCAGAAATGTTTTGGTACCCTTCCTCAGATCTGTGCCTCGACACAATCCTGTCTCGAAGCTCTAGGGACAATTCCTTTGACCTCATGGCTCGGTTTTTGCTCTGACATGCACTGTCAACTGTTGGACCTTATATAGACAGGTGTGTGCCTTTCCAAATCATGTACAATCAAATGAATTTACCACAGGTGGACTCCAATCAAGTTGTCGAAACATCTCATGGATGGTCTGGATAGTTAAGTAAATAAGGTCTGTTTTTTTATTTTTAAAAGATTTGCTAAAATATTGAAAAACCTGTTATTGCTTTGTCATTATGGGATAGTGTGTAGATTGAGGAAAAATATTTATTTAATCCAGTTTAGAATAAGGCTGTAACGTAACAAAATGTGTAAAAGGTGGTCTGAATACTTTCAGAATGCACTGTAGGTGTTCCTCTTGTCCAGGTGTGAGAGGGAAGTGTGGAGTGCATGTGCACTAGAGAATGCATCATCTGTGGATCTGTTGGGGTGGTATGCGAATTGGAGTGGGTCCAGGATGTCTGGGATGTCGTTGTTGATGTGAGCCATGACCAGCCTTTTAAAGCATTTCATGGCTACAGATGTGAGTGCTACGTGCCGAGAGTCATTTAGACAGATTACCATGGCGAACTTTGGCACAGGGACTCTGGTGGTCTGCTTGAAACATGTAGGTATTACATACTGGGTCAGGGAGAGGTTCATAATGTCAGTTTAGACACTTGCAGGTCAGCGCATGGTCCGAATACACGTCCTGGTAATCCGTCTGCCCCCGCGGCCTTGTGAATGTTAAACTGTTTATAAGGTCTTACTTACATCAGCTATAGAGAGCGAGATCAGTCATCCGGAACAGCGGGTGCTTTCATGAATGGTTCAGTGTTGCTTTCCTCGAAGTGAGCATAGAAGAAACTTAGATCGTCTGGTATGCGAGTGGTTGATGCGAGTGGTTTTCCATTGAATGCCTATTGACTATGTAATTGGTTAGGGCCCAGATTGCAGTTCCTATGGCTTCCACTAGATGTCAAGTCTTTAGACATGGTTTCAGGCTTGTTTTCTGAAAAACTACGAAGAAAAAGACCTTTGGTCAGGGGACTGGGGAAGCATGCAGTACTGGTGTGCGCGCCCTTTGTTCTTTTTCCATTCTATTGAATACACTATTGTCCGGTTGAAATATTATCGATTATTTTGATAATTGACACCCTGAGGATTAGTTATAAACATTGTTTGACATGTTCCGACAAACTTTACCGGTAATATTAGGATGTACTCGTCTACATGTTTTGACCGCCTTTGAGCCAGTGGATTACTGAACAAAACGTGCCAACAAAACAGAGTTTTTGGGATATAAAGAAGGACTTTATCGAACAAAACAGCCATTTATTGTGTTCCTGGGACCCTTTTGATTTTTATTTAATTTATTTTTTTCACCAGATAGGCAAGTTGAGAACAAGTTCTCATTTACAATTGCGACCTGGCCAAGATAAAGCAAAACAGTTCGACACATACAACAACAAAGTTACACATGGAGTATAACAAACATACAGTCAATAATACAGTAAAAAAAATAAGTATATACAATGTGAGCAAATGAGGTGAGATAAGGGAGGTAAAGGCAAAAAAGGCCATGGTGGCGAAGTAAATACAATATAACAAGTAAAACACTGGAATGGTAGATTTGCAGTGGAAGAATGTGCAAAATAAAGATAGAAATAATGGGGTGCAAAGGAGCAAAATAAATAAATAAATACAGTAGGGGGAGAGGTAGTTGTTTGGGCTAAATTATAGATGGGCTATGTACAGGTGCAGTAATATGTGAGCTGCTCTGACAGCTGGTGCTTAAAGCTAGTGAGGGAGATAAGTGTTAACAATCAGAGATTTTTGTAGTTCATTCCAGTCATTGGCAGCAGAGAACTGGAAGGAGAGGCGGCCAGAGGAAGAATTGGTTTTGGGGGTGACCAGAGAGATATACCTGATGGACCGCGTGCTACAGGTGGGTGCTGCTATGGTGACCAGCGAGCTGAGATAAGGGGGGACTTTACCTAGCAGGGTCTTGTAGATGACCTGGAGCCAGTGGGTTTGGCGACGAGTATGAAGCGAGGGCCAGCCAACGAGAGCGTACAGGTCGCAGTGGTGGGTAGTATATGGGGCTTTGGTGACAAAACGGATGGCACTGTGATAGACTGCATCCAATTTATTGAGTAGGGTATTGGAGGCTATTTTGTAAATGACATTGCCGAAGTCGAGGATCGGTAGGATGGTCACTTTTACAAGGGTATGTTTGGCAGCATGAGTGAAGGATGCTTTGTTGCAAAATAGGAAGCCGATTCTAGATTTTACTTTGGATTGGAGATGTTTGATGTGAGTCTGGAAGGAGAGTTTACAGTCTAACCAGACACCTAGGTATTTGTAGTTGTCCACATATTCTAAGTCAGAACCGTCCAGAGCAGTGATGTTGGACGGGCGGGCAGGTGCAGGCAGCGATCGGTTGAAGAGCATGCATTTAGTTTTATTTGTATTTAAGAGCAATTGGAGGCAACGGAAGGAGAGTTGTATGGCATTGAAGCTCGTCTGGAGGGTTGTTAACACGGTGTCCAAAGAAGGGCCAGAAGTACACAGAATGGTGTCGTCTGCGTAGAGGTGGATCAGAGACTCACCAGCAGCAAGAGCAACATCATTGATGTATACAGAGAAGAGTCGGCCCAAGAATTGAACCCTGTGGCACCCCCATAGACTGCCAGAGGCCCGGACAACAGGCCCTCCGATTTGACACACTGAACTCTATCAGAGAAGTAGTTGGTGAACCAGGCGAGGCAATCATTTGAGAAACCAAGGCTATCGAGTCTGCCGATGAGGATGTGGTGATTGAGAGAGTCGAAAGCCTTGGCCAGGTCAATTAATACGGCTGCACAGTATTTTTTTTCTTATCGATGGCGGTTAGGATATCGTTTAGGACCTTGAGCGTGGCTGAGGTGCACCCATGACCAGCTCTGAAACCAGATTGCATAGCGGAGAAGGTATGGTGGGATTCGAAATGGTCGGTAATCTGTTTGTTGACTTGGCTTTCGAAGACCTTAGAAACGCAGGGTAGGATAGATATAGGTCTGTAGCAGTTTGGGTCAAGAGTGTCCCCCCCTTTGAGGAGGGGGATGACTGCAGCTGCTTTCCAATCTTTGGGAATCTCAGACAACACGAAAGAGGTTGAACAGGCTAGTAATAGGTGTTGCAACAATTTCGGCAGATCATTTTTAGAAAGAAAGGGTCCAGATTGTCTAACCTGGCTGATTTGTAGGGGTCCAGATTTTGCAGCTCTTTCAGAACATCAGCTGACTGGATTTGGGAGAAGGAGAAATGGGGAAGGTTTGGGTGAGTTGCTGTGGGGGGTGCAGTGCTGTTGACCGGGGTAGGGGTAGCCAGGTGGAAAGCATGGCCAGGCGTAGAAAAATGCTTATTGAAATTCTCAATTATAGTAGATTTATCGGTGGTGAAAGTGTGTCCTGTCCTCAGTGCAGTGGGCAGCTGGGAGGAGGTGTTCTTATTCTCCATGGACTTTAGTGTCCCAGAACTTTTTTGGAGTTTGTGTTGCAGGAAGCAAATTTCTGCTTGAAAAAGCTAGCCTTGGCTTTTCTAACTGCCTGTGTATATTGGTTTCTAGCTTCCCTGAAAAGTTGCATATCACGGGGGCTGTTCGATGCTAATGCAGAACGCCATAGGATGTTTTTGTGTTGGTTAAGGGCAGTCAGGTCTGGAGAGAACCAAGGGCTATATCTGTTCCTGGTTCTAAATTTCTTGAATGGGGCATGCTTATTTAAGATGGTGAGGAAGTTTTTTTTTTTTTTAACAACCAGGCATCCTCTATCCTTCCAGGATACCCCGGCCAGGTCGATTAGAAAGGCCTGCTCGCTGAAGTTTTTCAGGGAGCGTTTGACAGTGATGAGTGGGGGTCGTTTGACCGCTGACCCATTACGGATGCAGGCAATGAGGCAGTGATCGCTGAGATCTTGGTTGAAAACAGCAGAGGTGTATTTAGAGGGCAAGTTGGTTAGGATGATATCTATGAGGGTGCCCGTGTTTACGGCTTTGGGGTGGTACCTGGTAGGTTCATTGATCATTTGTGTGAGATTGAGGTCATCAAGCTTAGATTGTAGGATGGCTGGGGTGTTAAGCATGTTCCAGTTTAGGTCGCCTAGCAGCACGAGCTCTGAAGATAGATGGGGGGCAATCAGTTCACATATGGTGTCCAGAGCACAGCTGGGGGCAGAGGGTGGTCTATAGCAGGCGGCAACAGTGAGAGACTTGTTTTTAGAGAGGTGGATTTTTAAAAGTAGAAGTTCAAATTGCTTGAGTACAGACCTGGATAGTAGGACATAACTCTGCAGGCTATCTTTGCAGTAGATTGCAACACCGCCCCCTTTGGCCGTTCTATCTTGTCTGAAAATGTTGTAATTAGGAATGGAGATTTCAGAATTTTTGGTGGTCTTCCTAAGCCAGGATTCAGACACGGCTAGAACATCCAGGTTGGCAGTGTGTACTAAAGCAGTGAATAAAACAAACTTAGGGAGGAGGCTTGTAATGTTAACATGCATGAAACCAAGGCTATTACGGTTACAGAAGTCATCAAAAGAGAGCGCCTGGGGAATAGGAGTGCTTGGGGGAATAGGAGTGGAGCTAAGCACTGCAGGGCCTGCATTCACCTCTACATCACCAGAGGAACAGAGGAGGAGTAGGATAAGGGTACGGCTAAAAGCTATGAGAATTGGTCGTCTAGAACGTCCGGAACAGAGAGTAAAAGGAGGTTTCTGGGGGCGATAAAATAGCTTCAAGGTATAATGTACAGACAAAGGTATGGTAGGATGTGAATACAGTGGAGGTAAACCTAGATATTGAGTGATGAGAGAGATATTGTCTCTAGAAACATAATTGAAACCAGGTGATGTCATTGCATGTGTGGGTGGTGGAACTGAAAGGTTGGATAAGGTATAATGAGCAGGGCTAGAGGCTCTACAGTGAAATAAGCCAATAAACACTAACCAGAACAGCAATGGACAAGGCATATTGACATTAAGGAGAGGCATGCTTAGTCGAGTGATCATAAGGGTCCAGTGAGACGTGAGGTTGGTCTGGTTAATGAAGGCGGTGACTGATGTGTCCTGAAACAGTCCTGTGGCTTAGCATCCACTTCATCGGATCATCTCCGTATTGAGCGCGTCACTGGTACTTCCTGTTTGAGTTTTTGCTTGTAAGCCGAAATCAGGATGATAGAGTTATGGTCAGATTTGCCAAAGGGAGGGTGAGGAGACCTTTGTATGTGTTTGTGTGTGGCGTAAAGATGATCTAGAGTTTTTCACCTCTAGCTGCACAGTTAACAATCTGGTAAAAATTAGGTAAGACGCATTTCAGTTTCCCTGCATTAAAATCACTAGCCACTAGAAGCAGGCCTCTGGATGTGCACTCTCTCATTTGCTTATGGCCCTATACAGCTCATTGAGTGCGGTCTTAGTGCCAGCATCGGTTTGTGATGGTAAATATACAGCTACTGTTGACAAGTAACACAGGGACCCACTCCCACCCAGCAGAATCTGTTGATGCGGCAGAAAGCAATTACCAGCCTAGAGAGAACTGAACAGAGAAACCAAAATAGTTTTGGTACATTCTGGAGGCACCCTACACTCGGTCCAAAATACACAGCCTAGGCCTACATGCAATGTGAAATGCATACACCTTAAAGTCATAGAAGTAAAGACAGACTTACCTTTCCCCTTCCTCCTCGTCACTGTCATCTTCTTCCTCGTGCATCATATCCCTGAAGGAGGTCACTCTATTTTCACTCCTTTACCCAAAAAAAAAACAATGACAATAGGGTCAAACAATCATGTAACATGAAATGTTTCATAGAATAATCATTAAAAAAGGATGACAAAGGCAACACTGAAAGGACATGGGCATCCTGTTTTAATGGTACATAGAATGACAGTGTAACAATGGATTTACATAGGTCAGTTAGCTATGTACCTGCCAGGCCCTGTGGAACGAGGCACAGAGGATCCACCACTCTCTGGCTGAGGTAGTGTCACTATGTCATCCTCAGCACCATCTTCAAAGAAACTGGCCAGGGCAAGCTAAGGAAAGAGACCAAGATGCCATGTCATTCAAACGTCAATATCTCAATATCTAGTCATAGTCTAAAGCTGATTACTAGCTATCTAACGTTGGCTAGTTAGAGCTTAATTGTGAACTTGCCTAATTAGGAAGTAGCTACCTAATATTAGTTAGCTGAGACTGATGTTCTTTTACATACTATACTTGCTAGCAATTAACGTTAGGATGGGAAACATCTGATACATTAGCCATCATCTCAGTGACTAGTTGGAAAATGTTGTTAGGTAGTTATGAAGTTGGCTTACTACTGGACCATAATATCTGCCAATCGAATAGTTAGCTAACGCGTTAGTTACAAAAGTTAGCTAAATTAGCCACCTAGCTAATCTGCTAGCTAGCTTGTTAGCCAGATAACGTTAGTTAGCTAGAACGCAGTGAGCCATTCATAGATTAAACGGATAAGTTAGCAAGTTAATATTATACTCGCTACTAGACAGTGGTAGTAAAACATTGGTATCTGTGTGAAACTTAATGGTAGATATAACTAGATACCAGGGAATACGAATGCAATGGTCACTCGATCTAATGTTGTGAGAAAGAGTGACTTGCACAAATCGCCAGCAGAAACTAGTGCGGTAGCTAGCCAGCATGTAAGTGTTAGCTAGCTAACTAGATACTGTCATTCGTATGTTGTTGTGAGTTAACTTCAAATATCACATGTAGTACAACTCGTAGGTCGATGTGATCAGCATGTACCTGCAAATCCCAACCGGCAGACTCCAAGAAAAAACGGGCCCTCTCTTCATCAACATCAGTAACAGCAACGAACTCCCTCACCGACGATTCTTGGTCCGCCATTTTGATATGCCCATTCAATGACTGTTCCGACTCCAGTTGAGGAAACACCTACCAACTTGGTTCCTATCTCAGCAAAATGCGGTAGGCTACAGGAGGGTAAGGCAAACAGGCCTACATGTGAACAATGTTTATGACGTGTTGTATTTTCCTGACAAAGTTAATACATTTTATTTGGAGGAATAATATTTCACATAGATTTGACATTTATATCTAAAATGGTATTATCTGTAGGCTATTACCATGGTTACTGCTTCCAGGCCTCACTCACAAAGATGAGGTGAAGAAAGCCTTGTAGAGGCTAACAAATATACCGGTGTTTTCTGCCATAACAAAGGGGAAATCTGGGATTTGAATAATCAGCAAAGCAGTCACTCTGCCGCTTGTTTTTCTAAACAGCTGAGGGATTGGACTGGAGCAGTGTAACCACTCTCAAATTCATAGACAGACCATGAATGGGATCAACATTTTAGTTTTAACCACGTTTTTTAAATCTATATTGGTGTTTGTTTACAATCAAAACAAGCTTACATATTGGGTTCTGATGGGTATATCAGTTCTACTATTAAATACTTTTTGGGCAGTTATAAGTTATATTCTTCAAGAATTCCCCTGGGCTATCTGATAAGATTTCTATTTTAATTGTTTCTTCGTCTCTAATAGAGCTCGCCAGCTTATAGTCCTAAAAAACATACATTAGTTACCTCTGTTTTGTTTAGCCATTCCTATGCGGAAAATTAATGGGGATAAACGCTGAAAATAAGGTCTGAGTTTAACACAGGCTTAGGAGATCTTATATGTTTTGTTTTATAAGATAATATCAGTCAGTTAGCATGACCTTTATGAATTATGAAGCCTTTTATGTGCTTTGTGTTTCTTTTTATTACATAAATGCTTCAAAATTCACAAAAAGTGACATTAGCTGATGAATATTCTCATAGATGAAAATGTATCGGATCTCCTAAGCCTGTTTTTACCACAGACCTTATTTTCAGCATTTATCCAAAAACCCTACAAAACTCCATTTACTTTCCCATAGGCTTTGTCCAAAGAACCATGGCAGAGTTAGTCTGTACAAAAATAAGCCTTCACTATTGCTCTCTATAAAGAGGGCATTTAAACACTAACCATCTAGTATATACACTGAGCACTGAGTATGCCAAACATTAGGAACATCTTCCTAATATTGAGTTGCACCCCCCCAATCAGAACAGCCTCAATTTGTCGGGGCATGGCCTCTACAAGGTGTCGAAAGTATTCCACAGGGATGCTGGCCCATGTTGACTCCAATGCTTCCCACAGTTGTCAAATTGGCTAGATGTCTTTTGGGTGTTGGATCATTCTTGATACACACGGGAAACTGTTGAGTGTGAAAAACACAGCAGCGTTGTAGTTCTTGACACAAACCGGTGTCTTCCCCATTTACCTTCTGAATTGCACACACATAATCCATGTCTCAATTGTCTCAAGACTTAAAAATCCTGCTTTAACCTGTCTCCGCCCCTTCATCTACAGTGGCATAAAAAAGTATGTGAACCCTTTGGAATTACCTGGATTTCTGCATAAATTGGTCATAAAATTTGATCTGATTGTCGTCTAAGTCACAACAATAGACAAGCACAGTCTGCTTAAACTAATAACGCACACAATTATACATTTTCATGTCTTTATTGAACACACTGTGTAAACATTCACAGTGTAGGGTGGAAAACGTTTGTGAACCCTCCTGCTGGTTGACCCTCCTTTGGCTGCAATAAACTCAACCAAACATTTTCTGTAGTTGTGGATCAGACCTGCACAATGGTCAGGAGGAATTTTGGACCATTCATCTTTACAAAACTGTTTCTGTTCAGCGATATTCTTAGGATGTCTGGTGCAAACCGCTCTCGAGGTCATGCCACAGCATTTTAAAATTGGGTTGAGGTCAGGACTCTGACTGGGCCACTCCAGAAGGTGTATTTTCTTCTGTTGAAGCCATTCTGTTGTTGATTTACTTCTGTGTTTTGGGTCGTTGTCCTGTTGCATCACCCAACTTCTGTTGAGCTTCAATTGCCGGACAGATATCAAGACATTTTGCAGGAGAATGTAAGGCTAAACTAGGGAATTCATTTTTCCGTCGATGATAGCAAGCTGTCCAGGCCCTGAGGCAGCCCCAAACCATGATGCTTCCTCCACCATACTTTACAGTTGGGACGAGGTTTTGATGTTGGTGTGCTGTGCTGTTCCTTTTTTTATCCACACATAGTGTTGTGTGTTCCTGCCAAACAACTCAACTTTAGTTTCATCTGTCCAGAAGCACTGTGGAACATTTTGTGAATTTCGGACGTGCAGCAATGTTTATTTTGGACAGCAGTGGCTTCTTCCGTGGTGTCCTTCCATGAACACCATTCTTGTTTAGTGTTTTACGTATCGTAGACTCGTCAAGAGAGATGTTAGCATGTTCCAGAGATTTCTGTAAGTCTTTAGCTGACACTCTAGGATTCTTCTTAATAACCTCGTTGAGCATTCTGCACTGCTGTGCTTTTGCAGTCATCTTTGCAGGACGGCCACTCCTAGGGAGAGTAGCAACAGTGCTGAACTTTCTCCATTTATACACAATTTGTCTTACCATGGACTGATGAACATCAAGGCTTTTATAGATACTTTTGTAACCCTTTCCAACTTTATGCAAATCAACAATTCTTAATCTTAGGTCTTCTGAGATCTCTTTTGTTCGAGGCATGGTTCACATCAGGGAATGCTTTGTGTAAATAGAAAACTCACATTTTGTGAGTGATTTTAAGAGGGCAGGGCAGCTCTAACCAACATCTCCAATCTCGTCTCATTGATTGGACTCCAATTAGCTTTTGGAAAAGTAATTAGCCTAAGGGATCATATACTTTTTCCAACCTAAACTGTGAATGTTTAAATTATGTATTCAATATTAGCAAGAAAAATACAATAATGAACAGTTGAAGTCGGAAGTTTACATACACATAGGTTGGAGTTATTAAAACTAGTTGTTTATCACTCCACAAATTTCTTGTTAACAAACTATAGTTTTGGCAAGTTGGTTAGGACATCTACTTTGTGCATGACACAAGTAATTTTTCCAACAATTGTTTATAGACAGATTATTTCACTTATAATTCGCTATCACAATTCCAGTGGGTCAGAAGTTTACATACGCTAAGTTGACTGTGCCTTTAAATAGCTTTGAAAATTCCAGAAAATGTTGTCATGGCTTTAGAAGCTTCTGAGAAGCTAATTGACATCATTTGAGTCAATTGGAGGTGACCCTGTGGATGTATTTCAAGGCCTATCTTCAAACTCAGTGCCTCTTTGCTTGACATCATGGGAAAATCTAAAGAAATCAACCAAGACCTCAGAAACTAAATTGTAGACCTCCACAAGTCTGGTTCATCCTTGGGAGCAATTTCCAAACGCCTGAAGGTACCACGTTCATCTGTACAAACAATAGTATGCAAGTATAAACACCATGGGACCACGCAGCCGTCATACCGCTCAGGAAGGAGATGCGTTCTGTCTCCTAGAGATGAACGTACTTTGTTGTGAAAAGTGCAAATCAATCCCAGAACAACAGCAAAGGACCGTGTGAAGATGCTGGAAGAAACAAGTACAAAAGTATCTATATCCACAGTAAAATTAGTCCTATATCAACATAACCTGAAAGGCCACTCAGCAAGGAAGAAGCCACTGCTCCAAAACCGCCATTAAATAAAAGCCAGACTACGGTTTGCAACTGCACATGGGGACAAAGATCGTACTTTTTGGAGAAATGTCCTCTGGTCTGATGAAACAAAAGTAGAACTGTTTGGCCATAATGACCAACGTTATGTTTGGAGGAAAAATTGGGGCGCTTGCAAGCCGAAGAACACCATCCCAACCGTGAAGCACGGGGGAGACAGCATCATGTTGTGGGAGTGCTTTGCTGCAGGAGGGACTGGTGCACTTCACAAAATAGATGAAATCATGAGGGAGGAAAATTATGTGGATATATTGAAGCAACATCTCAAGACATCAGTCAAGAAGTTAAAGCTTAGTTGCAAATGGGTCTTCCAAATGGACAATGACCCCAAGCATACTTCCAAAGTTGTGGCAAAATGGCTTAAGGACAACAAAGTCAAGGTATTGGAGTGGCCATCACAAAGCCCTGACCTCAATCCTATAGAAGATGTGTGGGCAGAGCTGAAAAAGCGTGTGCGAGCAAGGAGGCCTACAAACCTGACTCAGTTACACCAGCTCTGTCAGGAGGAATGGGCCAAAATTCACCCAACTTATTGTGGGAAGCTTGTGGAAGGCTATCTGAAACGTTTGACCCAAGTTAAACAATTTAAAGGCAATACTATTTGAGTGTATGTAAACTTCTGACCCACTTGGAATGTGGTGAAAGAAATAAAAGCTGAAATAAATCATTCTCTCTACTATTATTCTGACATTTCACATTCTTAAAATAAAGTGGTGATCCTAACTGACCTAAGCCAGGGAACTTTTACTCAGATTAAATGTCAGGAATTGTGAAAAACTGAGTTTAAATGTATTTGGCTAAGGTGTATGTAAACTTCCGACTTCAACTGTATGTGTTATTAGTTTACGCACACTGTTTTTGTCTACTGTTGTGACTAAGATGAAGATCAGATAAAATTGTATGTCTAATTTGTGCAGAATTTATTATTCTTGCCACTGTACAGTGATTGAAGTGGATTTAACTAGTGACATTAATAAGGGATCATAGACTGACCAGGTGAAAGCTATGTCATGGAAAGAGCAGGTGTTCTTAATGTTTTGTATTCTCAGTGTAGATTCATGAATTGACCATAGTGCTCTCACTGTGAGGCCATAAAAAACACTTTTCCTATTTTCTTTTGCTCAGGTGTGAAAACAGCTTGGCCAGGGCATTTTTGTTTATGTTAAGATTTCAAAGAGCATTTTAACAATTTAATTAAGACTAGCTTATCAAAACTATTAGCATAGTCAATATATCAATGTTTTCACTAATAAATAAATATAATAAATTCTGGTTCCTTAATTCCTGGAGTTATGCCTCCAGTTCACCTAGAATCAAACTGATGTGCCGCACATAATTAGACTAATTCATTGTTATAATGCGCCACTAGATGGCAACAAAATATAAAAAATTGTTTAGACCTGGAGCACCTGCTACCTCACATTGGAAATACTGCTTGCAGCTTCAATAGCTGGTCTTCATTACAAAAAGGTATTGTACATCCATACTCTCTTTCTAAGGGAGATGCTCTGTGACTCCTCACAAGCGCACACTGATGACACCTGTCATGTTGTTTACCTACTCCAGCAGCCATAAGTTAGCTCTGGACTGAAATTCCTCTGTGTGAAATGTAATGTTCACAAAGAAAATCTATCACGTCACCACAGATCCCTGTTTCTGAAAACGATTATTCTAAACCAACATTCTAAAGAAAAAATATCTAATTTGGGATATAGCTCACCTTTGTTCCCTAACATCTATGTTCCAGACATGTAATACGTGACCTGTGTAATGTAAATGTTGTGTAGTGTAAATCTGTCGATGTGTCCTTGAGCAAGGCACTTAACCCTAATTGCTCCTGTAAGTCACTGAATAAGAGTGTCTGCTAAATGACAAATGTGTAACATCACAGAGCACCCACAGGGAGCCAGACAGCGTGGCTAAGCAGGCTTTAGATAGGGAGCTTCTAAAAAGCAGGCTTTAGATAGGGAGCTTCTTAATTGTTTCTGGAGGGATTTAAAAAGATGGATTTTTAATGTGCTGGTAGCCGTTTGATCATCAAGGCTAATTAAATGGAAAAGATCCTTGCTGTCACCAAGTACCTCTCAGCCCCCGTCCCTCAACATACTGTATGCACAAACACACGCACGTGTACACACAGGGAGAGAGAGAGAGAGAGAGACACAGACTGATTAAGTTGTTTTGCATACAGAAATAACTATTTAACATTTCAGGAGTGGTTTCAGCGACAATTTTTTTTAGTTTTTCCCGCCTCAGTTTTTCTTATTGCCCAGGGTCTGAACAATGAGGCAACAGTGCATAGATACAGAGCAAGAGAGTGAGCTCCAGACCCCTGAGACATAAGGATTCATAGACCTATCATTCAAGAATAAGACAACAATGTGCACTGTAGAATTTTTCATTTAATAAATCGGTTTATATAGAAGACCGCATTGAGAGAGGAGAGCTTATGATGAGTGAGACTGTATCAAAGGCAGACATGGAAGCAGATACCATTATCAGTGGTTGGGTTTATATTCCTGATTAACAGTAAGGCGATTGTACAACCTTTGATTTTGGTAGTATAATATAATTAAGTAACGTTAAAAACAGCATGAGTAGCTGTTGGGAGTTGATACGGGCATCTGCCAAGCACCATAAACCAGAGAAAAAAGAGACAACGCTCACAAAAAGGAGTGATGAAATTACCCTGCTCTCAATTCCCACCTCCGGCAAATAGCACCATGTCGTAAAATAACCGTTGCGTCCTTTATGACTCCTGGCAGTTTAAGATGGAAGGATCCTCTTTCCTCCCTCTCTCTTCCTTCCACACCCTACTTGTCAGTTGATGGAAAAGGGGTGACCTTATGACCTGAGGGGCACATAGGATTTGTTTCAGAAACATAAAAACATTGTCAGTGGTGTAAAGTACTTAAGTAAAAATACTTTGAAGTACTACTTAAGTAGTTTTCTTTGGTATTTGTACTCTACTTTACTATTTTTTGGGGGGGACAACTTGTAATTTTACTTCACTAGATTCCAAAAGAAAATAATGTACTTTTTACTCCATACATTTTCCCTGACACCCAAAAGTACATTTTTCATGTATAGCAGGACAGGAAAATGGTCCAATTCACACACTTATCAAGAGAACATCACCTGGTCATCCCTACTGCCTCTGATCTGACAGACTCACTAAAGACACATGCTTAGTTTGTAAATTATGTCTGAGTGTTAGAGTGTTCCCCTGGCTATCCGTAAATTATAAAAACAATAAAATCTTGCCGTCTGGTTTGCTTATATAAGGAATTTGAAATGATTTATACTTTTACTTTTGATACTTAAGTACATTTTATCAATTACATTTACTTTTGATACTTAAGTATATTTAAAACCAAATACTTTTAGACTTTTGCTCAAGTAGTAATTTTACTGGGTGACGTTCACTTTTACCTGAGACATTTTCTATTAAGGTATCTTTACTTTTAATCAAGTATGACAATTGAGTACTTTTCCCACCACTGAATATTGTTACAGCTGTCGAGTATGATTCAAGCATATGAACGAGATTGTACTGTCTGCCCAGAACAATTTATCCACTGTGGTTGAATTTGTGTTTAATAGTGTTCATCTCTCATTCTGAATCCCTCTCCATCCTTGTTGTGCATCCCCCATGTGTGTGGCTGTATGCAGATACATTCATTATACAGTATATTTCCCTGGTTCGGCAGTGAGTGAGGAAAGATCTGTGGTAGGGAAAGCAAAAACAGTAGCATCCTCTGAAATTACTGTGATGTAAATCTTCAGCCCTAATTACCTAAATATGGAAGGGCTTGCCCCCCAAGTTATTCCTTGGGTTTTAACATTTTATTGTGCTGCTGCAGGTGCTCAGACATAGAGATGGTGTGGTATCAACAGGAAGGGGCCAACTAAGGGGCTGGAGATGTGCTGGAGACACAGGAGATGAACTTATCTATCTCCCTGTTTTGAGTGGCCCTTCCACTCTAGTTTAGACCCCCCCCCCCCCCCCCCCCCCCCCACACACACACACACACACACACACACACACACACACACACACACACTGACCTTGCTCATTTGTAACTCTGACATTTTAATCAGTGAGTCAAAACTGCATGCAATGGCACCCCTCCATTGACACGCAGTCTCTTTCTTATCTTCCTTCCTCCCTCCCTCCCTCTCCTATCTATCTACCTACCTTCCTCCCTCACTCCCTCTATATCTACCTACCTTCCTATCTATCTATCTATCTACCTACCTTCCCACCGAACTACTCTACACTCGTAGAAAAAAAGGCGCTATCTAGAACCTAAAAGGGTTCTTCGGCTGTCCCCATAGGAGAACCCTTTGGGGGAAAAAATTGGGTTCAAGGTACAAGAACCCGTTTGGTTCCAGGTAGAACCATTTTCGGTCCATGTAAAACCCCTTCAACACAGGGTTCTACCTGAAACCCCAACGGGTTCTCTTTTTGGGGACAGCTGATGAACCCTTTTGGAACCATTTTTCCAGAGTCTAATTAACTAACCTACCCGTCTGTTCTTCCTTCCATCCGTCCATGCGTCTCCCCACCTCTCGGATAGCAGGGATGCACAACAGTCTATCTTCACGACATCAACACAATCTCACACCTGAGAGGAGGTCTGTTCTATTCTCATCTCCATGGCAGCAGGATATAAAGTTCTGCTAACCAGGATATACAGGAGGACATGTTATATCCTCCTGTATATCCTGGTTAGCAGAACTAGACCACATAGAATGGCTCTTTAAAGAGATTCCAACCATATCATCTCTTGCTCTAAGGTTATAGGGCCATAAGGACAATGTACCCCTTGACTTTAGCTAATTCTATGTCTCCTCATGATTTGATGAACAGACAATGAGAAACAGCCAATCCAGGCCCTCTGGGAGGTTTCAAGTGTTTTTGAGGGGATAGGAGGATCCATTCCATTCCAGTCAAACAGCCATAAATCTGAGACACTCAGCCCAGATTTAACACAAGTCACAGTGTTCATTTCACATTCTGCTCCCTCCAACAGCAGGGAAGGTCAAGCACTAGGCACACACCATTGTTCCTGAAGGACACACTGGCCTTCCATCACTGCCCTGTAAAGTTTAATTAAACATGGTGATTTACGGTGAAAGAGATGGCGAAAACCACAAGGATATGTTAGACACACAATCAATTCTGTTCTAAAAAAACATACTATCCTCGAATTGAATTTCCTTTTAATTATTCTGAATTGTATGAACTGTGTTATTGGACCAATTAAACTGTATAAAGAGCAGTTTCCATGTACAGTATCTAGTCTGCTGCCCTTAATTGGTTCATGTGCATTTCTGGTTCAATTGCTCTGTATTTAAAATGCATTATAGTTTACACACCCTCCCCCCTCAAAATAATCGCCTAATATGCTCATCTGGATTCATAGCCGCTCGTGGCATCTCAGAATAATATAATTATTTCACCATGTTCGGAAACAAAGGGAGTCAATTGATGCTATAAAGCCTTGAGCACTCCCTTGCCCAAGCCAATGCCCTATATCTCAGCTGACATTTGGCTGTCTTTAGTGTTTAACTGGCTGTGTGCTGATATGCGTGTGGGGGAGTGGTCTATATGGCAAAGCAGTGATGATAGTTAATCTGGGCCACATAGCAATGATGTCTGTCTTGCGTTTTTGTTTTGTTTCCCTGGCAAAAAAAAATACATAATTGAGCTGAACTAATGAATATAGAGCAGACGATGGTGTGGCCCAAGGCTCACCTGTGTCTGTGTCCTCCTGCTACTGTCTGGTAGCTCTGTTTTGGGATAATTCATTTCTTGGATCAATATCTGAGAAACAGATTTGGTCCTGTTGGCTTGTTGATGCTGGAAATACGGAGGCTAATTAAATATTGTCCCTCCTAATTAAATAATGTCCCTCCTAGAAACGGTGCTATCTAGATAGGCTGTCTCCATAGGAGAACCATTTGAAAAACCCTTTTTGTTTCCGTATAGAACACTTTCCACAGAGTGTCCTACCTGGAACACAAAAAGGTTATCCTATGGGGACAGGCGAAGAATCCATTTAGTGGATTCGGCTATTTCAGCCACACCCGTTGCTGACAGGTGTATAAAATCGACCACACAGCCATGCAATCTCCATAGACAAACATTGGCAGTAGAATGGCCTTACTGAAGAGCTAAGTGGCTTTCGACATGGCACCGTCATAGGATGCCACCTTTCCAACAAGTCAGTTTGTTCATTTTGTGCCCTGCTAGAGTGCTTAGGCGCATAACGCATAAGAATTGACTCGTCGTTTGCAACATTCACTACAGAGTTCCAAACCGCGATAATGCTTGTAAATATACTTCAGTATTCCATAGTAACATCTGACAAAAATATCTAAAGACACTGAAGCAGCAAACTAATATTCGTGTCATTATCAAAACTTTTGGCCACGACTGTATATATATATATATATACAGTGCATTTGGAAAGTATTCAGACCCCTTTACTTTTCCCACATTTTGTTACGTTACAGCCTTATTCTAATATGGATTAAATAAATAAAATATCCTCAGCAATCTACACACAATACCATATAATGACTAATTGAAAACAGGTTATCAGACATTTTTGATAATGTATGAAAATAAAAAAATCAGAAATACCTTATTTACATAAGTATTAAGACCCTTTGCTATGAAACTCGAAATTGAGTTCAGGTGCATCCTATTTTCATTGATCATCCTTGAGACGTTTCTACAACTTGATTGGAGTCCACCTGTGGTAAATTCAATTGATTGGACATGATTTGGAAAGGCACACACGTGTCTATATAAGGACCCACAGTTGACAGTGTATGTCAGAGCAAAAACCGAGTCATGAGGTCGAAGGAATTGTCCCTAGGGCTCTGAGACAGGATTGTGTTGAGGCACAGATTTGGGCAAGGGTACCAATACATTTCTGCAGCATTGAAGATCCCAAGAAACACAGTGGCCTCCATTATTCTTAAATGGAAGAAGTTTGGAACCACCAAGACTTTTCCTAGAGCTGGCCGCCCAGCCAAACTGAGCAATCGGGGGAGAAGGGCCTTGGTCAGGGAGGTGACCTGATGGTCACTCTGCCAGAGCTCCAGAGTTCCTCTGTGGAGATGGGTGAACATTCCAGAAGAACAACCATCTCTGCAGCACTCCACCAATCACGCCTTTATGGTAGAGTGGCCAGACGGAAGCCACTCCTCAGTAAAAGGCACATGACAGCCCGCTTGGAGTTTGCCAAAAGGCACCTAAAGTCTCTGACCATGATTAACAAGATTCTCTAGTCCGATAACACCAAGATTTAACTCTTTGGCCTGAATGCCAATTGTCATGTCTGGAGGAAACCTGGCACCATGAAGCATGGTGGTGGCAACATCATACTGTGGGGATGTTTTTCAGCGGCAGGGACTGGGAGACTAGTCAGGATCCAGGAAAAGATGAACGGAGCAAAGTACAACGAGATCCTTGATGAAAACCTGTTCCAGAGCGCTCAGGACCTCAGACTGGAGCGAAGGTTCACCTTCCAACAGGACAACGACCATAAGCACACAGCCAAGACAACGCAGGAGTGGCTTCGGGACAAGTCTCTGAATGTCCTTGAGTGGCCCAGCCAGAGCCCCAACTTGAACACAATCAAACATCTCTGGAAAGACCTGAAAATAGCTGTGCAGCAGCGCTCCCCATCCAACCTGACAGAGCTTGAGAGGATCTACAGAGAAGAATGGGAGAAACTCCCCAAATACAGATGTGCAAAGCTTGTAGTGTCATACCCAAGAAGACTCATTGCTGTAATCACTGCCAAAGGTGCTTCAACAACTTACTGAGTAAAGGGTCTGAATGCTTATGTAAATGTGATATTTCAGTTTTGATTTGTATTTTTTTTTTAATTGTCTATAAACCAGTTTTTGCTTTGTCAGTATGTCAGAGGTAGCGGTCCTGCTGCTGGGTTGTTGCCCTCCTACGGCCTCCTCCACGTCTCCTGATGTACTGGCCTGTCTCCTGGTAGCGTCTCCATGCTCTGGACACTACGCTGACAGACACAGCAAACCTTCTTGCCCCAGCTCACATTGATGTGCCATCCTGGATGAGCTGCACTACCTGAGCCACTTGTGTGGGTTGTAGACTCCGTCTCATGCTACCACTAGAGTGAAAGCACCACCAGCATTCAAAAATGAACAAAACATCAGCCAGGAAGCATAGGAACTGAGAAGTGGTCTGTGGTCACCACCTGTAGAACCACTCCTTTATTGGGGGTGTCTTGCTAATCGCCTATAATTTCCACCTTTTGTCTATTCCATTTGCACAACAGCATGTGACATTTATTGTCAATCCGTGTTGCTTCCTAAGTGGACAGTTTGATTTCACAGAAGTGTGATTGACTTGGAGTTACATTGTGTTGTTTAAGTGTTCCCTTTATTTTTTTGAGCAGTGTGTGTATATATATATATATATATATATATATATATATACTGTATATATATACCGGATAGGTGCAATGAAATATGTTGTTTTACAGGGTCAGCCATAATAGTACGGCAAACCCTGGAGCAAATTAGAGTTAAGTGCTTTGCTCAAGGGCACATTGACAAATGTTTCACCTTGTCAGCTCAGGCATTTGAACCAGCGACCTTCAGTTACTGGCCCATTGCTCTAACCCCTGGGTTACCTGCCGCCCAAAAGAAAACTTTTGATTGTCACATGTTCTTACAAAGATTGTAGAATTGGCAATGAGTGGTGAGGAACTGTTTCATCTCTTAGGGAGATGAAAGGGGTGGTTGAGAATGAACAGAGAAAGATAAAGAAAGAGAGAGGGGGAAAAGGAGCGGAACACAGCTACGTGACCAAAAGTGTAGCTTTCCCCATCACTGTCATGTAGATCACTGAGTCAACCCAGCAACTTAATCAATCCCTGATCAATACATCAACAGGTGCAGGGTTTCATTCACATGAGGTTTGTGGTTGAGAATGAGATCCACCCTCTGTACAAGGTACTCCCCATCTCAAAGGGATAACAACCTAATTCTTGTAGGTAGCGCATCCAAATCACATGCAGATGAAAGGTGTTTTTGAGGCTGTGGTTCCGGCTTGTTCCCATGAGCCCACCCCCTCTCATCAGCTTTTGATTCTCTTCCAGACAAAACAAGGCCTTGGATCTAATGCTATCTCTACGCTATCTCTGTTTTTCTGTCTTGTTTGGGCTTTTTTTCTCTCAATCTGCCAACCTTTATAATCTCTATCATCTTTCTCCCCCATCCCTCTCTTCCCCTCTGTGACTGATTGTTCACATCTTTGGCAGGTACTGTAGGCTCCCCTGACCTATTTCAACGACAGGAAATACATGTTTTGATGTCATTTCATCAATTCCATAAGGCAGTGTCTTCTTCTGCTCCTTCATAGCCTCTGTTTCCCTTCCGTTTCTGATTTTCTGCTATTGCTCTAACAATTCCCCCAGTTTCATTATCTGCTCTGCCCTCTAGCTCTCAGATGTCTATTTTCCTTTTTCTCACCCAGTCAGTCTCAGCTTTAATCCTTTTTCTCTGCATCTTCCTAACTGTCTTTTTTTGTTCTCCCTCACTCTCACTCTCACTCTCTGTATCTCTCCTAATCTGTCTTTCTCCTCTCCTCTGGTGGGGTTTCCTCCCGGCTCTTATGGCTCTAGTTTTCACTCCTTTATCAAACAGGAAGTGGCTCAAAGTGGCATCCTGTCCCACATACACCAGGCATGAAAATACTCAAGAAAATAGGTTGACAACTATTTATGAAATATTCAGTGGACACTGCCAAGAGCTCACTCTAACACGGCTTCAATATTTAAGAGCCATGCGTTACAATTATTTTAAGTAATGCACATCACAGAGTTGCACAACTCTACAAATATTGTCTGTTTATACTACTCTGTTGTGGCTGACCCAAGTTTGAATGTTTTATAGATTTTTGATAGGTCATGACATGTTTTGAAATTCAATAGCAGAAAATTCAACAAAGACAACATGACCTTATGGGACAAATGTGGATTGATCAGGGTACTATTCTCTCTGCTGCTGTGTGAAATCAGACAGATGTAGCATTCAACAAGAGGTAATTACTTTGCCCATTATCAATTCCATCTCTGTTCCCATAAACCAATATTAGTCAAATACTGGGACCACACAGGCATGCCAGCTATGCTGCACGCACAGACCAGCTACAGGCTGAATCAAGTCTAATCAACACACTCTGGCAGAAGGAAATAAAGAGTGAGGAGATAGAGAGACAAACAAAACAGAAATTAGGAGAGAGTACACCTATAAGTACACAGGCAGAAAACAGAGACATTGTGAAAAGCAAAAATAAGGGAGCAGACAAAATGTAGTGGTTCGTTGCTGATTCAACATGCATGGTATTTTCTGTCTAAGAGGAGTGCAGAAAGTAAAACGGGTTGTGTGGGAGGAGGGCTGTGGTTGATAAGGAGGAACAGAGACAGAAACGTTACAGAAACCAGACCTCCGTCATGAGGTGGAGATAGTTGGAGACAGAAGGCTAGTCATGCCAAGGAACAAAACAAAGTCAGCCCATATCTAATGCAATTGGGATTCGTCTTTCCTTCCAGCTATTATTGCGTCAGAGTGACGCTGGCCAACAGGTGAGTCAGGTGACCCATGTCAGGATGAGTCTAAGGAGTATGTGTGTGTGGGGGGGGGCAGTTATGGTTAATGGTGACTAAGCAGGATATAGATCAAATCTATCACCTGGCTAGAGTGACGTTGGACTAAGAGAGAGAAGAAGAGATGAGCTGCCTGTGATGTAGACAAATAAGTTCCGACCAGGACAAAACCCCACCATGATGAAAATGACATTTGGCAGTCCTCCTTTGCCTTGGGAGATGAAAATGATTACTGTAGCACAAGCCTTTCATTCTGTCCCCCTAACACACACACACACACACACACACACACACACACACACACACACACACACACACACACACACACACACACACACACACCCCCTACCCGGTGAAATTCCACACCTTCCCTCTGTTTCTGCCTCAGGTTACACTGCAGCATATGAATAGTCTTTCCAGTAAAAGCTGACGACAAAAACAAATTAACAATGTGCACATTAAATTGCCCTCACTTCGCCAATAAACATGTAGCAGAGAACATTTCATAACTTGTCATGCGGATATAGTCTGACAACATAGTACAGCTCAATGTCTGACTAATCTACAAGAGGAAACATACAAAATGTATTCCACAATAATGATTGAGCACTTTATCCATAGTTTCTTCATTATTGTTGTGTAGACTCAACATGATCTGTGTTGTGACCAGAGAGGAGAGCTTACTGAGACTGCACCAGCAGCAGACAAACACACACACACACACACACACACACACACACACACACAGGAGGCACATATACACACGCGGCTGGTATAGCTGGACTGTTATTTCAGCCTCTTTCTGTCTCTCTGTCAACACCTGACAACATGACCCCTGACCCCACAGCCAGCTTCCTGCTTCATGGATTAGAGCCCAAATGGAGTCCATCTGACCAGGAGATAGAGCTGGATCAGAGCCCAAAGGAGTCCATCTGACCTACAGCTTAAATTTCCCTGTGACATTATGAGATGGGGAGGGTATTCATTCTATTCTGATGCTCGACCCTGAGACGGGAACTGTAAGTCTCCTTCCAGTATCTTCTGTCATATCAAGGACCAACATTAAGAAATATGCAACACCAACTGAAAGATTGCTATAGAGGATATGGAAAGCCTCCCTGATCTTTGTGGTTGAATCTGTATTTGAAGTTCACTGCTCGACTGAGGGACTTTACAGATAATTGTATGTGTGGGGTACAGAGATGAGGTAGTCATTCTAAAATCTTGTTAATCACTATTATTGCACACAGAGCGAGTCCGTGCAACTTATTATGTGACGTGTAGTGCAATGGCAATTACGTGGTCCGTGGATCTGTTGGGGAGATACGTGAATTGTAGTGGTTCTCATGTGGAAGAACAGCTGAGATTACTGGTGGGAGAAGAGAAGGAGACATTATGGTATTGGTTGTCCTGCTGGCTAATAAGGGGTGCTAACCCCGCTGTACCAATCCTCTTACTGGCAACCCTATATAATACTCACCACCCAGCACAGCACACAACAACAACAGCAACCAAAACTGGAGCATGAACGCCTCCAGAAAAACCATAGTACTTAGTCAGCTCTGGTGAAATGCATACATTTCCATCAGGAACACTCATTATTTGGTTAGTGCTCTGACCATGTGACTATGGGGTTGTACATAGTCTACAAAACTCCAGTGATTCACAAACGGGGATTTAAAAAAACATTTATTTTTTTTACAAACGCTCATTTTAATCAATAATAGCTGAATCATTGTTGTTTGATCCGTATTAGTAATTCAATGACTCACCCTATGCTCTCACTCTGATTGCTTGTGATGTATAAATCAATGAGGGGGAACGGATGTTTATGTCTAATTCATGTAACCGTTTTCATGACTAATTCAGCCTCTGGTGCAGTTTGAAATAGCAGAGGCCCAACAGTATTTCAGAATATCTTCAGGAACGGCAGCACAAGAAAAATGCACCCTCTCCATTGCCTCGCAAACAAAGGCACCTATTGGTAGATGGGTAAAATAAAAAGTAGACATTGAATATCCCTTTGAGCATGGTGAAGTTATTAATTACACTTTGATTGTTGTATCAATACACCTAGTCACTACAAAGATACATATGTACTTTTTGCTGCATACATTTTCCCTGACACCCAAAAGTACTCATTACATTTTGAATGCTTAGTAGGACAGGAAAACTGTCCAATTCACACAATTATCAAGAGAACACCCCTGGTCATCTCTACTACCTCTGATCAGGTGGACTCACTAAACACATGCTTCGTTTGAAAATTATGTCTGTGTTGGAGTGTGTCCCTGGCTATCTGTAAATAAAAAAACATGAAAATGGTGCCTTCTGGTTTGCTTAATATAAGGAATTTGAAATTATTTACACTAACTTTTTAGACTTAAGTATATTTTACAAATTACATTTACTATTGATACTTAAGTATATTTAAAACCAAATACTTTTAGAATGTTACTCAAGTAAAAGTCAAAAGTTTGAACAAACCTACTCATTCCAAGATTTTCTACATTGTAGTAACCAAAAAAGTGTTAAACAAATGAAAAAATATATAATATTTGAGATTCTTCAAAGTAGCCACCCTTTGCCATGATGACAGCTTTGCACACTCTTGGCATTCTCTCAACCAGCTTCATGAGGTAGTCAACTGAAATGCATTTCAATTAACAGGTGTGCCATGTTAAAAGTAACTTTGTGGAATTTATTTTCTTCTTAATGCGTTTGAGCCAATCAGTTGTGTTGTGACAAGGTAAGGGTGGTTTACAGAAGATAGCCCTATTTGGTAAAAGACCAGGTCTATATTATGGCAAGAACAGCTCAAATAAGAAAAGAAAAATTACAGTCCATCATTACTTCAAGACATAAAGGTCAGTCAATCTGGAAAATTTCAAGAACTTTGAAAGTTTCTTAAAGTGCAGCTGCAAAAACCATCAAGCGCTATGATGAAACTGGCTCTCATGAGGACCGCCACAGGAAAGGAAGACCCAGAGTTACCTCTGCTGCAGAGGATAAGTTCATAGAGTTAACTGCACATCAGATTGCAGCCCAAATAAATGCTACAGAGTTCAAGTAACAGACATATCTCAACATCAACTGTTCAGAGGAGACCGTGTAAATCAGGCCTTCATGGTTGAATTGCTACAAAGAAACCACTACTAAATGACACCAATAAGAAGAAGAGACTTGCTTGGGCCAAGAAACACGAGCAATGGACATTAGACCGGTGAAAATCAGTCCAAATTTGAGATTTTTGGTTCCAACCGCCGTGTCTTTGTGAGACGCAGAGTAGGTGAATGGATGATCTCCGCACCGTGAAACATGGAGCATGGAGGTGTTATGGTGTGGGGGTGCTTTGCTGGTGGCACTCTCTGTGATTTATTTAGATTTCAAAGCACACTTAACCAGCATGGCTACCACAGCATTCTAAAGCGATACGCCATCACATCTGGTTTCCCCTTAGTCTCTTTATCATTTGTTTTTCAACAGGACAATAACCCAACATACCTCCATGCTGTGTAAGGGCTATTTGACCAAGAAGGAGAGTGATGGAGTGCTGCATCAAATGACCTGGCCTCCACAATCACCCGACCTCAACCCAATTGAGATGGTTTGGGATGAGTTGGACCCCAGAGTGAAGGAAAAGCAGCCAACAAGTACTCAACATATGTGGGAACTCTTTCAAGACTGTTGGAAAATCATTCCTCATGAAGCTGGTTGAGAGAATGTCAAGAGTGTGCAAAGCTGACATCAATGCAAAGGGGGGCTACTTTGAAGAATCTAAAATATATTTTGAATTGTTTAACACTTCTTTGGTTACTACATGATTCCATATGTGTTTTTTAATCATTTTGATGTCTTCACTATTATTATACAATGTAGAAAATAGTAAAAAATAAAGAAAAACCTTTGAATGAGTAGGCGTGTCCAAACTTTTGACTGGTACTGTATATCAAAGTGTCAAATATCTAAGTTGAAAACTGAATCAGCTTTTCCTCTATGATTTTGCCTGTGCTTAGCTCTATTCTGTTTATTTTTATCCTTAAAAAAAGTCCATAGTCCTTGATGACAAGCATACCCATAACATGATGCAGCCACCACCATGCTTGAAAATATGAAGAGTGATACTCAGTGATGTGTTGGAGTTGCCTCAAACATAACACTTTGTATTCAGGACATAAAGTTATTTTCTTAGCCAATTTTTTTGCACTTTTACTTTTGTGCCCTATTGCAAAAAGGATGCATGTTTTATAATATTTTTATTCTGTACAGGCTTCCTTATACAATCTTTATGGGCTTTCAGTATAGTTGTCTAATGTTGGTGGAGCAGGTTAACCTCTTGTATTTATACTCCTGAATCACTATGATCAAAACAAGTTTATCTTGAGTGTACTTTTAACAGAGCTGAGATTTACTTTAAAGTGCATTCACTCTATTGCTTACACCCCTATACCTAGCAAGTTGTTTCATGACAGGGCCTTCCTCATTGGTGCGGGGTAGCCTGGTTTCGAGACCTGCCAGGGGAATCACCCTACTCTCACATTCTTAGCAAAATAAGTTAATGAAATTATTTGGCAACAATTACAACACACCTGTTCTAATTGAAATTAGTTTCTCATTGAAAAATGGGATTCTATAGGATTTCCCCTTGAGGATTGTAACGGCTTTCTTCCTGGGATGAATGAGAGGACCAAAATGCAGCGCAGTTAGTGTTCAACATGTTTAATCAACAGAATAAACGGTGAACATTAACCAATAGCAAAATAACAAAACGTGAAAGCCGAAACAGTCCTATCTGGTGCAGAACACAAACACAGAGACAGGAAACACGACGAACACTTGAATAATTACAAAACAACAAACGACGTAGACAGACCTGGACGATGAACTTACATGAAACGAAGCACGCACGAACAGGAAAAAACAGACTACACCAAAACCGAACAAACAAACCGAAACAGCCCCGTGTGGCGTAACATACACTGACACAGGAGACAACCACCCACAAACAAACAGTGTGAAAACACCTACCTTAATATGGCTCTCAATCAGAGGAAATGAAAACCACCTGCCTCTAATTGAGAGCCATATCAGGTCACCCTATTACCAACATAGAAACACATAACATAGACTACCCACCCAAACTCACGCCCTGACCGTCAAACACATACAAAATAACAGAAAACCGGTCAGGAACGTGACAAGCATAAATGATTGGTTATGAGTATTTATTACTATATAGCTGAGCATCACAAAGAGAACTATCGTCTTTTTGAAATCTACACCACATATACCATGTAGAAAAAACATGTCATTGAATTTTTTTAATGTATTTAATCAGATACACTACATGACCTGCTCGTCAAACATCTCATTCCAAAATTATAGGCATACATATGGAGTTGGTCCCCCCTTTGCTGCTATAGCCTCCACTCTTCTGTGAAGGCTTTCCACTAGATGTTGGAACATTGCTGCAGGGAATTACTTCCATTCAGCCACAAGAGCATTAGTGAGGTCGGGCACTGATTAGGCCTGGCTTGCAGTCAGTGTTCCAATTCATCCCAAAGGTGTTCGATGAGGTTAAGGTCAGGGCTCTGTGCAGGCCAGTCAAGTTCTTCCACACCGATCTCGACAAACCATTTCTGTATGGACCTTGCTTTGTGCATGAAGACATTGTCATTCCTGAAACAGGAAAGGGCCTTCCCCAAACTGTTGCCACAAAGTTTGAAGCACAGAATCGTCTAGAATGTCATTGTATGCTGTAGTGTTAAGATTTTCCTTCACTGGAAGTAAGGGGCCTAGCCCGAATCATGAAAAACAACTCCAGACCATTATTCCTCCTCCACCAAACTTTACAGTTGGCACTATGCATTGGGGCAGGTAGCGTTCTCCTGGTATCTGCCAATCCCAGATTAGTCCATCAGACTTTACACAACTTCGACAGACGCTTGGCATTGCGCATGGTGTTCTTAGGCTTGTGTGCGGCTGCTCGGCCATGCAAAACCCATTGAAGCTCCCGACGGGCAGAACTTGTGATTAAGTTGCTTCAGAGGCAGTTTGGAACTCGCTAGTGAGTGCTGCAACCGAGGACAGGCGATTTTTACACACTACGTGTTTCAGCACCTGGGGGTCCTGTTCTGTGAGGTTGTGTAGCTTACGACTTCGCGGCTGAGCCGTTGTTGCTCCTAGACATTTCCACAATAATAGCACTTACAGATGACCGGGGCAGCTCTAGCATGACAGAAATTTGACGAACTGACTTGTTGGAAAGGTGGCATCCTATGAGTTCAAATCACAGATGAATATGTTGAATAATAATTACTGTATAAATGAACATGCACATTGTAAGATCTATGTCAAATGTGTAAGTTAAAAGCACTGTGTGTGTGTATTCCTAACCTTGCCACTAGACAAAGATCCATGAATGGATCAGTGGTTCACCAATCAGGGCCTTGATTGGCTTGGCAACAGGTGTAAGGACCCATACATTTTTGGGAAAACATTTCTTTGGGACCATCAGGCAATGTCCTGACAACTGATACACAGAAATGTTCCTGCAACATTCTCATGAAACGTGTCTAGAACATTAATATCTTATATTCTGAGAACATGGCAACTGTGTTCTGTGTGTGTGTGTGTCTGGTAGGACGTTGATGGAATATTCTCCTAACCCTCAGAAAACTGGACACATGAATGTTCTTGCAATGTTCCCATAAAACATTTCTAGAACATTAATATCTTAGTTTCTGAGAACATGGCAACCATGTTCTATGTATGTTTGGGAGGACGTTGATAGAATATTCTCCTAACCCACAAAAAACTGGGTACATGAATATTCTTGGAACGTTCGTATATCTTAAGTTCTAAGAACAGGGTAATGATGTTCTGGGTAAGTTCTATTTGACAATAAGTGAATAGTCTCTTGGAACTTATCCTTGCACATCATTCCTATGAAAACGTTAGTTAATGACCTAATGAGACTCTGAAAGGAATGTTCTGTAAAGTTGTGGGAATGTTTGATGTTAGCTGGGAAGACTCATTCACAGGATCCCAGTTCACCTGACCTGGTTCCATCACATCAGCCAACCATATGCATGCAGAAGCAATGCATTCACAGCATTTCCCCGTCTCCAGTTTTCAAGCGCTACTCACAAATTATGCCCTTCCCCCAACACACACATGCATGAGAAGACAGATTTTATCACGTGCTCCAGCTCTCACCCCATATAATCTACCCCCATTGTGTAATCGCCTTTACATTTTAAAATATTTTTTTATGATCTATATCAAACTTTTTTCCCCACATTTTCCCACATAATAAATTAATTCATGTAAACACAAATCTGTTTTCACATCAATACATGACTTCATTATTAGGCTACTTAACATGAGTTACATATTTAATAGTGTCCTTGGAAGTTAGTAGTAGCTTTCTTTTTCTTTTTAATTCCGTTTTGATTTGTTTAAAACTAATGTTCTTAGGGACTGGCCTTTACCATGCCCATATGAACCATAGTCTGTTTCTCTCCTCCTCTCCTCAGATCCCCACAGCTTCACCACTGGGTGGGTCCTTACCTTACATATTTCATGACTCATATACGCAGCCGAAGTCTTAATGGAGAATCCTAGTCGAATTATGGGCTCTGGGGTACAATGTCTCACAGATGCACAAGCGCTGGTTAAGACTCTCTCTCTCTCTCTCTCTCTCTCTCCTTATCAATCAGTAGCTTGACCATTGGATTTAGAAGGCCAGGGGGATCTCACCTGTAAATTGTTCTAATACCTGTAACTTGGGCTATTATTGCATGCTGTTATGTTCACATGTTAGAGAAAGCTCCTAACTATCAGACAGGCTGGGGGACGCTTAATGGTGTGACACCTTCATTAAAAGGGACATTAACAAAGCCATGTTATTACCCTCCAGATCCAGAAGCCTAGGGTGCGTTTTGATTTATTTTCCTCAACATTCAAGGCATTGCATACCTGATAGTCAGCCATGATAAGGACAGTATAATTCAAATCTAAACCAATTAAATTTTGTCCTTCTCTTCCCATTTCCTTGGTGACTCTTTACTTTGAACACTGTGATCCTAGAGTATATACAGTACCAGTCAAAAGTTTGGAAACAACTACTCATTCAAGGGTTTTTCTTTACTTTTACTATTTTCTTGATTGTAGAAGAATAGTGAAGACATCAATACTATGAAATAACACATGTAGAAACCAATTTTTTTTAACAAATCAATATATATTTTAAATTTGAGATTCTTCAAAGTAGCCTCCCTTTGCCTTGATGACAGCTCTGTACACTCTTGGCATTCTCTCAACCAGCTTCATGCGGTAGTCACCTAGAATTCATTTAAATGAACAGGTGTGCCTTGTTAAACGTTAATCTTGTGGAATTTCTTTCCTTCTTAATGTAACGGCGATCCTCCTCCTCTCCATCTTCGGAAAAGGAGGAGTATTGAGGGAACCAAGGCGCAGCGAAGTTTGAATACATATTTATTTAACAAGACGAAAAACGAACACGAACTACACTTGAAATGATACAAAATAACAAACGACGTAGACTGACCTAAACATGAGAACTTACATAGACACGAAGAACGCACGAATAGGAAACAGACTACATAAACCGAACAAACCGTATACAGTTCCGTATGGTGCAAACATAACACAAACACGGAAGACAATCACCCACAAACAAACAGTGAGAACGCCCTACCTAAATATGACTCTTAATTAGAGGAAAACGCAAACCACCTGCCTCTAATCAAGAGCCATACCAGGCAACCCAAAACCAACATAGAAACAGATAACATAGACTGCCCACCCAAAACACATGCCCTGACCATAAACACATAAAAAACAGCATAAAACAGGTCAGGACCATTACACTTAATTTGTTTGAGCCAATGAGTTGTTTTGTGACATGGTAGGGGTGGTATACAGAAGATAGTCCTATTTATGTCAAGAACAGCTCAAATAAGCAAAGAGAAACGACAGTCCATCATTACTTTAAGACATGAAGGTCAGTCAATCTGGAAAATTTCAAGAACTTTGAACATTTCTTCAAGTGCAGTCACAAAAACCATCAAGTGTTATGATGAAACTGGCTCTCATGAGGACCGCCACAGGAAAGGAAGACTCATAGTTACCTCTGCTGCAGAGGATAAGTTGCATCCCAAATAAATGCTTCATAGAGTTCAAGTACCAGACACATCTCAACATCAACTGTTCATAGGAGACTGCATGAATCAGGCCTTCATGGTCGAATTGCTGCAAAGAAACCACTACTAAAGGACAACAATAATAAGAACAGACTTGCTTGAGCCAAGAAACACAATCAATGGACATTAGACTGGTGGAAATCTGTCCTTTGGTCTGATGAGTCCAAATTTGAGATTTTTGGTTCCAACTGCCATGTCTTTGTGAGACACAGAGTAGGTGAACAGATGATCTATGCATGTGTGGTTCCCACCATGAAGCATGGAGGAGGAGGTGTGGGGGTGCTTTGCTGGTGACACTGTCAGTGATTTATTTAGAATTTATGGCACACAGCCAGCATGGCTAATACTGCGACAATACACCATCCCATTTGTTTTTCAACAGGACAATTTATTATTATTATTTTTTATTTCACCTTTATTTAACCAGGTAAGTTGTCATTTACAACTGCGGCCTGGCCAAGATAAAGCAAAGCAGTGCGACACAAACAACAACACAGAGTTACACATGGGATAAACAAACGTACAGTCAATAACACAATAGAAAAATCTGCATACAGTGTGTGCAAATGAAGTAAGGAGGTAAGGCAATAAATAGGCCATAGCGGTGAAGTAATTACAATTTAGTAATTCACACTGTAGTGATAGATGTGCAGATGAGGATGTGCAAGTAGAAATACTGGTGTGCAAAAGAGCAGAAAAACCAAAACAAATATGGGGATGAGGTAGGTAGTTGGGTGGGCTATTTACAGATGGGCTGTGTACAGGCTGTGTACAGCTGCAGCGATCGGTAAGCTGCTCTGACAGCTGACGCTTAAAGTTAGTGAGGGAGATATACTGTAAGTCTCCAACTTCAGTGACCCAACACACTGCCAGGCTGTGTAAGGGCTATTTGGCTAAGAAGGAGAGGGATGGAGTCCTGCATCAGATGACCTGGCCTCCACAATCACCCGACCTCAACCCAATTGAGATGGTTTGGGATGAGTTGGACTGCAGAGTGAAGGAAAAGCACCCAACAAGTG